>NW_008795708.1:0-17878 GCF_000699145.1 Aptenodytes forsteri | reverse complement strand
AGGAAAAATTTCTTTACTGAAAGAGTGGTGAAACATTGGAACAGGCTGCCCAGGGAAGTGGTGGAGTCCCCATCCCTGGAGGTATTTAAAAGACGTGTAGATGAGGCGCTTAGGGACATGGTTTAGTGGGCATGGTGGTGTTGGGTTGACGGTTGGACTCGATGATCTTAGAGGTCTTTTCCAACCTCAATGATTCTATGATTCTATGATTCTAAATGAGTGTACAGGGAATCGTGGGATCATTTCGGACATCAGGAACAGTTCAAGGTTTGAATCAGGAGTAATATCCAGGCAGATATATTTTGATGGTAGTTCATCTCTGGGAGAAGAATAATACTGGTGCTCACCCTTGACCTGCGACTGCTAATCAGTGCTGTCTAGAGGTGGAAAGTCCACAGTCCGTCCTCCGCAGAGGTAAGACCCAGAGACAGGCAGCTAGTGAAGCTTATTTTAGAGTTGAAGTTGATTGTTCAAATGCTTAGAAATGCTCTATTTTTTCGTTTGTTTCTAATCTTTCCCTTCCATTGTTGGCAGCGTCTCAGGTTTACCAAATTGGACTGCTGGTGTGTCTGATACTTAGGGCTCCGGTTGTATTTCATGTCTTTCTTCCTCTGCTGTAGCTGTTTTGCAGTTCATCTACTTAAAAGGGGGTGGAAAAGATTTTGCAAATCAAAGGGTTGGCTCAGTTCTTCCTTCGACTATTTGGAAGAATTCCATTGAGAATAAAATTACAGATCTGAAAAAAATATGCTGCTTTCATAATGATACTTCCCCTGCTTCTATGGAAATGGTTTGCTTTTCTTTTGCGCTCTGTATGGGTGGTTTTCAAGCTGTTCTTCAGTGGAAGAGGGGAGGATGCAATCTTTGTGTCATCAACCAGAAGTCAGGTCATTTTTGGTGACTTAATACATAAATGGAAGAATGCTATGTGTGGAAGTTTCCCTTTGAAAGTTCCTGTGTGTTGCCAGATATGTGGTATTCTGCTCTGCTTTAATTGGGTTCCACTGCTGCGCATAATCTGTATGTTACATGAATAAATCGGCGCACAATTCTTTCAAAAGACGTAATTGTTAATCTTTAACTGTTTATAAATGGAGTGAAAATATGATTAGTAATATAGAGTATCACAAAAATGATAGAAAAGATATAGACGTTACAGGGGCTGAGGAGTTTGAGTCTGAGAGCTGGCGAGGTTTTGTCCTATCAATAAATAACACGTTGTGGGAGAGTGAGGCCACAAATCCTAGAAATTAATTTTTTTTTTTTTTTTGCCAGAGGTCTTTCCAGAGGAAAATTGGTCTGACCTATATAAATAATGTTCAAATTTCAACAAGCCATTTTAGTGTTAAAAGATATTTCATCTATTTACACTTACTTTGAATATTTTGTCATTAAGTGTAGAGCAGTGTAGCAGATTACCAAGATGCACAAGTCTTTTTTGGTATTTCTTTAAGAACGTAAGCAGAGGTAGCAAGACTTTGATTAAATTTTGACTGCATGGAAGTTAAGAGGAAACTATCGTTGCTGTTGGTATACATACGCGTACATATATTTATTTTGCACTGCATGATGACTGTTCAACAAGTTTCTGCTGCCACCAAAGACTGTGTAACTCCTCCCTTGCAAAGAGAGGCTGGGTAGGAAACTCTTGAGCTGGCCTTTTTGTCACCAAGATAACCTCCTACACAGCAATCCCAGGGCCAGCTTACGGCTGTAAATTACTAACGTGTAAGCAAACCACTGAATTTAGAGAAGAATATAGGCTTTTTTCTTCTCCAGATTTCAAGAGCTTGCCTTGTTTTTTGCCAGTTCAAGGACCTGTGGTGGAAAACAATAGCCATTATTGTCATGAAGATAAAATCTCTGAGAGAATGTGTCTGATAGGAGCAGGGCTCCTAATTAAGCATGTGATGGTTGAGTTGTAGGCTAATTATCTTTTCCATCTGTTACCTAATAGAATTTTGTAACACTGGGATTTAAGGTTTGTCAATTTTTGCTATCTTTCATTCTAAACCTGGACGTCTCTGCCAAGGCCAACAACGAAATGAGCACATTAAGATAATAAATCTCCAGTGAACAGACCAAGTTATTTATTTTGGATGAACGAGGCTACATGTAAAACTGGGGTGTGTTTTGGGTTGACTGGTTACTGGAGGTGGGAGTGCTTTAAAAGTTGAATGCTTTTATAATAAGCTTTAGTTGTGGGAACATTTGAGCCTGAAACGTGAAAGAATGCAGACCTTTCAAAATATGGTATGTGAGAAAAATGTATGATTTAGTGTTTCCATTTCCATAGAGGAAATAGCAATGCTTTGCTTGAACCAAATGATAAATTTCCATTAAACTCAGTCAGTCATATGATGATCAGGGAAATAAATTGCCTCTAAACTTTTGTCAAAGCAGTTGAGGGAAAAGTAAGGTGTCTTAAAGTAACCTGCTATCTACAAGGACGTGGTTGTATTAGTCAATGAGCAGAGGATTGCAATTTTCTGCTTCTTAAAGAAGTTTTGTAACAGCCCTAGAAAAAGAAATAGAAGTGTTTATCAGAATCTGAATTGGGTTTGTGGTCACTGCACTGTCACACCAATTGTAGACATTACTTATTCTTGGACAAAACCACACTTGTTCCTTCAAGTACTAGAGATAATTGGGGGGCAGTGCTGTATCATCAGTGTTTCTGCATTTGAACTTTTTGACAGCGTATGGTTTTTGAAATGTATGTTCTTCAGCATGTAATACGCCTTTCCAACTGCATCTTGTACAGAAGTGTGGCAGGAAAAAGTCTACACTACATCTTGGTACTTCTATTACAATAAAATGCATCTTGAGTTCTCTGTGCAGCATTAAAAATGGATATAACTGGGAAGAGCTTTTGATATGTCATGGAGAATAGTGCAGAATTCTAACTAGGTGCAAGAGGGATTTAGAATATATACAGCTAACCATCAGTAATGATCTTTGCTGCCTTTATATCTCTTGTCATTTTTACTACTTAAGCCTGAGAAAAAAAGATCTTTTGGTGCTGCATAGCGTTAAAAATTTTTTGGGGGGGGGATGCTAAGTGAATTTGTAGGCCACTAAGCTGCTCAGTGTTGGAGATTGCTGTCTTGGTGTACTGCTCAGGAGTGGCATCTAGAGCACTGGTGTCCTCTTAAGATGGAAACGGCTAGTTCTCTGAGCGTACAAGCAAGATTCGTGCTTATAGTGACGCTGCTGGGAGTTAACATGACTGGCTTTAGGCAGGTTTACCTCCTAGCGTTGTACAAGGGAAGGTTCAGTCCAGTTTGATTTTGAATGTGGGAGACTTAGTTACATCATGTTGAAGCAAATGTACTATTTCCAGCGACCCACTTAAAGCCCGCTCCCATGAAAATGTTCCTTGTTCCTCAGCTCAGTGGGATGGTCTGCATGTTGAGAGTCAAAAATGTCTTTGTATGTGTTATGGCAGGAGCAGTCAGAGGTTTATAGGATGGAGCCTGTCAGAAGCGTACAGTCTTGGATTAGCATCACTTCGTAACGGAGATGTTGCAGGTCTACTGAACAGGTAGAGTAACATAAGAGGCGTATTATTAAAATTGTTATTTAAACTTTTATTGCATTTACAACAAATTAAGTGCTCTGCAATTAAAAAAACAAAAGTGCTCAGTTTAACAAGCGTTGAGCTACTGTGTAAATCTTTTCATGAGCCGTTTCTTGGTCCATCTCATTATGTAACATAATTGTGTGGCCTGGCTCGCTTCCAGTAAATTGCCTCTCTGGCCCCGTGGCCATCTCACCACCATCCCTTATTCAGCCTCTCTCCACAGGGAAGAGTCTGAAAAAACATGGTAATGGGAAAGATGACCAGTGTTTACAATAAGCTAATGGGAAACCCAGCTGTTTTGATAGGTTGCATAATCTTGGTGAGGAAAATCCAGTGCCTTGAAGAGAAGGCAATACCAATTATCCTCTTTATGGTAACACTATTAGAAGATGTGTTTTCATCTGTGCGCATGGTCATATTTAAACCCTGCAATCTGTCTTTTCTAGTTACTTGCTTATTGCAGAAGGGCCTAGCGGTTTTATATTTTAACTGGAGGAAATATCTCTTGAATGTGTGTTGAATTTGGAGGTCTGATTTGGCTCAATTAAAATGTGATTAGGCTTTCTGTCTCCATTGTAGAGGCTGTAAGTGCTCTGGAGAAACATTTAATGTTGAAGGCTGGCCTGCTGGTTTTGGCTGAAATGTAGATAGAAATATGCAATGCTCTGAGAAATTCCAGGACTCCCACTAGGTCAAAAAATTTTCTCTCAACTATAGCATTTCATCAAGTTCCCTAGTAACATGTCTCCATGTATCACAATCATTATTGCTTGGAAATCCACCAACTTCGCAATGAGCTGAGAGTATTTATTATATGTGTTGGATGGCATTCTCTTAGTAGAGAGTTCTGATTAAAATAATTTCCATCCCTTCTGGTTTCAGGCTGCATTTGTGTTACATGCTGTTGTTTTACTGTATGTTACATGCTTTGGATGAGATTAATTTAGTTACATGAGTAATCTAGTCTAATTCTATTGATTACAGCATTTTTAATCAACCTAACCTGGTATAATATGTTCAGAATCCAGTCACTTAAACCTGGGCTAAAGCAGAAATTAGTTCTACTTTCAGAAGTGTACTTGGCATAATTCAAAACATTACATACAGGAGATTTTAAAAATCCTTGAGCTAGTCATCTTGTTATAACCAAACTAATTGGGAACTCTATGATAATGGCTCACTTCGGTATATCTAATCTTTAAATCTCTGTAAGAACTGTATCTAGCTGGTCTTTTTATGGAATATCACTTTTCTGGGTGAAAATACGGAAAGCTTCACTTAATCAAAGTTAAGATTTGTAGTGCACCTGTTCTCTGCTCTAAAACTGGCCAACAGCATAACTGAAATCTGACAACAGACCTTTCTTGGCTTTGGCATGGTGTTTTGGAGCAAGCTGTTAAGAGGTAGTCTAACAAATTATTTCATGAATCATTTTCAACTGAAAGAACAGTGCGATTTGCATACAGAACCAAAAAACTTCCTTTGTTACCACTCCAGTCTAAAGATGTTGATAATACGGTAAGTTTATAGTAAAACGGGGCACTAGTGTTCTATGGAGTCTCAGTGCATTCAATATTTTTGATCCTATGATGTGCTGGATCCCCTAGAACCCCTTATTCTAGGATGTGTATGTTTCCAGCTGATTTCATGAGTCTTCACAGTGAGTCGCTTGATGTCCATTTTTTTAATGGGAAATTTGGGAAGCAGAGCTAGCATATTCTGCATTGTGGGCCTCAGCAGCTTTTCCATGTGGCCCCATGGGGTGAAGGGTTGTCCATGGCCTTTTCAATATCCTGCCTATTCTGTCCTTGTAAAAGCTGGCATTGGGAGGTGTCTCTCTGTCTTCATGACTTCTTAAAGGAAAAAAAGGTCCTAAAAAGTCCTAAACGTTGCAAGTAGGGCATCAGTAAGTGATGGCTGGGACCCAAGTTTCTGAAAATATTTGGGCACCCTGGTCTCGTTTGGTTCCTAATTCCTGTTGAATAAAGGCATGGTAGGCACCTCAGTGGCTTTACAGAACTCATCCGATGTGAGCTGCCAAAGGTGACGCAGAAGTTACCTGCAGAGCAAAGAGTGAACTGCTGGGCTCATAACTCCATGTCCAGTGCTTTAACCACTAGAGGACACTGCCTCATTATTATTAGGGAAATCAATCATTACACGTTTAAAATGCCAAATTACAGGGGTTGTCTTTCTGTTGGCTTAACTTAATCTCAGATAAGATTTTTTTTTTTTTTATTTTGTACTGTAACTATGCACAGTGCTGCCATATGCTCAGATTCTACTTTGAGCTGAATAGGTGCCCAAAGAAAGACGGCTATGCTGCCCTTCCCCAGGTGAAAGCAAATACCTGATCTTATTGCCCAGTGCCTCGAAGAAAGCAGAGCAGCACTAGAAGACCCTGCAGTGTTAGAGCCGTGCATCAGTTGGGCAAGCTCATCTGTGAGTGATCGGTCATGCTCACGCTTATTGTTGCAGTCTTTGAGGCTTGGTAAGCTTTGGTCTTTGCTCTGAAGCATGCTGACAAGGACTGTCTGAGAAGGTAGATCCCACACCTATCCTGTGAGCAGCTCCACAGGGAGGCAGAGGGCAGCTGGCTGAGATGGAGCCTGAAAGATGTGTGCCTGTCTCCCCGTTTGGGGTTTTCCCCAAAGGGCAGACTGGTGATGGCAGTGTTGGTGTGATGACCTCTTGCTTTACCAGCCCACGACGTTCTTGTGCTCTGGCTATGGCAGAAGCAGGAGGCCACCAAGTGAATGGTGCTCCGGACTTGTGTGCAGGTCTGGCATGTGAAGGCGGCGGGGGACAGAGCTGCGCTTCCTCTGGGAAGGAAAGGAAGAAGGTACAATTCTTTTTTCTGTCTTCATCTCAGAACAACTTCAAAAGTAGGCTGTCCATCAACAAGCATTTTTTTCCCTGTGTTTGGATCCAAACAGGAGAATATAGACATGCTTCAGGGTAAATTGATAGAGTTTGCTGCTGCTTTCGCCAATCACAGTATTTAATTGTAACCTAGTCCCATGGTGTTAGCAGGAATGTATCTAGATTTTTAAGTACCGTGATTACATTCACAGAGCTGCTATAACCATGAGGAATGCCTGAATATAGTAGTAGATACTCTTGTGTTAAATCCCACAACTCATTTCCATTACATCATGAACTTACTGAGTGGGGAAGTCGTCCCTCATGAATCAGATAAATGCCTCTCCTCCAAGAGCTGTGTATTTTCTTGTACATTGTGCATCACATACCCTGCAGATGGAAGGAGGTAATTTGCTGGGTTAAGTTACGGAACTGGCTCTGTTAAGTTGCTGTGAATCACTGAGGTGTCTAAGAGTGAATTCAGCTTTGATGAAGTGGTGTTATAACCATGAGGAGATGGGATGGTCTGGAAGTACTCATCAGTCAGTTCCTATGCAGGGTCAATACTGGTGTACCCATGTGCAATTATATAAAAACTGCTTTCGTCTGCAACACATCTTGCTGGTTTTCAGCAGCTCCCTCCATGGTGAATATTTATACTAGTGTCTGCTCCCCATAAATACGAGCTATCCCAAATACCCTATTTATGTGCAAAATCTGGTATTGTTATATTAATAATGGAGGTGCAAAGAACCTCATGGAGCTTAAAAGAAAAAATAATAGAATTGTCTGAAGGTAGATAAATGTTGCAGTCCAGATGTCCAGTCCCAGTAAACACCACCGGCAGGGTCTGTATCTGGAAGGTAAACTGGCACATTTTTCACTTCCTAGGAAGCATTTCTGTGCTTTAGTCAGAAAGTATCTATGCAGATTTCCTTGCTGAATGCTGCCAGCAAGCACTATTTCACTTACAAATGCATGATAGCTTTATTAATTTCCATTGTTATAATTGCGGTGAATTCTTTTCTTGTACGCTGAACAGCTTTTCTGTTGTTTTGAGGATCGTTTTAGTGCAAAGGTCTCTTGAGGCTTGAGTTTGACTGAAAGACAGCCAGATGGCAAACATATCTTTGACTGACAGATGCCTGAGATTTGTAGCCCTAAAGCTTCTGCTAAAAATGGGGGGAGCTCAGAACACAATGCTGCTCAGAAAAAGGGAATGTCAAGAATGGGTAGCTAATATTTGTCCGTGTATGGAAATATATAGAACTTGATGACTTTTATACAGCTGGAGGCCCAAATCAATTACGTGAGCAATGATAAATGTAAATTGTTTTGTGTTCATCTTATTAGGAGAGCATTTGGGTTTGTCTTTAGAACTTAGGACTATCTATACATCCTATCTAACTATAGGACTGCATCAAACTCTTTTCTGTGTCAAACCAGATAATAGGTGATTTTTGCTGAGGCTAGCAGTCACTGCAGGTTTACCTCTAGTTATACCACTCGGTCCTGCCTGCACACGCAAACAGTTATTTGTGTTTTTGAACCTGAGCTGGCTCCTCTCTGGGGATGTTGCTTACAGCCTGAGCTAGCGCAGCTCCCCAGCTGCTAATGCAATCTCTGTGCAGTTTGAATAATATTTAGTGCTGTATCTGCTCTCATTTAAGTGCAGCTAATGCAAGGGGAGTTAACTTGCGTGCAGCAAACTTGAGTTAAATCTGTGATGAAAACAACCTTAAATGGGTATGTTCAATAGGTTCTGCATATGTTCACAAAATTAAAGGAAAACAATAAAATCACCCCACAAACACAAATGGGCGAGTTGCCCAGATCAGCACAATTTAATGGATGAGCTGTAAAATGCTGACGTGCCACCCCTGGAGCAGAGCAAACGATACAGGGGACGCCCTCGGCCGCGCCGTGGTGCAGCAGCTGGGCTGCTCGGGGAGCACCAGCCACTGGCCAGCCCTGAATTTGAGGTCCATAGAGCTGGAGGGAGCCCCACGGCACGGGATCCAGCAGCACAGCCCTCTGGGAGGGTCCGGGGAGGGCCGGTTGTGTGGTTTAAAAGGCTCTTTCCCTTTATGCTCTCTGTCAAAGCGGGTTCATTTCCTCACGGTGATCTATTTTCTCTGGTCCCTCTTTGAGTCAAGGAAACGTGTCTTTCTTTTAACCGCACTCCTGGTTTATATATTGTGCATTTTGCCAAGGGATGCCCACCTGCTGCAGGCGAGCAAACCGGGTGGATGCTGCAGGCGAGCAAATCAGGGGGATGCAGCGTGTGAATGAAAGCCACCGATGCCATGTATGACAAAAACTTATAAAGCAAATTTAATAATCTTGTTTACAAATGGCATTTTTTTGTATGTGTGCTCACTACTGAAGTTGTGGCATGTTTTATCAAGCATAGTGCTGTTTTAAAGCGTTTAAATGGTTTGATATACGAGTATTATGGTTCACCTAAGTCTTATCATATGTTTCTGTTCTTTAAACAGACACCATCACAGAGTCACTGGTTAATGGCATAAGCTCTGTAACGTTTGCTGTCTTTTAATCAAGATCTGTTCTCATCAGTGTTAACAAAAATGGTTATAGGTACGTCAAAGTTGAGTTGTGGGGTGTTTTAGCACAGGAATACCCACTAGTTGGGCTGTTCTGCTTGGGATGCCAAAGAAAGTCATCTCGGTCACACCTCAATACCTGAGGGACCCCCGTATACGAGAGCCAAATCGAGGAGGGTCTTCAGGGCTCTGGTCTATCCAGTTTTTCCACTGGATGTTTCGCCTGCGTCACTGTGGTGAGGGATGGCTGAGCAACGTCAGGGTTGAGGTGTCTGGCAGAAAACCCCACAGCAGCAGCACTGTTCCTTGGAAAGCAGCAGGTACACCGTGTGCACTCTTTCACCCCCTGCACAGTCAGGTTTTGTCTTGGATTCAAAAAAGGCCAAATTCTTCTCTCATGAGTGGCTGTAAACGGGGTTCATCTCCATCACTGCTTTGTTTGCACTGCCGTGGATTAGATGCAATTGATAGCAGAAGGTTGCCCAAGTTCCCAAATGCTCAGCAGTTCGTCTGTTGTTGGTCTCTTCAGATGTTGTCTAGCAGAGCTCAGCTCTTTGCCTGCTCTCAGGTCCCTTTCCGTTGGAGGTCAGCAGTGGTAGGACGGCATGTTGGAAATGTTTGGACTTGAATTGCAACCCGTAGACAGCGGGCGTGGGGATCCCACCACCTGAAGGTATTTAGGAACCAGAGGTGGGGAGCAGGGTGGACAGACCAGGAAGAGGACTTGTGAACTGGGTTTCTTGGCAAGAGCTGTCGGAGAAAATTTGTTCTGGACAACTTCATACCGGGAGCCAAATTTTAGCAGTGGCGTAACCTTTGATGCCAAGAATTTTTGTCCTGTCTGGTTGGG
Organism: Aptenodytes forsteri; assembly: GCF_000699145.1. Classification (NCBI taxonomy): domain Eukaryota; kingdom Metazoa; phylum Chordata; class Aves; order Sphenisciformes; family Spheniscidae; genus Aptenodytes; species Aptenodytes forsteri. The sequence goes on along the minus strand of NW_008795708.1, from coordinate 8,019 downwards.
AGTATTGGAGTAGTTCAAGGCAGGTGGAGACAGAGAAAAGAGCCTAGATGAGTTTTAAAGTGTTTTTCAGTGAAATTCTGCAGCGTTTGCTGTTATTTGCATTGTCTCCTTTGAATTTCACCCTGTTGCAGAGTCAGATTATCTACAGGAATTAAATTCTGATGATTAAATTCAATATTAAAATGAGTAAGCATATTGGGATCCTTTAGCACTAAATTGCAGTGATGTTATATTAGACCCAGAAAAGACAGTCCAAAAATTACTCATTTAGTAATATTTTAGAAATTATTTTAGGTGCCTGCCTTTTAATGTCTTCTGACATGTACTTTTAAAGTGATTTATCCATGCATTTATAAATTTCTCCTTTGCTTGGAATACAGCAGAACTACGTCTTTGATATTTAGATCCTCATAATTGTTCTTGGAATTTTTCTTTGGCTGAAGATTTTGGCACTGATGATGCTTTGTGAAACAGTCCTTTGTCTGGATCTCATTCATCACAGATCTTGAAAAGAAATGTCTCTTGGCTTTCAGATAGAGCCCTGGAATTTTTCAGAGGATGAATTCGAACTATAAAGTGTATGTACATGGAAGTATAGGTTCCTTAAATGTGCAGAGCTTATGTAAGGATCAGATTTGTATGCATTCCGTTAATGGTAAGTGTAAATTTTAAATGTATTATAGGCAATGGAATATGGACTTTTATATTAAGCATGGCAGCATTTGCCAAATAAATGTATTTCCTTGAATTAATTCTGTTCTGATCAGGCATCATGAACGGAAACCGAAGTTATTCCTGTATGTTCAGCTTTTTGTCAGCTTGCACGTGCTATTTCTCCTTACAGCATTTTGCACTGGGGTGTTAGCAGCTCCCTGCAGAGAGCATTGAGCAAACCCTGTCTGGAGCTGGGATCCTGGCATCTGGGCGAAGTGTTGGGCAAAGGTAAAGCACAAAGGCAGTCTGTGCCAGCTCACAAATTACCAAACTGCAGGGGAAAAAAAAAAGGGGGGGGAGAAGAAAGGGGTCCAGGACTACACCATGTAACCAGTTTTCTCTGTCTCTGATCTCGATGCCTCCAGTTCTGAAAAGGTGTTTATGGGCTGTGCTCTGTCCCGCTGCACTTCAACAGAACTACTCCTAGTGTGTAAAAATAAGCTCATACATCTATCATGTCAGGTTCAGGGCTTATCGCTTTAACTGGAGTGTGGTTATTGGAGCCAATATTTGCTTTAGATGGGTCACTGGAATTATAAAGTAGGGTATTGGGTTGTATTAAAGCAACTGAGCTCATATTAGCAAAGCCTGGCAGTTCTGACGTGGAGCCTTTAGATTTACGTAGTCTTTTGTCTTGGGCCTGACCTAAATCACCAGCATTTAGGGACAAGAAATGAATTAAGTCTTGTCTCTGTCCTGACTAAATCCCTGGCCTCTGCTGAACGTACCATTAACGGAGCCAGCAGTGGTCATGTCTTTCCTTGAGACTATCATAAATTGCATTTATTAATGGCAGATTATATAAATTTCAGCCAAGTCTTTATCAGCACTTGGGCCAGACACCAGATAAACAGTTGGCCGCAATTCTGGCCTCTAATAAAATTGTACATGAAACTTGAACTCAGTTTTGTGGCTTAAACACTCTTAAAAAAAAAAAAAAAAAAAAAGCTGGTTCCTCAGCGGTGTAAACCCGCGATGCTGCCTGAAGCCAAAGCAAGTCTGCTGCAATACATCCGATGAGGATCCAGCCCTCTTCTCTTGGTGGGAGAGTCCTGGCTCCTGCCCTGGCCCCCACTGTGCTTGTGGAGGAGGGAGGACGAGGACGAGCGCTGCTGGGGAGGGTGCCCGAAGCCCATGTGCGGGGCCGGCGGTGCGACCAGGAGGGCACCCGTCCCCGGAGCATGAGGTGCATCCCTGCTATGCATCTCCTGGGCTTGGTTGTGCCTCACACTTTGTTCTTTGAGATGGGTTTCCCTTCACATCTGGCTTGCAATTTCCCCTCAGAAGGACAGGCTCTGTGCTGCCAGTTGCACTAAGGGAAATTTCCCGCTGCTGGGAAGAGATTGCCCGCTCGTGACGTGCCAGTGCGGCGGAAGGGGTGGATGAGCACAGACAGCACATGCCGGAGGTCCCAGGGACTGTGCTCTCAAATTAAGGCAAAGTGACAACACATGTAGGGTAAATGTTTGTGAGGGAGACTAGGGCAGCTCCGGCAAAGTTAGTGAGTGTAGCCTTTGTGCTATTTTTCTAAAGTTTTTTTCAAGTCTTTGAAATACTTTTTGACATCTGCTCTTCATTACACAACAATATAGCTGCCTTTTTAGGGAAAGAAACATTTTTCATTATTCATTTCAAAGTTAACAAACACATTTTAAAGTGCCCACAATAACTGCAAGGGATTTTCTTTCAGGTGATTTGGCCATACAGCTGAGTCCAACTACAACACTGTTTTCTGTTCCACGTCTGCATTTACCTTGGTCACAACTAAAACCAGGTTTTTATCAGAGTTCCTGGGTTTGTTTTTTATTAAAGAAATACTTTGACTTTGTCTGGATGGGCGACATGAAACTCTGGCAGGAAATCTGAACCTTGTGGTACTTCATGTACCAAGTTCGTTGGCAAAAGCGTTTTGTTCTTTGTAGGGACAACACGGTTGCGTTGGGGCTTTTCCCTTTCCCATCAAAGCTATCCCATGTAGTTCTCTTCTTTTACACCCATGTGGAAAAATATGTAAACTTTGAAGGGTTTTTAAGCAAAAGTAATATGTAAGAATTTTAAGACGGAGGTATGCAGTACCGAAAAGCTGACCTCCGTTTCCCCTTTCGTGCCACACCGCATTAGCTGTATTTCTTCCTCTGAAACACCAGAGCTGAGTGTAGGACCTGAGCTGCTTTCAGAAAGTAAGGATGCTCTGAAGGAGCGGCCAAGGGTGCAGCATCTGTAAGGGTGAGAGTGCATGCGCACCTCGGCTCCTGTCTTCAGTAATTGTCGCTGCACCACCTGCATTTTCACATCGGGGAAAGTGTTGCAGACACCTGTTTTTTTTCTGACTCACCAGGAACCCCGAGTCCGTCAGGAGTCGGAGATGCGAAGCGGGGAGAGATCGCGGGGTGGGGGATGCTCTGAAGGGTGAAGAAGAGGGGTCTCTGAACTCGACAGGTCCTGCTTCTGTAAGAGAAGGTTGGGGGTTTTGCTTGGGGTTTGTGTGTTTTAGGAAAATCGTTAAGCTTTTAGTAAACAAGGAAAGGGAAACATTTTCTACAGAAAATACTTGTCATCTTGGCATTTCAGCTGTTTCTTGATATTTACAGTTCTTCACTTTTAGTTTTGTACATGTAGGGGGAGTTTTTCTGATTTCTGGGACAGTCAGAAAAGATTGTAACTTTTAAAATATGAATTCCCCTTTTAGCAGTGCTAAAAATTTATTTAAAAAATAATAATAAAAAAAGCTGTATTTATGGGCAATAATGCAGTTTCCTAAAGCACACAACCTCTTTTGATCAGGTAAGATAACCTGGAGCTGTGCAGGCGAGTTGGTGAGGGTACAGCTGAGATTTTTCTGTACCCCTGACAACTTCTGAAAATGTGATCCCGGGGCTCCAACCTGTATTCCTCCGTCTTTTTGGAAGAGAAAAATAAAACAAAGAAACAAGTAAGAGTGAAAAGACTAAGAGTCTTCTGTAAAAAAATATATGGAGGGCCATCTGTAACTAACCAACACCCTGCAAGCTGCAAAGGTGTGGATAGCACTCTCTCATATTTGCGGTAGGCATCTTCATTTTCAATCACTTGCAGAGTCTGTGCCTTATTCTGTATTCCCGACCCGAGAGCGGAAATTGCACGTTTGTATCCATAACGTGTTTGCTCTGTTTCTCATTTTGGATAGCGGCCGGGTGAAGTGTTGGAGCTGGGGACACACTGCTGACTGTTGATACTCTGCAATACAGGAGAACAGCCGAGGTGAGTTTTCTAAAAACTGTTGTTAATTAGAGATACAGCAGCTGGCTCATAGCTCAGTTACTGAAGATGCCTAATAAATTCGATCCCTCTTGTCTTTTCCAGTGTAAAGCAAATGTCAGAAAAAACAAAGAGAAAGCTCCTGTCCTCACAAGGCAGAGGAGCTTTAGCTATAAAGAATGTGGCTTCCTCATCCCCATCCAAAGCATTTTGATAAAATGAGAGACAGTGTGTCCTGGGACTTTTATTTCCCCCTTCAGGGCTGCGAGTCTGTACTCTCAAAATATCCAAAGGTTGTCTTCCAGGCACGGGTCTCCCTTTGGAGCCGGGCTACCGCTGTCCACTCACACTGATTCACTTGCCGAGAGTTTCAGTGTCATGACCCTAACACACACGACAGAAAATGAGAGAAGGTTACTCTAAATTTAGAGTGCAGCAGGGTGCAGCTGGGATTAAGCAGGACAGTGACCAGAGCAGCAAGGCTACAAGCTAACTCAGTTTGAGACTTGTTCCTGATAGCTGAACAGTATTTGCTTTACTTTATTGTGTTGATTGCTGCAGTTTCAGAAGAAAGCTTGAGCTCTGGACTCATTCAAACCCCGAGCGGCTCCAAGCGCGGTGGGTTCGGAAGAGCTCTGATCTGGGCAGCCCTTCTGGGTTGACTGTTTCGGCTGTGTCCCGACCCGCTTGCACGTGGGGAGGCACCTCCTCGTTCAGCCTGCCAGGGGACTCCAGGGGCTTTTGTTGCCTTGTTTTCCTTTGGCCAGATATTATTTCTGGTCTCCCTCCAAGCACAATCCTAATGCAGGATGATAGTGTTAGTCCTGAGAGCGATGGGTTACCTGCAGTCAGAGCCCCCCTCCAGCCTGCGCTTTTCCATCCGCTGTTTTTCTGTGTGGGTATGAAATGTTTTGGTGCAGTTTACTCCAGATGCGAGACAGACATCGGTCTGTCTTTTAGTTTAGGCCTAATCACTAAAGCTTTCATATTGCTGTGGTTGATTCCAGAGTTATGGCTGCAGATTGTAGTGTTGCCTTGAACTGCTTTTAAAGATTATAGCACTTCTACACTTTCGAGGGATGATACAGCCTGTTTTATAACTGTTTACAGAAATCCTTTAGATACAGTGTTGCAGTCCAAGGAAATAACTCTGCAGTCGGAGTTGTTAACGTATTTTTATTAAGCAGCTCATTCTGATGATAATGGGGAACATACAACACATTTACTTTTTTTCCAGAATAAAAACGGGCAGTTTCTCATTCTGATGATAATGACAACACAACAACACATTTACTTTTTTTCCAGAATAAAAACGGGCAGTTGGGGAGAAGGGAGAAAGATTTGCCATTGACTGATTTAAGGGATGCTCTTCCAACATTTAACATTTAAACAAGCTGGGGGAGAAAGATTTGCCATTGACTGATTTAAGGGATGCTCTAATCAGCTCCAACATTTAAACAAGCTTCTTTTCATACATATATTGGGCCATTTTCAGTACTAAATGGCTCCATTAAATGGTTTTCCAGGTCTTACGCTGGCCAGACAGCTATTAAAGTCAATGGGAGTTTAGCCTCCTTAAGAAACGGAGCATCAGTTCTTCTGCCAGGTGAAATATATCATTCAACAAAAGCTAAACCCTCGTTCAGAGAATCCAACAAGCTAATGTAAACAAGGATATAAAGCTTCTCAAATCCGGCTGAGCTGTTTTTGCAGAGGTAATGTCTTTTACAGCACTAAAATCAGTTCCATGGGAAAGCGAGCTGGGAACTGCATCGGCGCTGCATCTCCAGCCGAAGGAGTGGGGACCGCTCGGCAGCGGCAGCCTTGAAATGAAGCGAAGCGGTGGAAAGCTGAAAGCAATTCCCCTGTTTCAGAAGAGTGAGCGAGTTCTTTCAGAAGCAAACCAAGATCGTGTCTTCGAGAGCTTCGTGGAGCCTGCTGTACTTAAAGCCCGTCTCTGGAGGCTAACGGGTTACCTTGTCAGAAATGCCCTATACGTGAAGCGCTTTTGCAAACACACAAAAGAACAAAAATCCTCAAAGATATCTTTGAAAAGGACTGGAATTGCCAAGGTTGTGGGTTATTTGGTTGTGATTAGGTACAAATCTCCAATTGGAAAAGAGCCTCTCCAGCAGGTTGGTTCTCACTAGGGTATCTTAGTGCTTCCTAGAGTAAAGATTAAGAATTAGATAGAAATTATTTTTTCCTGCAGAAATGTCAGAATATTTTTGGTTTCCCAGAACTGTGAAAGTAGTTTGACAATTAAACACTGAATTAGTGGGGGAAAGGGGGACAACCATTTGGTTTTCTTTACTATGAAAAATATTTTTTTATGTCATCATTTCTTTGAAAAACAAAGATGGGTTTAGCTACTATCTATTTAAATGATTATTTTTTTTGTTTTCATGGATAGCTTGTTCCTGGGTTGTTTTGTTTTTTTGAAAAAACATGTTTCTTAAGATGTAAATGATCTTGGAATGTGTACTGTTAGTGAAGTTTCACACACACACACACACAATCAGTAATTTGATTAAAAGCTACTGAGTTGCAGTAGGGACGGTGTTCTGAAACCAGCTGGGCAGGGTGCGAGGGGCCTGGATCTAGCCAGGACATGTAAGTGTGAAAGGGAGAGCGAATTCCAGTCTTGGTGTGTGACTCCCGGAATGTAAATTGAGGGTAACAGCCCACGGCTGGGCAAACACCAGCTGGCACGCGCTCACGCTGTCGCCAGGTTGTTTTTCATTTACCTCTGTCAACACAGATGTAAAACTAGATACAGAAGATGATTTCTCTTACTACTTTTTGGAAGAGAAAAAGATGTTGCATTAAAGGCAGACTTCCATGGACAAATGGTTACTAAAGAAAAAGGACGTGAATATTTCCTTTTCAGCTAATGGCTGAAGTGCACCATTTGCTTCACTCTGTCATATAAATAACGCGGCCTGCTGTCTGCCGGCATGTCCCCCTCCTCTCGTGTGCTCCCGGAATGGGAATGGGTGGCACAGCAAGGCAAATAAATGCACTTACCTGATACTCTTAAATGAATATAGTCACGGTGCTGCAAGCAATGCACAGAGGGAGGCTGCAGGCAAGGGTGGCCACAGGGTTTTGTTCTTCTTCGCTCACTTTATTTTGTTTGCACGGAATATGGGGGGCTGCTGGGGACCCTCCTCTGTTGCAGGCTGCACTGTGGTGTCTGGCTGCCCAAGCGAAATCAAAATGCCCTGACTCAGAAGCTGGGAGTGACCTGGTTTGGTGGCCGGGAGGTCTGCGGGGGCTGTCTCGCTCTGCTTCCCGGGCTGGGTTCGGGAAACTTGTTTCACAGAGTTTCGTGCTCCCAGAGTTACTCCTGGGATGTGGGCTGTCCTGTGGCAGCTGCATCGTGGGCACTTCTGGGCTGGCCTGCAGCCTGCTGTAGACTTCAGGGTCTTAGGGACAACAAATGATTATAAAATCCTGTGGGAGAATATTATAGAGAAAAGGATATGGACTTCCATCTATCTTCCTGAAAAACAGGTCTGCATAATCTGAGCATGAAGTGTCTGTTAACTGGTGGGTGTGTTGTCGTAGTGGTAGTGCAGAAAGCAATCCATCAGTGACGGTGACCTCAGCCAAGCACAAACATGCTGAGACAAGGTACGAGGCTGCTCTGCCCTCCCATGCCACGTAGGCTGAGATCAGGCTCTCTTGATTTCTTTTTTCCTCTTTGTAGGAGAAAAATTCGTTTCTTGCCGGGGTACATAGGAAGAGCTGCTGGTCGGCTGCAAAGCACCACAGTGAGAGAGGTCACCTCACTGCTGTAGCTCACTGGGAGGCACCTCTGTGTACCTCCTCAGAACGCTGTAGCCCGTGTTGCTGTCCTGCTTCTCTAACCTCGACAGCAGCCTGTACACCTAGGGCCTTTTAGTAGGCCCCTGTGAACAGGACAAGGGGTAATGGTTTTAAAGGAAAAGAAGGTGGATTCAGACTAGACATAAGGCAGACATTTTTTACGCTGAGGGCGGTGAAACACTGGCCCAGGTTGCCCAGAGAGGCCCAGAGGTTGCCCCATCCCTGGAAACATTCCAG
>NW_008795707.1:0-294 GCF_000699145.1 Aptenodytes forsteri | reverse complement strand
TGCCAGCGGATCCCGGTGCGGGGCCGGTCCTGGTGTAGGGCCCGATCCCGGTGCGGGATGGGCCCGGGTGCGGGACCGAGCCCGGTGCAAGCGGATCCCGGTGCGGGGACCGTCCCCGGTGCGGGACGGACCCCGGTTCCGGACCGATCTCGGTGCAAGGACAGACCCCGGTGCCGGCTGACGCCCGTGCGGGACCGTCCCGGGTGCGGGATACCCCCGGTGCGGTACGGACCCTGGTGCTGTACCGACCCCGGTGCAGGGACCGATCCCGGTGCGGGAGGGACCCAGGTGCGG
>NW_008795706.1:0-1111 GCF_000699145.1 Aptenodytes forsteri | reverse complement strand
CTTCCTTCCTTGCCTTAGTGCATGAGGGCCTGTGACGCTTAGCTCAGGTGTGACAACCACACTGCACATGGGACGGTCTGGTGGCATTAACTCCACCCATGGGGTGGCTGCACGCTAAGCCTCTGCAGCTCAGAATGAAGCAGGGGGACAAGGTTTCACTCCCTTCTTTCTCTACATTGGTTCCGATTTATACTAGCGTGACAAAAAAACACCTCCCGGTACATTCAGACCTGTAATACAGACTTCCTGGAAACAGTTTTCAAGCCTATGATGTGATGCAATCTCCTATCCAGTTTTTCATCCACCGTATCCCCAAGTCCTCCTCTGCAGGGCTGCTCTCAAGCCCTTCATCCCCCAGTCTGTACTGCTACTGGGTATTGCCCCAACTCAGGTGCAGGACCTTGCACTTGGCCTTGTTGAACTTCATGACATTCACATGGGCCTGCTCCTGTAGCCTGTCAAGGTCCCTCTGGAGGGCATCTCTCCCCTCTAGCGAATCAACTGTACCACTCAGCTTGGTGTCATCCGCACACTTGCTTGCACCAATCCCACTGTCTATGTCATTAATAAAGACATTGACAGTACCGGTCCCAGTACAGACCCCTGAGGGACACCACTTGCTACTCTTCTCCATTTGGACATTGAGCCATTGACTGCAAGTCTTTAGACGCAGCCATCCAGCTAATTCCTCATCCATCAAATAGTCCATCCATCAAAACCATATCTCTCCAATTTAGAGGCAAGAATGCTGTGGGGGACCGTATCAAGGGCCTTACAGAAGTCCACATGGATGACATCAGTTGTTCTTGCCTTATCCATCAACGCGGTCACTCCATCACAGAAGGCCATCAGATTAGTCAGGCATGATTTTCCCTTTGTGAAGCCATGTTGGCTGTCTCTCATCACCTCCCTGTAATCTGTATGTTGGGGATGAAAAGTGAAAGCCACCTCCTTCATGTCTTGGTTCCTTCTCTGCTGGCCACGGGAAAGCTGTACATATGTACATCTTCTCCAGGCCAAACAATCTGAGCTCTCTCAGCCTCTCCTATGGAGGATGCTCGTGTGCCTTCATGGTCTTTGTCGCCCTTCACTGGACTCACTCCAGTATGCC
>NW_008795705.1:16377-18052 GCF_000699145.1 Aptenodytes forsteri | reverse complement strand
CTCAAGGACGTCCTGCGGAAACTATTTGAACACGCACTACTGCAGCATCAATAAGGTGTCCATCATCCTCAGGAAAAGCTCGGATCATCTTTTGATCATGTGTCTTGCTTTTCTCTTTGTTTATTATACTTCATATATTACTTCCACTTAAATAATTTTATTCTTACCCTCATAACAGTGTTTTCTGACCCGAAAGACCTCATGTCCATATGGAGCCAGGCTCCCTGTGTAGGTAAACACCATAAACAATCCAGCAGAAAATTAGTTGTCTCTGCTCCCATCTCTTACACCTCCTCTGGAGCTGGGGTTACAGCCCCAGCATACAGGAGGGTCAAGGAGCCACGAGCTCAGCTGCCACATGGGGGAGGAGGCACTTGTGGACCTCGGGGCTGCCCCTCGCTGCCTCAGTGGACAGATCCTTCACATCGGGGCTGCTGCTTCCCTGGAGCCATGGCCGTGGACAAGAGCAGGACCTGGTCTTTTCAGAGCAGCACTGCCAGCTCAGGGCCCTGTGGAGTGCATGGGGTGGGAACCTAGACAGGGACATGCTCACCTGCGGAAAGGGATGTCCAGGGAGAAGTGCAAGAGAGCATTTCTGTGCCTGTAGGGAGGAGTCCATGAGAAAGAGAAACCTCTTTCTGCAGGCACCCACTCGGGGCAGGCTGCTCTGTCCCCTGGCCAGGACTCTTGTGCTGGCCTTAGGAGAGGGGCTGGCACTAAGCTGGCAGAGGCAGCCTGTGGTGGGGATCTCCTGGAGCCAAGAGCAGGAGTTCTTCAGTTTCACTAACCTCCATTTCCTCGCTCCATGGTGAGCCTCCAGCCCTGGGGCTGGTGGGGAGGCTGACCCTTCTCTGCCCCCTCACAGGGCTGCTGTGCCCTTCAGAGGGGCTGGGGCTGTGGGGTGAGTGCCCAGAGCTCTGCAGCACCCTGCGGTGGGCACTGCCGTGGGGCCAGCCCAGGCCGGGCTGCTGTGCGGGTTGGGCTGGGGAGAGGGCAGGGGAGATGGGAAGAGCTGGGAAAGGTCTGGGCTGGGCTGGACTTCTCTAGGGCTTTCAACACCATTCACCACCGTATCCTTGTCTCCATGTTAGGACATTACTGTTTGGACGGGTGGATGAGTAGATCAGGAAAGAAACAGTTGATGGCCATGCCCATTTAGTCCATGACTTGGGCTCCGTGTATTGTGATGGTCACAATACATGTCCATTCAGGACAGGAAAGATACTTGTATAGGAGCGTTGAGAGCTAAAACCAGATCAGGCTGGATCGCCACTGCCCTTGTCCGGTTCCTTATGAGGTTCATCCTCCGTTTTTTTGGGTGCCTCCTGCTGTAGTACTTTTGCTGTACAACTATGACGTCATACAGCTAGGGTACCATACTGCTATGGCATACTACAACACAAATCATGGGTTATTTTCACCCTAGATTTTAATCTCATTGCGATGCTAGGGGCATGAGGAGACAGAGGCCAGTGTCTCCCTGTGTCCCCTCCTCAGTTCCCTCACATTATTTGCAGGTGTTGCACTCCTGAATTCATTACCTTCATGAGTAAAATTCACCTGTTCTCCACAGATGTCTACACTACAGCTATTTATGTTTGATGATGCTTTTCTAGACAGTCTTTATGCCTTAAAAAGAAAGAGAAGCGCACAATATCTGAACACTTTCCAAAAA
>NW_008795705.1:14900-15877 GCF_000699145.1 Aptenodytes forsteri | reverse complement strand
CCCCAACAGCAAGATGGGGGAGAGAATCAGAAAGGCAAAAGTGAAAAACTCATTGGTCGAGAAAAAGACAGTTTAATAAGTGAAGCAAAGCTGCACATGCAAGCAAAGCAAATGAGGAACGGATTCAATACTTCCCACTGGCAGGCAGGTGTTCAGCCATCCCCAGGAAAGTAGGGCTTCATCACGTGTTAACAGTTACTTGGGAAGACAAATGCTGTAACCACAAATGTTCCCCCTTCCTCTTCCTTTCCCTGAGTTTTTTATTGCTGAGCATAATGCCATATGATATGGAAAGTCCCTTTGGTCAGCTGGGGTCAGCTGCCTTTTTTGTCCATAATCTGCTCCAGACCTCAACCATCCTTGTGGCTTCTGGAGGCTCGCTCCGTTCTCTGTAGGGTCTTCCCTGTGCTGGGAATCCCCATACTGGATGCAGCAGTCCTGATGCGGTCCTCTGGTGGGTTCACCTTGGCCAGCAGCTAGACAGCCACCCAGTTGCTCACTCACTCCCCTGACTGAATAGGACAAAGGGAGAAAATAGACCAGAAAAACTTATGGGTCAAGGTAAAGTAAAAGGAGAGCAGTTACCAATTATTGTCACGGGCAAAGACGTGTTGCTTGCCAAAGATCAATTTAATTTATTGCCAATTAAAAAAGCTGTGGATTGTGAGAAACAATGACAAAAATATTAAAGACCATTGCCCTCACACTTTCTCCCAGGCCCAAATTACTCCATTGCTCCCAATTCATCTACCCACCTGTCCTGGTTTCAGCAGGGATAGGGTTAATTTCCTTTCTAGTAGCTGGTACAATGCTGTGTTTTGGATTTAGGATGAGAACAAAGTTGATAACGCACCGATGTTTTAGTTGTTGCTAGGTAACGCTTACACTAGCCAAGGACTTTTTAGTTTCCCATGCTCTACCGACTGAGAAGGCTGGAGGTGCACAGGAAGCTGGGAGGGGGCACAGCCAGGACAGCT
>NW_008795705.1:4445-9764 GCF_000699145.1 Aptenodytes forsteri | reverse complement strand
CATGGTATGGAATGTCCCTTTGGCCAGTTTGGCTGTGCCCCCTCCCAGCTTCCTGTGCACCTCCAGCCTTCTCAGTCGGTAGAGCATGGGAAACTAAAAAGTCCTTGGCTAGTGTAAGCATTACCTAGCAACAACTGAAACATCGGTGCGTTATCAACTTTGTTCTCATCCTAAATCCAAAACACAGCATTGTATCAGGTACTAGAAAGGAAATTAACTCTATCCCTGCCGAAACCAGGACACCACCCCAACCCCAAGAGGAGCAGGGGGGATGGTGAAGAGGGGGTTAGCAGTCAGTAAAGAACATCTCTGCCTCTCCTTCCTTCTCACACTTCTCCCCTGCTCCCATGGGCGTGGGTCCCCTCCATGGGATCCCACCATATTTGTGTCAGGGCTATGTGTTGTTCATTTCTTCCTGTCTTACCTTTCTCCCTTATACTCTCAGAATCACGGAAATGTTGAAATTGGAAGGGACCTCTGGAGATCATCTAGTTCAAGCCCCCAGGTGAGGCAGAGTCAGCTAGAGCAGGTTGCTCAGCAGCTTGTCTAGGTGAGTTTGGAATATCTCCATGGATGGACACTGCACAACCTCTCTAGGCAATCTGTTCTAGTGATTGACCACCCTCACAGTCAGAAAGTGTTTTCTTGGCTTCAGATGGAATTTTATATATATTAATAAGATCCCTCCAAGCCTCTTCTTCTCCAGATTGAACAGTTCCACATCTCTCAGCCATTTCCTCCTATGAAAGATGCTGCAGTCCTTTAAACCAGCTGTGTGGCCCTTTGCTGGACTTGCTTGAGTAGGTCAACAACTTTCTTGTACTGGGCAGCCCAGAACTGGACACAGCACTCCGGATGTGGCCTCACCAATGCCAAGAAGAGGGGAAGGGTCACCTCCCTCCATCTGCCAGCAATGCTTTTTCTAATGCAGCCTAGGAGGCTGTTGGCTTTTGCCGCAAGAGTGCATTGCTGGCTCATGCTCATCTTGTTGTCCTCTGGGACACTAAGATCCTTCTCTGCAGAGCTGCTATCTAGCTAATTGTTGTGGTTAAACCCCAGCCGGCAACTAAGCACCACACAGACGCTCACTCACTTAACCTCCCAGCAGGATGGGGGAGAGAATCAGGAGAGTAAAAGTGGCAAAACTCGTGGGTTAGGGTAAGGAGAGTTTAGTAAGTAAAGCAAAAGCCATGCACGCAAACAAAGCAAGATAAGGAATTCATACACTCCTTCCCAGGTGAGGCAGGCAGGAGTTCAGCCATCTCCAGGAAAGCAGGGGTCCATCACACATGAGGGTTACTTGGAAAGACAAACGCCATCACTCCGAACGTCCCCCTCTTCCTTCTTCTTCCCCCAGCTTTTAACTGCTGAGCGTTATGTCATATGGTATGGAATATCCCTTTGGTCAGTTGGGGTCAGCTGTCCTGGCTGTGTCCCCTCCCAACTTCTTGTGCACCCCCAGCCTAATCTCTGGTGGGGTGGTGTATGGCGGGGCAGTATGAGAAGCAGAAAAGGCCTTGACTCTGTGTGAGCGCTGCTCAGGAATAATGAAAACATCTCTGTATTACCAACACTGTTTTCAGCACAAATCCAAAACATAGCCCCATACTAGCTACTATGAAGAAAATTAACTTCATCCCAGCCAAAACCAGCACACTGGTCAACCCCAGGCATGATCTCCACAGCGTGGCTTGGTCACAGGGTGTCCTCCCCCAGGGACTTTCTCAGCAGCACCTTGTCCTTCTGGGAGATCAGCTCCACCTCTGGCAGCTTTCTTCCCGCAGGGACTTTCTCAGCAGCACCTTGTCCTCCTTGGAGATCAGCTCCACCTCTGGCCCAGGCCCCACGGTGCTGCAGGGTCACCTGGGACAGCAAAGCCCTCTCCTGCCAGGGCTGCACAGCCCAGGCCTCTTTCTCTTGGGCCTTGGGGACTGCAGCTTTTGCTCTCGTTGTAGGAACCTCATCCATCATTATGTTGCCACCTGCCATCCACTCCAGCATGCCTGTGCTGGGAAGGAAAGCCTTTCCACAGAAGGGGTCCAGTCTCTGGGTACCAGGTTTCCATGTGACAAGTCTGCCCTTGGCCCTGGTGCCCCATCTGAGGTGCCGCAGCCCAAATGTTCACCAAAGCCCACAGCCTGGGACACAGAAAGGAAGAGCCCCGTGTGTCATCAGAGAGCTGTGACTTCAGTGGAAGAAGAGCTGAGGTGGGGAAGGACAGCTCCCACGGCTTTTGTGGTAATGGAGATACAAGCTCTTTAGGAGAGACCGACAGGAAAGATGAGAAGTGGGGGATGCCTTGTGTGATGTCAGGGCAGCTCACATATATGGAGGGTCTCTACAGGAGACATAACAGGTTAGATGGCGGCTTGTGTGTGGGTCAGCTTCTAAATGGGCCACCCAGTCTTCTGCTCACCTGGATCTGGTACTCCCAAAGGAGGAAGAGGTGGTCAGGGATGTGAAGGCCAGTGTCTTGGTAGTAGTGACCATGACATTGTGGTCTCCCAGATCCCCAGGGATGTGGGGAAGGAGAGTAGCCGCAAGCAGACCCTGGACATCAGGGAATGAGAATTTGGCCTATTGAGGGCACTCAGGGCAGTGTCAGGGCCCTGAGAGCACCCATAGGCCTTTATGGCCCTGAGCAGCATCACCTGGGGCCTCCACCTGCTTCTCTGTCCATAGGCCCAGGAGTCCATTGAAGCAAGGCCTGAGTTTTAGCCCAAGCTTGATCTATGCTGCAGGTGTACGGGTCTCCAGACACAGCCATAGACACAGCCTTGCCTGTCCATGGACCTTGTTGATTCGGACTTGCAGAGTCACTCCCCAGCTTGATTCTTTATGGGCTGTACAATGAAATGACACCATGGCCCTCCAAGTGCCAGACCCCGGCTGATTCTCAGAGGCCTAGGGCCTTTCTGCTTCCTTTCTTCCCATCACTTGCTCAGGTTTTGGGAGGAGAGAAAGGAAAAACAGGTGAGGTTTCTGGGCGCCAATGGTTGAAAGTGGGGAGCAGAGCCCTCACATGTGAAATGATCTAAAGGCTCTACTAGTTCAAAAGTGTTATCTTCAGCTCCTTTCTGGGAGGCCTTAAATCTTCCGTAGGAACCTGGAAATGCTGAGATCCCTCCACCTCCCTCTCTTTTACCAATTCAGTTGACAGTACCCAGGTCAGTGTGTTTGAATTCTGTTTCCAGCCTAAAGCAGCCCATGGTCTGGAGATGTGCCAGGAAACTTGCAGAAGGATCCCACTCCTCTGGACAGGAAGATGGTTGTTTCCAGGAATCTCAGGAGGCATGGCATACTGATAGCTGTGTTCAGGGAGCTGGCCAAACGCCTCGTCTCCATTTCTGTCATAGTGGCCTAGATGCCTGGTTCATGTGTAAACTCTCCCTGTGGACGCTGACATTGACTGAGCAACCTGGTCTGACCTCAGAGCTGGCCCTGCTTGGAGCTGGGCATTGGACTAGAGATCACCTGAGCTCCCTTACCCCCTGAATTGTCCTATGAGCGTATGATGTAGAGACCCTCACCTCCAGCTTGATCTCTTCTTGTATGGTGTGTGGCAAGGCACAGGCTCCTGGAAGGGCTGGTGGGAAAGAGACTGCTGGGGCATCTCTAGTCCAGCCTCCAGGCTGGCTGCGACTTTGCAGAACAAAGAAGAGCTCCAAAGGTGGAGATCACAGCAACGCTCCTCCTAGTCCATTTTCTTTTCCCAAAGGCTCAGCCTAAAGCTCCCAAGAGGTTGTTGGTGGCTGTTCCCTCTGCCATATCATTGGCCACTGCAGAAAAGAGCTTGCGTTTGTCTTCACTCCAGGTAGGTTGAGGCTCTTACTAGGTTACCCCATGCCTCCTTCAGCAGCCTAGAGAGGCCCAGTTGCCTCAGACTCTCCTCACAGCTCGTGCTTTAGGACCCTCACTCCGTCTTGGCAGACCTCCTCTGGACCCTTTCCAGTTTCTCCACTTTCCTTTTGAAATGTAAGGCCCACTGGCTCATATGGCATCGTCTTGGTGCCCAGGCCATACTCCTCAGGGCATTTCTTAGCTGGCCAGGTCTCTACCCATTCTGCTGCATGAAGTTGTTGTGCAGCTTGTGGGTTGAGATAAAACAGATATTAGGCCAAAGAAAAAAAGTAAAAACAAACAGAAACCAAAAGGAACAGGCACGTACCAGCTCCCACAAGCAGAGTGATGCCCAGCCAGTCTCCCAGCAACAGCCACCTTGAATGACTAAAAAAAAATCCTCCTTATTCCTCTGCCCAGCTTTTATTGCTGAGCGTGACGTCATATGGTATGCAATATCCCTCTGGTCAGCTGGCATCACCTGTCCTGTCTGTGTCCCCCTGCCAACTTCTTGCCCACCCCCAGCCCCACTGGGAGGGAGCAGAGAAACAGACAAGGCCTTGACGCTGTGCTAACACTGCTCAGCAGTAGCTGAAACACTGTTGTGTTATCAACACTGTTTCAGGCACAAACGCAAAACACAGCACCATAGGGGCTGCTACAAAGGAAGTGAACCCCATCCCAGCCAGACCCAGTACACTTGAACTGGGGGTCCAGAAATGGACACAGTAGTGTACTGGTGGCCTAACGAAGGATGAGCAGGGGGAGACAATCACTTTCCTCACCCTTTTGATGAACAGCCACTCTTTTTGGCTCCTGTATAAATTATAAACTCCAGGACACTGCTGGCCGCCTTTGCTACCAGGTCACGCTACTGGATTTTGTTTTGCCTTCTGTTCCCCAGCACCACCAAGGCACAGGAATGGTCTTCCCAAGTTAGTATCATTGAAAAATGTGGTCAGAGTTGCCTCCTCTGGGTCATGGATACAGGTGTTAATCTGCACAGGGCTCAGGAGGGTCCCCTGTGCCGCCTCACCAAATCCCAGTATGTCCCCTGGCCTCCAGGCAGAGTACGGCCCCTTCACCACTGCTCCCTCAGCCTCACCATCCAACTGGTGCTTTGCTCAGCTGTTTGTCTCTCCGTCCACACTGTAATGGCCTAACTTGGGTCCAAGAATACTGGGGGAGACCATGCCAAAAGTCTTGCTGAAGTGGAGGTAAATGACATCAACTGTTGTCCCCTCATGCACAAAGGCAGCTACTTCATCATGAAGGCAGGCAGGTTGGTGAGGCATGGTTTACCCTTGGTAAGTCCATGACGATGCTCTTCTCTTTTAGGTGCCCAGGGATGTCACCCAAGAGCACTCGTTCAATGGCTTCCTCCTCACCAAATTGAGCTTGTACAGCCTGGGGTTCCCTGGGTTCCACTGTGATCCGCTTGCAAAGATGAGTGCAACACTTGCTTCTCCTAACTCACAA
>NW_008795705.1:2344-3336 GCF_000699145.1 Aptenodytes forsteri | reverse complement strand
TTTTTTATTAGGTGCCCTTTGAAATCTTCCTCTTTCACCACACAATGAACTGACTCCAATGAGCTGTACAAGCCTGGAAGACCTGAAGAACACTACAGGAAGAGAAAGAGCTCGTTAAGGCTCTCTGTCTTTTAATGAGACCCATGGAGTATTTGGTGCTGAGTCCTTGAAGCTCCCATGATGAGAGGAGATTGAAGAAACCTCTCCAGAAGTCCAAGTCAGAAGCAAAGGAGTACTGAAGTATGACTGGGTCCCCCTGAGGACCATTCCTGACAAAGCCTCCCCATGGACTCGTTAGAGCAGGTAATTGGAGGCTGTGATTGCAGGTAGGCAAAGGCACCGTGCAGGCAGCTGTGATGCTGAGGAAAGCCTTGGTTGTATTCAGAAAGCAGAAAGGCCAAGCCCTGACCCCCAGGCCCTGAGAAGGCAGACCCTGTCCCTCACGCGTGGCTGAGGGCTCTTCCTGGGGGCAGTGGGATGTGAGGGTGAGCAATGCCCTGTGTAGAAAAATTGTACAATGTCTCCCGGCCTCCCCAAGCAGGGGCAAGGAAGAAAGGAAGTCCAGAGCCTCAACAGAAAGTTCCTCCTTGTAGGCCTCGGTGGTAGAGGCAACTGCCATAGCCAAGGGGACAAAGATCTTGGTTTTGATGAGCCTTTTAGCCTTGCCAGAGGCCTAGGCCATCTCTACTGCAGGCTGGCCCACACTGTCCCATGCCTGCACCTCTTTCCCTTCAGGTTCTTGACACCCTTCTTGCTTTCCCACTTAGCTCTCACCCAAGCGTTTCTATAACTTCCTGATGTCTCTCCACCCATCGCTGGCTTTTCCTTGAAACACAAAGCCATGGGCTGATCCCGACTCCCTCTGGGTGACCTCTTGCACCACAAGGCTACCCTCAGAGTGAGATTTCTTTTTCCTCACCTCCAGTCTGAAGCTTCCAGGCTGCAATCTGTGGAGGTTTCCTTCTCTTCCCACTACCCAGAAAAGCTCCATT
>NW_008795705.1:0-1236 GCF_000699145.1 Aptenodytes forsteri | reverse complement strand
TTCTGGTGAAAAACAAGTCCAGGAGAGCATCCCCCCATGTCAGGTCTGGCATTACCTTCTACCTTCCCTCTAACTGAGGCCTTCCATCAGACGTCCATGATCCTCAAAGTCCCCCAGTGACTACCAGGTCCTAAAATTGTGTCCCTTCCTCCAGCTGTCTAAAGGAGACCTCACCCTCTTCCTAACCTTCCTCAGGCAGTTCAGGGATCCTGACCATAAGAGCATTGTCCATGGAGGAGTCAGTGATCCACAGAAGAGTAAACCTGAGTAGACCTGGGCCTGTGCTGTGCTGTGCTGTGCTCCACGTACAGCTTGGTCTTCAGGCTCTGTTGTGCTGAGCATATCCCTGGGTCACAGGATCAACTTGATTGCAACAGGGAAACCTGCAGGCATCTCCCACCTGGTACTGGCCGTGAGGCTCACTGCATGTCCTTACCTTTACCAAAAAATGCAGCAACAAATTTGTGTGTGAACATCGCTTCTTAGGGCAGTAGAAATGATGACTAGAGTTTTTTCCCCTGTTAGAAAACATTGAAAGAGGTCACAGGAGCAGATTCCACAGATGGAAGCTGCACAACTTTGTACCACCGTCAAAGGCTCTGGCATCTGAAGGAACGTAATATTGCCTACACGATCCTCTCTTTCTTTAGAGTGTTTCTCTAACAAATGGCATTTTAAAGAATGCCTCACAGAGTCTGAGTGCCTTTCTTACTGGGGACATAACAAACCAGAACCTACAGGTACAAAACAACAACCAAGTCACATGCCTGCTACTGGCTATCAGGTTCTCAGCCAGAAGTGAATGTCATAGTCAACAGCCCAGCCCTGTGCCTGCTGATGGCCAATCACTCCAAGAGACTGGAGACTGAAGTGGCCTCACGCTTGCCTTCATGGCCATGTGCCTCCTACTGACCTAAGAGATTCTCAGACACAATTGATAACATCATCACATCCCAAGCCATCAGCCTCCTTGTGGCCTATCAGCCGACTTGACAGAAGTAACCTCACCATGGTCTTCCAAGCCACATGCCTGCTGCTGGCCTTTCAGCTTCTGGGATTGACACAGCCAAACTGTGTGCCTGCCCCTGCCTCATCAGTTACTCAGGTGGAAAGGAAGTGACAACCCATATCCAACGCCTCTTCCTGGATAGGCCTCCCGGGTCATTAGGGAAACAGCTTCACACAATCCATGTTCCAAGCAGGTGCATTCTGCTGGCCTATCAAGGACACTGGCAG
>NW_008795704.1:1472617-1490098 GCF_000699145.1 Aptenodytes forsteri | reverse complement strand
GGGAGCAGTGGCTGGACGTGTTCAATTTCAGAGCTGGACTCTGGCAAACATTAGACAGAACATCGGTACCGTGTTGTGGCTAGGAATCTCAGGGCATGGTGGTTTTGGACCTGTGGAAGGTCTATCAAGGGAACGTGACGGTCAGTAACAGCTTTTATTCCTTTTAGATTCCTTTTGGTTGTAGTCGCTGGACTGTTTCAAGGTTTTATTAGGATTTTGCCTCGTGTGAGAGAGTTTGGTGTCGTGGCTAGGCAGAGATACACAAAATGTGTTATAGGAATGAGGTTATCCAGGAGAAATATAGAGACATTTCCTTTGAAGCAGTGGTGGAGTTAGAATATTAGTTTGGGAGCTCTTGAGCCAGGTGGTCGTACACCACATTATAGGACTAGATTGTGATAAGGATCTATCTTTTTTGAACTATCATGGCAATAGAGAGTGTCTCCTGAGAACTGGAAAGAGCATTAACTCCAGTCTTCTAGATGGGCACAAAGGAGGGTCTGAGTAACTACACATTAGTCAACTCTATGGCAATGCCTGGGAAGGCGATGGAACAAATCTTCCTTGAACCCACTTTCACGCAGCTACAAGGGAAGGGGGTTGGTACCAGCCAGCGTAGATTTACCAAGGGTAAATCATGGCTGACCAACCTGATTGTCTTCTGCAATGAAATGGATGTCTCTGTGAATAATGGGAGATGAGTGATGTTGTTTACCTGACATTAGCAAAACATTCAACAGTCACATAGTCTCCTTATAGCCAGGCTGGTGAAATATGGACTAAGTGAATGGTGAAGTGATTGGAAAACTGACTGAACCAGCAGGCTCAGTTCTGGTGGATCAGTTGTATGAAGTGGTCAGTCACTAGTGGCACCCCTTAGGGTTCAACACTGGAGCCAATATTGCTGTTTATTAATTACATGGATGACAGGACAGATCACACACTCACCAAAGTGAAGTATGACCAAAGTCAGCATGAAACAGCGGAGGGAATGGTCAATACACCAAAGGGCAGGGCTGCAATTCAGAGGGACCTTGACGGGCTGCAGAAATGTGTTGGATTAAGAGGAGCCAGGAATCCTTACTCTCAACCACCTCCCTTAAGCCTACAAAAGCCCCCTCCTCTCCCAGTGGAGGGACACCCTGTCAGAGTTACAGCACCCAGAGCTCTCTAACATGTTATCTTTCCTTCCTGGCTTTTGCTGGAAAGACAAACACTATTAATGACTTGCCCTTGATTGTGCAAATGAGAGGTTTTGTTGCAATTGCCTTAATGATCATTTTAATCCTAATTCTTTACGCTCTTCTTCCTGGCACTGCTGACTTCCTGTTTGGTCAGCAGACTACTTTTATGTTTTTGTAATAAAGGCATTCTCTAACTCTTGTTTCCAGAGCTGATGTGAATGTATAAACCAGTTATTAAAAGGACAAGCAATTAGAAGACTGACCCTGAAGAAGTGCTCAGTGAAACCTTACTAGAAGTCCTCTTCCCAGGTAGAGGGCAAACCCCTTGTCCTTTCCATTAGCCAACAGGGCTCCTTCTCCCATTAAGCAATTCAGTGTAGACCTGTTTTACACGTCAGAATCTAAAAGGTTCTTGAGAAATCTCAAGAACAGTTGAGACAAAGGTCACACTCTGTGTTTGTCTTGAGTACAGCTGTTTCCTGTTTGGCTACTCTGAGCTTTGAACAAATTGTCCTTTCAGGACAGAATCAGCAGTTTCAGTTCCTGGTAATGAGATGTTGTCTGTCTGGTTAAAACTTTAGACATTATATGAGTCTCCGCAGAATAAATTAAATCAAGAGAAAAAGGGAGAGTGGAAGGAAAGTTTCCTCATTGGAAACAAAACCTAAACCTATAGTTTGCAATTGTTAAAAGCAAAAAAAAGAAAGAAAAAAGTGGTGGTGAAAAAAGATTCTGGAAACTGAGTTTTAAAGATGGGTGGGTGGTGGACAATGCACTTTTTTTTTTCTTAGTAAGTGTTGATTTCAAAATCACTTTCAGAAATAGTGACCTGCAGCTGACATCTACAGCTGATGCCAGACATTGTCTGTAAATTTAGGCAAAAGTTATGTTGGGGGGGGGGGGGAACCAGAACAAGAGGAGAGGGAGAGGGAGAGCGAGAAAAAGAGGAAGAGGGATAAGGAGAGAAGGGAAAGGGAACACTGTCCTCAGAGAGCAGCCAAGAAGGACAGCAACTGGATTGTCAGGTGAGTATCCTCTCACAGGCATCATCTCTGCTATGGCAGGGGGGTTCCCAAAACTTCTCCTACATAATAACTGCATGCTTCTCCTCAGGATCTTCTCAAATGCCCTATTAGCCACTACTCTTACAATGCTAATCAGAGTATGCTTTTCTCAGAGGGAGGTGCGGCTTGCTGATTAGCTAGAAGAGGACCCAGATATCCAGAGCTCTGGGAAGAACGCAGGTGACCAAGGCATTAGGACATGCTCCTTGCGCTAACTCCCGGACTTTGCTTCCACAAATGGCTGACAAACACAGGTGTCCAGGTTTGCAGGCACCCTGCTCTTCTCTTTCCACTGGACACTTTGTCCACAAACTGCAGAAGCAACCACACATCCAGGACATAAGGAACCTCCTCCCTGCAAGCTGGAGGAGGACCCAAATGTTCAGGACTCCTTCAAACCCCCGCTTTCCTCTTAGTCATGGGAGGACAAAGGCATGCAGGGTCAAAGCACCCTCTTCCTGTTCTAACCTCAAGGTTCCCACCCAGCTGGCAGGAGAACCTGGAGCCCAGGGCAGAGGCCCCCACAGAGGAATCCTGTGATTGACCCTGTGGAGGACCCCAGATTCCATGCTCCCACACCAGCCTCCATGGGAAGCCACAGCCTTGATGCCTGTCCTGCTTATAGAGTCCTGGGTGCCACCGGGGCAGAGGACCCCACTGAGTGGCAGCACTGCATCTTCCTGGTTGGAGTCACCCCTCATTTCTATGGTCCCCAGAAGCTCACAGAAATGCTGCCCACTGATGTCACATCCAGTCTCAGCTCCTTCTTGCACTCCATGCTCACCACAGGGGAGAACCACAGACAGGAGCCATGTGCTGTCTTCCCAACCTTGCAGGCACATAAGTCTCCACCATCTACAACTGGTCAAGGGTCAGGGCACCTGACAGTGAGCCTTCAGCACTGAGCAATGGCATCCTAGTCATGTAGTCTTGGCCCAATTAGATGATCTGGTTTCCCCAGGAACTGCCCTTTGACTTCATGGCAGGGACCACCCAACACTTGGAGATGACGTCACGGCAGCTTGGCAACCCCTAGACCCATGATCCCTATCATGACTTTTCACCTCAGCATACCAACACAATCAAACTTTGACTTTGGTGATGGCCTCTGGGCCTACTGCAATGACTCCAGCCTGTTGAAACTTCGAGCTCCTCTTGCTACTTCACCTGCCTCACACCCTGTTGAGTTCCCCATGCTCCCCTTGACACCACCTCATTAATGGTAGTGACAGGGCTGCAGGGGTGACTTCTATGAAAAGACACCAGAAGCTGCCCCCATGTCATCCAGAGACAGTTGCAACTGGCTTCAAGATGGACCAGCTGCTCGCCAAAACTGAGCCAGTCAGTGATGTTGGTAGCACCTCTGTGATAACATATTTAAGAAGGGGTAAAAACTGCTGCACAACAGCAGCTGGGGACGGGACGAGTAAGAATATGTGAGAGAAACAACTCTGCAGACACCAAGGTCAGCGAAGAAGGAGGAGGAGGAGGTGCTTCCGGTGTTGGAGCAGAGATTCCCCTGGATAGCCCATGGACAACCACAGTGGAACAGAGGGGAGCACCCCACACCACAGCAGGTGGAGATACCCTGAAGGAACCTGCAGCCTGTGAAAAGCCCACACTGGAGCAGGCTCCTGGCAGAGGCTACGGCCTGTAGAGAGGAGTCCACACAGGAGCAGGTCTTCTGGCAGGACCTGTGGCCCCGCGGGGGACCCATGCTGGAGCAGTCTGTTCCTGAAGGACTGCAACCCATTTAAAGGACCTGTGTTGGAGCAGTTCTTGAAGAACTGCAGGCCGTGGGAAGGACCCACACTGGAGAAGTTAGTGCAGGACTATCTCCCATGAGAGAGATCCCACACTGGAGCAAGGGGAACAGCGTGAGGAGGAAGGAGCAGCAGAGACAAAGTATTATGAGCTGACCCCCAATCCACATTCCCCATCCCCCTGTGCTGCTCGCAGGGAGGAGGTAGAAGAGTTGGGAGTGAAGTTGAGCCTGGGAAGAAGGGAGGGGTGGGGGGAAGGCATTTTTAGGTTTGTTCTTATTTCTCATTATCCTACTCTGTTTAATTGGCAATAAATTAAATTAATTTCCCCAAGTCGAGTCTGTTTTGCCTGTGACAGTACTTGGTGAGTGATCTCCCTGTCCCTATCAAGACCGATGAGATTTTCATCGTATTTTCTTCCCCTGTCCTGCTGAAAAGGGGGAGTGATAGAGCAGCTTGGTGGCTGGCCAAGGTCAACCC
Organism: Aptenodytes forsteri; assembly: GCF_000699145.1. NCBI lineage: Eukaryota > Metazoa > Chordata > Aves > Sphenisciformes > Spheniscidae > Aptenodytes > Aptenodytes forsteri. The sequence goes on along the minus strand of NW_008795704.1, from coordinate 1,485,607 downwards.
ACCACAGTCCTCTAAACCCCTTCATCGCCACCTTCACCTTGCACACACCCCCAGTCGCCCATGACATCTCCATGTCCCCTGACCACACTGTTAGTGAAGGGTCTACCAGCACTGCAACATTTATTATTGTACTTTATTTGCCCCGCTCCCAAGGCATGCCAATGGCACATGCTACCCCATGACTTTCAGTGGCCTAGGCCCCCTATCTGCCCCCAAACCCCTCCTGCCTTAGTCCAGCTCTGCTGCAGGGCTGGACAGTCTGGAATTGCCTGTGGCAGGTCTGTGACAAATCCGTGGTGAGTCCACGACAGGTCCGTGGTGGGTCCATGGTGATCCCGTGGCCCAGCTGCCAGTGCCCCCTCTGTGGGGACATCCTCACATTCCACCCACATGGTCCTGCAGCCTCCCCAGCACTCCTTGCACCCGCTTCAGTACCTCCTCCTCATCCACACTGTGGAAGGCCTCGTTGGGGGTGATGGGGAAGGGTTGGTAACTTGGGTACTGTGTGGCCTTGCCATCCATGCCACAGCCATGCAACCACTTCACCTCGTCTGCCAGGCCCCTCAGCTTTGGCTCCACTGCTTCCAGCCATTGGGCCAGCCCCACCAGCCCCATTGGGACACCAAAGGCCTCACCATGGCAAAATACAGCAGCCACCAGCGCCTTCTCCAGGGTCTGGTGAACCTTGAAGAGGACCCAGTTGGGGCAGCAGTGCCTGATGTCATTGTGGGCTGCCTGCAGGTCACTCTTGGCCTGCCGCAGCCACCGCTGGGCCTCTGGGATGGATGGAGTCAGGGCCATGGCCTCCTCATTGCACAACCAGGAGCCATGGCCTTCCTGTTGCCAGCAGTGGTGCTGGGCAGCACTTGCAGGGTTGTACTGGAGGTAGAGGTGCCGCAACACCTTTGGCTGCTTGACAGCACACAGCTGCCACAATGTTGCCACGCTGTGATCCACATCACCATTCACCTCTGACATCACGCTGTGGCAATCCTTCCATGGCTTCCCCTCTGCCACAGCCTCCTCCTGCAGCCTTTTCTCCAGCTCTAGCTCCAGCACTGGTGCCATGACCTCCTCTGGCTCTGGTGCAGCACCCACCAGTGCCACATCATTCTCCTCCAGAACAAAGGCCACGTCCCGTGGCTCCTGGCAGACCAGCATTTCACGCAGCACTGACAAGGCTGGTGCCTCCAGCTGTCCACCCAGGATGATATTGATCTCCTGTGCTAGCGTCTCCAGGACCCTCAGCTGGTGTCGGTCCAGCACCATATCTGCATGCCGGATGTAGAGAAGCCGCTGGGCACCACCAGCCGGGCACACATGGATGACCCGTGGCCGGGAGCTGCCCTCCACCTTTGCACCACAGTGGACCAGAACAGTGCAGATGTCCTCGCAGCACTGCACTTTCAGCTGCTCCACTGCAAAGCCACCATCCCCCTCCATTCTCATCATAGCCCTGTGGCTCTGCCACCGGAGCAGGGCCTCCAGCCCCATCCTAAACCACGGTGATACCAGGAGGGTCTGCAGACGCCTCTGCCCAGGGCAGTGAGAACCATAGCGACATGGCTGCAGACTGCTCTCCTCCAGCTGCTGCTCCATCACTTCTGATAGTGCCCGTGGCCGCAGGCGCTGTGGTAGCATTTGCAGCAGCCACCAGGCATTACACCCCATCCCCGGCAATTCAGCCATAAACACAAAGGTCTTCCCCAAGGCCCTAGAGGTACTTGAGGACACGCAGTCATTGAAGTACAGCCTGTGGGATGACTCTAGGCAGTCAGCAGTGCTCAGCAAGTACAGCTCAGCCACAGTAGAGAAATCAGGGGGCTCCAGTGCCTCCTGCAGCAGCTGGAAGAAGTGCCGTGTGGCCAGCAGGACTGTCTTCTTCTGGATAGTATTGAGGGTCCCACTGACACGGCTCTCCTGGTGGATTTGGGCCAGGACACGGCTGTAGTGAGTCAGCGTGGGGAGCAGGACCACCCCAAGGTGTTGCAGGAGGTCTCCATAGACAGCCATGTGGGGGTCAGGTGTGAGGAGAAAGGGGTAAAAGTGAGCCTCGTCTGGGAGTGATGTCACCACTTGCCATGGCATGGCCATGTCCCCTGACTTGGCCAGCACCACAGGCAGCTCAGCAAGGCGCCCTGCATCCACCTCCTTCAGACGGGTCTGCAAGAAGTTGTACACCTTCTGGAGCACACTGGCCCGTGTGTTCACCTGCTGTGGTGTCTGGCAAGCTGCCCTGCACACCTGCTCCAGGTTGGCCACCACCAGGGCGGTGGGTATCTCTACAAGGACTTCCATGACCTCCAGGAGGTCCTGCTTGAGTGTAAAGGACTTCGGCAGGATGGTGGCTGATGTCCACAGGAGCTCAGCCACATCTTCTTGGCAGTGGTAAACGCTGCCCTTCAGGGCCACGGGCTCAGTGCAGGCTGCAAAAGGTGGGTGGAGGTTGATCAAGTTTGGAGGGATGTCCAGGGGAGGCAGGAAGTGGATTGAGGCAATTTGCCCCAGGAAACCCTCTGGCAAAGGATTGTGCAACAGGGTGCCAAGCTCTTTGAGCATCTCCTGCTGTCGCGCTAGCAGGTCTTCAGTGTGGCACCTAGCCTGAGTGGCTTCATGCTCTATCTCCAGGGCCAGTGCCACAAAATCCTCCACAGAGAGGCTGGTGCGGACACCTGCCTGAAGCAGGAAGTCCTTAGCAGCTTCCCATTTGTAACCTAGCTTCACAAAGAAAGACTCAGGCACAAAGCGGCGTTGGAGCCGCAGAGTGCAGAAGGAGGGTGTGTTGTCGTAGAAGTAGGAGGCGCAGCGCAGCATACCATGGGCGTCAGGTATAAAGGCCACAGTCTGAAAAGCTGCCACAACATCTTTCTTGAACTTAATGTCACAGATGTGTTGCAGAGCGAAGAACAAACGCACAGCTGCCATAAGCTCTTGCTCTGTGAGCTGGGATAGCCGGGGCAGCACCACAGTCATGAAGAGCTGCTGGTCATCTGTGAGCTCCCACTGCAAATCCTTGGCCAGCTGCTGGTGGATCTTGTCTGCTGTGAGCAGTAACGTGCCCTCCTCCAGGTTGTACAGGGCTTGGACATCCAGAGGCAGTTTTGGGAACTGGCTGCTGAGCAACAGCACCTTGTGGTAGGGTTCCACAGGTACATAGCCCCCACCATACTTCTGGAAGAGAGGCAGGAGCCGGAGCTGTTTCAGTGCCAATGAATTCAGTTTTCCCTGCACAAAGCGCAGCAGGCCAGTCACATCCCACTCATCTAAGTCCCTCCAGCGGAGATCAGCTCTGGTGTCCGCCAGCTGGGCCAGCACAGCGCTGGGATCTGTGGCCTGCAGTGCCCTTGTCTTCAGGCAATGGCAGGTAAAGTCAGGAGGCAGCAGGGACTTCTGGAGCACAGGGATGCCCAGTGTGTGCAGCACCTTGGCCACCTCTGTATCACACCCAAAAAGAACTTTGGGGAGGGAGGATAGGCAGGGGGGGTGCTTTGAGCCTGTCTCACCCTGCTGAACAGGCAGCACCACCACATCCTGAAGATGATCCATGAATAAGTTCATGTTCGCCTCCACCTCCTTTTCGTCCTTTGTGGCTCTGTAGATCACAGTGCTGAAGAAATCCCACAGATCCTTGAGCCACTTCTCCCCCTGTGTGGTCCAGTTCAGCTGACCCAGTGCCTCCTGGATGAGTGGTGTGGCCTCCAGGAGGCCAAGCTCCTTCACAAAGCAAGGCAGGTTCAAGTGAGAAATTAACTTGTCAGCAAAGCAGTGGCAGTGGTGGGGGAAGAGGTGTGCAAAGGAGTTGTGGAAGACTGGAGCCGGAGCTGTTTCAGTGCCAATGAATTCAGTTTTCCCTGCACAAAGCGCAGCAGGCCAGTCACATCCCACTCATCTAAGTCCCTCCAGCGGAGATCAGCTCTGGTGTCCGCCAGCTGGGCCAGCACAGCGCTGGGATCTGTGGCCTGCAGTGCCCTTGTCTTCAGGCAATGGCAGGTAAAGTCAGGAGGCAGCAGGGACTTCTGGAGCACAGGGATGCCCAGTGTGTGCAGCACCTTGGCCACCTCTGTATCACACCCAAAAAGAACTTTGGGGAGGGAGGATAGTGGCAGTAGGTGCTTTGAGCCTGTCTCACCCTGCTGAACAGGCAGCACCACCACATCCTGAAGATGATCCATGAATAAGTTCATGTTCGCCTCCACCTCCTTTTCGTCCTTTGTGGCTCTGTAGATCACAGTGCTGAAGAAATCCCACAGATCCTTGAGCCACTTCTCCCCCTGTGTGGTCCAGTTCAGCTGACCCAGTGCCTCCTGGATGAGTGGTGTGGCCTCCAGGAGGCCAAGCTCCTTCACAAAGCAAGGCAGGTTCAAGTGAGAAATTAACTTGTCAGCAAAGCAGTGGCAGTGGTGGGGGAAGAGGTGTGCAAAGGAGTTGTGGAAGACTGGCTGGTGGATGCTGAGGGCATGCAGGCAGCCATCTTGTGTGACCAGCAAGGGCAGACCTTCCAGCTCTTCCTTGTTCACATTCCACATGGACTCCAGGCAGTGTTTCAGCAGGATGGAGCAGCTCTTTGGGGTCCTCAGGGGTGTCTCAGCCAGCATGCAGGGCACAGGGAGTGCCAGGGCCTTGAGGAAGCGCCGGAGAGAGGCTGGCTGCAAGGTAACAGCCTCCACATGGGCTTCAATGAACCCCTCATAGATCTGCCACAGGTGGGTGAATGCTGGCACCAGGTTCATATTCAGGTGCTGCAGCACCTCCTGGAGAGCTGGCTCAGGCATCACCTTGAGGAAGTATGGCTCTGTTAGCACATCTCCACCACCTGGACATGCCCAGGTCATTGTCACCATGCTATCAGGGGGCTTCATGTGGTACACAGGCACCAGGGGCAGGCGTGCGTGACTGAGGCGCCTATAGATATCCCTCACCAGGTCCTGAAAGGTAGGTAGCACCTTTGTCACAGCAGGGAAGAAACAGAGGTAGTGGGAGGCCAGGTGCTCCTGGCAGACCTTCAGGGACTTGAACTGGAGCTCTTCAGGCCCCAGGGCTTTCCGCTGCCTGGTGAGAAAGGCACAGTATAGTGGAACCACCAAGTGCCGGAGCAAGAAGCCATTCCAGGCTGCCTCTGTGCTGCCTGCGTCCTGGTGGAGATTGCGTCTGACTGCATCCACAGAGAAGTTGGCATTGATGTGCACAGGCAGCCCTGTAGTCAGCGGCAGTGGGAAGGTGCAGAAAGCTTTGCCCATGACTTTGTTCAAGCCCAATGGCTTCAGGCGGGCAGCCACAGCCCCATAGGGCAGCCGCTCAGGCACCGGCGACTCTTCAGCCCCCTCTTGCACCCCAATTTGGGAGATCACCCTCCACACAGTGCTGGCCCTGGCCTTGCTGTTTTTGACTGTCATGATATAGGAGACAGAGGTGGGGCTGTTTCCATCCATGGCTTGGCTCAATCTCGCTTGAAAACCCCGTCTCACCTCTGCATCGCCATCTGCCAGCTCTGTGGCCACCCGCAGCCTCTCCAACACCTGCTTCCCATCTGGGGTGATCTCAGAGAAGACCACAGTGTGGAGGTGCCGGAGGAAGAGCACCAACTTCTCACCTTCCTCAGCCAGTACTCTCTCTATGTCTGTGATGTCTTGGTCCCGCACAACCATGCCAGACACCTTGGAGATGGTAGCCCCAGCTGCAGTGCGGAGGGGCAGCCGGAAAAGGACACCCTGGTTCAGGTTGAAGAGGGAGGGTAGGAAGGTGCCATAAACATCTGGAAAGGTTCTCTTGAATTTGGGGTTGACAGCGAACATCCCACCAGGACTCTCAGTTGTGGCTCCGGGCAGGTAGTAGAGATGGGGATCAAAAACACACAGGGTACTGTCTCCAGTAAGGAAGGCTGGGCAGTCAGTAAAGTGGAAGACAGTGTTGAAGCCAAGGCCATATTTGCCTGTGACATCCTGCCGGCCTTGCTTGCCACCCACCCCCAGACGCTGAATGCCTTCAATGTCCTGCTGCTGGAAGGGGCTGTCATTGTAGATGCAGAGGGCAGGGCCCTGCAGGAAGTTCCAATTCTCACTGAAAGTGGCATCCACTGGGTGCTGCTGGCGGTCCCACACAAAGTGCACAAGCCTCGCACCAGCATCGTCCGCATTCTGGAGCAACTCTGTCACCATATCATGAGCAGATGCTGGGTACACACGCAAGATGTTCTTCAGCCGTGTAGGCAAGTCTTCATGGGCACCAAATGGCTGTGCCCAGAGGTTCAGATCTGCAGTAAGCAGTCGGCTCCTCTCCAGTGCCTGGTGGCGTGTGGTAGGAATCCCACAGTGCAGGGCTGTGGTTCGGGACAGCTGTTCATGGCACAGCAGGACATCTCTGTCCACTGGCATCCATGGCGTATCATTGAAGTGGAGCTTGTCCCGTGGACGCAAAATGCCATCCTGGTCAGGTAGAAAGAGTTGCTGGATCTGATAGGCATCTGGTTTTTTGTCATCTGCCATCAAGCCACAAGACACCAGCCGCAAGGCCAGAGCCAGCTCTGCAGCAGGCAGTGGCTCTCCAGCATGCATCTCTGCCAGGATGCAGAGCACTTGGGCATAATCATCCCAGGTGAATGTGTCGCGCAGCCCCACGCACTCCCAGAGTTGGCTGTAGGGCCGGTACTGCTCTGGGAGCTGGTGAAGATATGGGACAGCCTCAAATGACAGCGTCTCAGCCACAGCCATGACCGGTACAAAGCGGGAGCCCACCAAGATGAAGGGCTCCCCTTGGGCCACTGCAGAAGCCACCTCAACCCAGCTGGGGTGATCTCTCCGCAGCAGCTTGTGCAGGTACCTGTAGCAACAGTGGGTGCTGTCCTGCAGGTTCTCCAAAGGGAGAGCATTGGAGCTACAGCTCAGTGCCTGCAGCTGCTCAAGGACTGTAGCTGCTGGTAGCTGCCGGTCCAGCCCCAAGAAGGATGCAACCTCCTTGGGGAGGCTGAAGTTTTCTCCCAGCGCTTTAGGAGCCAAGATAGGGTGGGTGAGTCCCACTAGTGGGGCATGGAGGTGATGGTAGAGCTGGGCAGCTGGCAACAGCACATGTTCGCCAGTGGGCAGTGTACCAGGGAGGAAGGGAACAGTCTGGAAAGCTGCCTGCATGGTGTTGTTCACCCTCTCCTCCACTGCATCCCGAAGCAGCTCAAGGATGCAGGCAGCCCTCTGGCAGCCCCGGGCACGGTCCTCAGTCCAGATAAGCTGCACTGTCTTTGCCCGCTCCAGCAGCTGTGGCAGGGTCATTGTGTCCTTAACCATGCCCAGCCTCTCCAGTTGGCTTAGTCTTTCTGGGGAAAGGAAGGCATCCCCAGTGGGGAAGCATCCATCCTTAGGATCATATAAAGAGGCAGTGCGGCTTCTGGGATGCACCAGGCAATTGATGAGCTGCAGGTGGCCATCAGGGGTGGCAGGAATGCAGGGCACTCTCTGCAGCACCTTGTCCACATCATCATGGGACATATCCAGTGCATGGAGAAGCAGTGGGTCCCGGTCAACAACGGAGAGGTCTTCCAAGTTGGGAAGCACAAGCTCGCAGTAAAAGCGGGGCCAGTCATAGATGCCAGCATCCACTGCCTTCCCAAGGCCCCTCTGCACCTGTTCAGGCAAGGCCACAGCTAACAGGGGATGAGGCAGGGTGGTGGCAAAGACACGCTTCGCCACAGCACCGAGCTTGGGGTGTCTGACAACAGCCTGGTGCAGGAAGCGGGCATCCTGCAGTGAGCACCATGAACAGCCATCAGAAAAGAGCCTGGGGCCATTCCTGGCTGCCACAGCCTCATAGAAACCAGTCACGGCCTCTGTAAAGGGATAACGGGCAGTGTTAGAGTCCGGCCAGAAGACATGATATTCATAGCTCTTCAACTCACCTGCCTCATGCATGGTGCGAAGGTGGTCCAGCGCCCGGAGCCAGGCAACTGGCACGGCATTGCGGAGCAGCACCCGGTTCCACTCACCCTGCTCTGCCGTGTCCCACAGTCCCTTGCGGTTTGAGAGGATGCTGAAGGCCCCATGCACGTGGACTGGCAGCCCTGAGGTGATTGGCATGGGAAGGTGGCAGAAGACTTGCCCCTCCTCGGCACCCGGACGTGGCACCCACTTGCCATCTGCAGTAAGGGCAAGGGGAAGGGCCACACCAGCCATGGGAGGCAGAAGATGGAGCCCTGCCTGTGTGTTCCGGTGAAACAGTTCCAGCAACTCCCCTTCACCCTGACACACCAAAACTAGGTAGTGCCATGTGGTCTTGGATGCCTCCTCACAGGCTGTGAGCTGCTCGATGGCTGCCCAGCTTGGGGGGTCTCCAGGGGCCCCCAAGTCTCGGATCTCCTTTCGCTGCAGCATGGCCAGAGGCATGGTATCCTCCGCAGAGGTGGCCATGTCTGGCAGCATCTCCAGGGACATCTCCCTCACCCTCCGCAGGAAGAGCAGCAGGAGCCGGTTAGAGCCAAGGAAGCTGGTGCCAAGGGACTGGACACGCTCTGTACCAAAGGCCTCTGAGCAAATCTGTGACGTCACAGCTTCCTCTTCAGTGCGAAAAGGCAGGCGGAAAAGGCTCCCTGGAAAGGGTCCTGGCTCAGGCAGGCGGCACCCAAAGATACCATTGTAGGGCCAGAACTGCTCAGCAAAGGCACGGAGGATGCGTGGTCGGCTGGAGAAATCCAGGCGGATGCCAGGGCAGCCAGCCCTCTGGATGTGCTTGCCCAGATGGGTGCCGTTGGGATCAAAGATGAGCAGTGTCTCCCCGCTCAGCACTGCCGGCACGTCTGTGACACGGTAGACAGAGCTGAAGCCCAGCCCAAAGCGCCCGATCTGGCCTGCCTGGCCCTCCTTTGTAGCAGCCCCAACCCGTGTGATGTTACGGAGGTCATCCTCTGTGAACAGGGCATTGTTGTACGCCCAGAGGGCTGGGCCATGGCAGGCAGCCATGCCGGGGTCTAGCAGCCTAGAGGTGGCCTTTCTGTGGTGTCGGAGGTCCAGGAGGAAGCGGCACACAGTAGCTCCAGCATCCTCTGCATTCTGGACGATCTCTGTGAAGAGATCGCCCTCCTCGCCATACTCCCGGAGGATGTTGCGAAGCCGTAAGGTGATGGGCTCCGAGGGGCCACAGGCCGTGAATGGCTCTGGCCCCAGCACCCGCGTACTGAGCAGCTCCGTGCCGAAGAATATGGCTGTGCTGGATGGCACTGCCTCATGCACCACCTCCTGAACATCCTCCTCTCCCTCCAGCTCCATGTCCAGGTACATGGTAGAGGCAGCTGGGCGGAGGGCAAAGCCCGAGCCCTCCAGGATCTTCACAGGAACCGGCACTGTGCCCTCGCCCTGGTGCCCCCGGCTCTTAAGCCACTCCAGGACAGCTACAACCACCTGCAATTCTGCTGCAGTGCCAGCTCTGGAGCTGCGTGTGTCTATGTCCTGCCGCAGGCAGCGTAGGGCTGCAACCGCCCTCTTCTCACTCACCCTTGCCTCCACCCCCCAAGCCCTGAAGAGGCAACTATAGAGCAGGAAGTCAGGGGGCACCTGGGGCACCAGCATCCCCAGCTCCAGCTCCTCAGGATAGCCCAGCACGGCATCACATGGCAGGACAAACCCAGCTCCAGTCCACACCACAGCATCATGCGGGGCAGCCCCAAAGGTCTTTAAGTTTTCCTGCATGTGCCAGTAGACAGACCGGAGCGCAGGACCTACCTCACTGATGTCCCTGCACCCTGCCAGCTGTCTCAGCTGCTCCCACACTCTCTCTGGTGGTGGGGTCTGGCTCAGCCCCAGCTTCTTCTCTGCCTCTGGCACAAAGGCACCAGTCAGGTGCATGGCAAGCCCCACCAGGGGCTGGAACTGGGTGGACCGCAGCTCCTTGGGGGGCAGGAAGGGCTGCGCAGGCTTTCCAGTGCACTTGGAACGAGGGACCCACGGCAGGGCCTGGAGCTGCTTAAGCTCTGCAGCACTGCAGCCAGCCAGTGCCTTGGGGCGGTTGCAGACCTTGATCAGTGCCTGAGCCCTGTCCAGAGCTGCTGCATTGCCCTGACTCACACTTGCTGCAGCCTCTAGGATGTCTGAAGGCACCAGGCACCCCTCACCGTGCCGTAAGCCCAGGGCTCTCAAGGCACGGAGGACAGGTGGATTGCAGAAGGCGGCAGGAGGAAAGCGCTCAGGGCCCAGCAGTGCCTGCAAGGTGCTCTCGCAGGGGTCGTAGAGGTCTCGCGGGCACATGGGGCCGTTGGGGGTCTCCAGGAAGGCCAGTCTGCTGCAGGCCTGCTGGAGCGAGGGGCTCTGTGCAAAGAGGATGTCTCCGTGTCGCAGCACCCAGAGCAGCAGAGCCTGTGTTTCAGCCACCCGCCCTGCATAGGCGCCCCGGGCCACAGCTCTGATGGCCTCCAGCGCCACGTGGGCTGCACTCATGAGGGACCTCTGGAGCCTCCCCAGGAGCCGCCGGTCAACTTCATCCTGGCACTGCAACATGGCGTCTGGCAGCACCACATCTCTGGGCAGCTCCAGCTCTGGCTCCATTGCTGGGGTGGCACCGGCTGGTACCAGCTCTGTGGGCTGCGGGGTGGCCAAGCAGGGCAGTGGGATGAAGAGGGGCAGAGCAGCCAGTGTGGCCCTGTCCTGCTTTGTTAGGGATGGGATGTCTGCCAGGTAGAGCCGGAGGGTGGCCACATCCGCAGCAGGCAGCGAGGCCAGGTGGGAGGCCACAATTGCAGCTCCCCGCCTGCCCAGGGCCCGCAGGGCATTGAGGGGGGATGGAGGCAGGACATAGCGGGACAGGGAACGGTGCCATGTGCCCGGCGGCACCACTGGGCAACCCAGGACCTCCAGAACAGAGGCCACAGCAGGTGGCAGGCACTGGTCCTCCCATGCCTGGAAGATAAGACCGGACTGGGGTATCAGTGGAGCCAGACGGATGCTGGGGGCATCCAGTGGGGACAGGGGGATGAGAGCGAGCCCCTCCAGAGGGCCCAGGTCTTCCACATGGTGGGCCAGGAATCTCCACAGGGCTGGGAACCAGGAGGCTGGGGGCTGGGGGGGTCCTTGGGCCGGGCACCACGTCACTGGGGTTGAAGACTGGGACGTCCAGGTTGGGGGCAGAGCCAAACGTAGGGTCTGGGCAGTCACGTCTGGGTCCAGTAGAACCAGGTTGGGGAATAGACCTGTATGCAGGAGGCAGAGGCTGGACAAGGAGTATGTGGGACCTGGCAGGGGGACCCAGGATGTGTGCGAAAGAATCTGAGATCTGCAGGGGAAGGGGCGGCCCCCATACTGGGGATGGGAGGACCTGGGCTCTGGAGGGACAGTCCTGAATAGGACTATTCAGGATACCCTGAATAGGAGGAACAGGGGAACCCCAGATTGGTGGGGATAGAGGAGATCTGAGAGGGAAAGGTGTTAGGGGGACCAGGACTGGGGGACACAGAGGTCCTCAGATGGGGAACACAGGAAAAGCCAGGATCTGAGGGAGCACAGAGGGAATGGGGGAATGTGGGAAGAAGAGCGAAGACAAGGGAGTCCCCAGAGACACAGGGAGATGCAGGGTAGGAGAGGTGGCCCTGGGCTCAGACAAAACACCCCAAACCAGAGAGAGATAGTGAGACTTGGGATCTACAGTGCTGTTGAATGGATGGGGGAAGCCCAGAGAGGGGTCTCAGGCAGGGATCAGGGACCCCAGTTGTGTACAGGCAGTATCAGCGTGGTACAGAGGGATGTTGGGGCTGCAGAGGAGCCCAAGGGTGTACAAGGGTGCCTAGGGGCATTGGGGTTTAGAGGGAGATCAGGGGACCCAAAGGTGGCCCAGGGACCCCTGGTCTCTTACCCGCCTTGGCAATGCCTCGCAAGAGGTTGTCCAAGCCTGGCTCCAGGTCCGAGGGCAGGAAAGACCCGGCCAGGCCAGGCAGGAGCTCCCTGTGGGGACAAATGGAGCTACTGGGGGACTACAGGGGTAATGGGGGGCAGGCAGCTTCCTGGACACCTGACTCAGCTCCCAGCTGGTGAGACTAGGGGAGAGGAGGAGGGTGGTGAGGCACCCAAATGTCCAGGTTTGACCCTGCCCCGCCTTTCAGCTCGAGTGGGAGCTGTGCCCTGGGCAATCGGCTCACCTGCCTACTCCTGCAGGGAATGGGGCTGCCTGGGGCCATGGACTCACCTGGGGCAGTCAGATGTGTCCACGTAGACAATGGTTGACACAGTCCCAAAGGCCACGAAGGTCCCATCGGCGCAAGGCAGGAGGGGGAGACCCTGCAGCTCAGCATAGCACCCATCCCCAGCCACGTAGTGCAGAAGGGAGAGCCGGTCGGCAGCCGGAAGGCCTACGGCCCCGTGGCGCCGCAGCACCTCCCGCACATGGCCCGCCGTTGCCTCCCGCACGCCCTCCACCATCCCCAAAGCCAGTGCCCTCTGGACATGGGCTGGAACCTCAGCCACTGGCTCCCCAGCTGCCACCAGCAAGTCCTGAACCACCCGCCGTGCAGCCATGTCCCCTGCAGCCTTGGGCAGCACCACAGCCTCAGGGGCCCGCAGCCGCCCTGTGGCCCCCTCCATGGCTGGCACCAGGGTGCGGGCAGCTGCCAGCTCGCAGCAGACACGGGTCACCAAACTATGGATGCGGCCACAGCTCGGTGTGCACTCAGGGTCCGGCCAGATGCTGTAGGCGTCTGCACCAGGTAGAGCTGTGGCCACGGCAGCCATGTGGCTGTAGACACGTGGCAGGAGGCCAAGGAGCAGCAGGGCATTCCAGCGGGCATCTTCCTCACCCTCCTCACCCTCCTCAGGCCAGCGGAGGTGGCGGCGGTCATCAGAGAGAGCGAAGGGGGCACTGGCGTGGACGGGCAGCCCTGTGGCTGTCTCATCTGTGGCTGGCAGGGGTAGGAAACAGCATAGCCGCCCTCGGCAGGGCCCACGGAGGGGGTGCGCCAGGCTCAGCTCGGGGCAGCACCCCAGCCCTGCACCCAACACCACGGCCGGCCCCTCCGTGGCCCTGCCCGTGGCC
>NW_008795704.1:1469848-1472043 GCF_000699145.1 Aptenodytes forsteri | reverse complement strand
CGTGGCCACCAGCCACTCGCTCCCATCCCCCACCCCATCCCCGTGCAGGGCCACCAGGCACCATGCCAGACTCAGCCCCTCATCCCCTGACGGCCCTGGGACAGGGAGAGGCTGAAAGGATGCCACAAGGGTCCCTATGAGGGTCTGGACCCCATCAGGGGCCACGTGGTACAGGGCCACACGGCGGACATGGCGGAGGAAGAGGAGGGCAAGAGGGGCCTCGGTGAGGAAGGTCTGGAGAAGGCTACGGAGGCGCTCAGGATCGGAGACCCCTGCAGAGATTCCTGAGGGCTGCCGGCGGAGGGGGAAGCGGAAGAGGGTGCCCTGGGCAGAGCCACGGTGCTGTCCGACAGCTTCCAGCCCAGCCCAGAAGGGCTCAAAAAGGCCAGGAAGGTCCTGGGCTGCAGAGACGTCCCAGCGGGCACCGGCACCTGGCAGCACCCGGCATTCGGGGTCCAGCACCCCCAAGGATGGGGGACTCAGCACACCTGGCAGGTCTGGGGACATGGGACCCATGAGGCCACAGGGATGGCATGAACACCACTGCCTCCCCAGATCGTCCCAATCCATCAGTGCCCCAAGTGCCTACCCAGTACCCTCAAGTTCAACCCCACAGTGCCTCCCATGATCCCAAGCTTAATCCCAGTTCATCAGTCCTCCCTCAGCTTGCCCCTGCAGCCCTGCCCTCCATTGCCACCCAGCCTCCCCCAAGGCCTCCTGGTGCTTCAGGTTTCCTCACTTCAGACACAGGCCTCCATTTTGCACCCCCTCAGTGCTTCCCAGTACTCCCCAGCACCTGTAGTTCAGTGCCTCCAGTACAACCCATGTCCCCAGTTCAATTCCAGTTGAGGCCCCCAGTGCTGCTCACCAGTGAGGTGGTAGACAGAGGTGAAGCCCAGGCCAAAGCGCCCCACAGTGCTGGGGTCCTTCCGCTTGTGCGACACCCCTGGGTGCAGGAGCCCTGTCCAGTCCCGGGGGGACATCAGGGCATCATTGTAGGCCAGGAGGGCTGGGCCTGGGGGGTCAGGACCATGGGTTAGGGGAGTCTTGGGACATGCAGGGGGGATTGCAACCCACATTCAGTGTCCCCACAATCTCCAGTCCCACCAAATCCCCCTCAGTGCCCCCAGTACTGAGTCCTCCCAGTACCCTCAGTGCCCCCAACACATCCCAGAACACCTCATTGGTTCCAGTTCCCCCAGTCCACTCTGATCCACCTTCAATTCTTCACCAGTATCCCCCAATCCCTCCCAGTACCTGCCAGTGCCACCCCTGCACTTCATCCAGACTCCCCTAGTGCCCGTAGCGCCTCTCACCCTGGGTGCCCTCCAGCCCTCCTCTGGTGACATCAAACTCCCGCTCGTCGGACACAAACACGACCTCGTTAGCGCCAGCGTCGTCCGCATTCTGCACCAGCTCCTGGGTTCAGGGATCAGTGCCCGGACACCTGGGGCCCCCCCCCAGCCCCCAGAGAAAAGCACTGGCCTGCTTTCCCAGCTGCCCAGCAAGGTCCAGGGGCTGGTCGTGGGTAAGGACCACCACCCACCTCAGCTGCCTGCGGTCTGTCTGCCCAGCTGGGCAAGAGAGCCCAGATGGCTGGGTTCCCTGGGGGTCTCACCTTGAGGATCTGCCCCCCATCGGGGTACTTCTGCAGGATGCTGTGCAGGTAGTCAAGGAAGATGGGTGCCCGCTGACAGAAGGCCTCCCTGCAAAGCAGAGAGAAGGTGTGAGGGCAGGGGGAGGGCTGGCCTCCATGGGTAACCAGGACCCCCATGTCCTCCTTGGATTCCCCAGGATGTCCCCCTCCTTGGGGGGTCAAGGACCCTATCTCGTCCCGGGACCCACCGAAACAATCACCTCCAAGGACCACCCCCCACCTCCCCAAGGCCCCATCTCTTCCTGGGATGCTCCAGCAACCCTGAAACTTCCCCATATCCCCCCAGCAGCCCCTCACCCCCCCCACAACCCCCAGCAAGCCCTGAGCCCCCCCATAATCCCCACCTTCCTCAGTAACCCTTCAGGTCTCCCCACTAACACCTGAGCCCCCAGTCCCACCAATAGCCCCCAGAGACCCCTGGAACCCTCCAGCCATCCCCCATGTCCTCCCATAAAACCCGAGTAACACCCTATTGGCCCCCCCACTGCCCAGCCCCACTCACACATTTGGCTGCTTGAGGGCCATGATGGACACTGCA
>NW_008795704.1:1465212-1469815 GCF_000699145.1 Aptenodytes forsteri | reverse complement strand
TCAGCTCTTTTTTAAACCAAAAATTGCAGTGGGGGAGGGGGCAGGGGGTGGGGAGACATGGGGCCGGGAGGATACAACGATAGATCATGGGGGGGACCTGGGGCCATGGCTATGGGGCAGGGACATGCGGATATAGCTATGGGGCCGTGGGGATTTGGCAATGGTATGGGGATACATGGGGATATGGCTATAGGGATGGGGCCACTGGGATATGGCAAGGGGTCAGAGATACATGGGAATATGGTTACGGGGCAGAGTACCATGTGACCACGGCTATGGGGCTGGGGCCATGGAGCCATGGCCATGGGGCAAGAGCCTTGGGGCCGTGGTGCCGTGGCTATGGGTCAGGGCCTGCAAGACCATGGCAGTGGGATGAGGTCCATTGGGATATGGCAGTGGGACAAGGGCCGTGGGGATATGGCTATGGGGCAGGTGGCCATGGGGCCATGGCAATGGGGTGGGAGCCATGGCTATACAGCTATGGGGTGATGGAGTTACCTGGGACATAGCTATGGGGTAGGATTGCTGTGAGCAGGGGCACATCACTATGGCATGTGGAGACATGGAGACATAGCTGTGGGGTGGAATTGCTATGGGTTAGGGAGACACTGGGATGTGGCTATGTGGTGGGGGCATGGACAACATGGCAGTGGAGTGGGGAGAACATGGAGATGAGGTATGTGGGGTGATGGGTGATGGGTACATGTGGGACATAGCTATGGGGTAGGGGAGGACTTTGGGACATGTCTGTGGGATGGGATTGCTGTGGGGTGGGGGGGACAGGGCCATGGGTTGAAGGGCTGTGGTGGGATTGATGAAAGGGAAGGCTTAGCAGGTCTCTTCCAACTCCCCATGCCCCTGGTCAAAAGGAGACTCTGGGTGACCATGAACCCACCTGACTCCTTCAAAAAGGTCACCTCTTAGAGGGATGTCCCTGCCTGGTGGACCTGGTAGATCCCACGCGGCATGTCCCCATGGCTAGGCAGCTGAGGACATCCCCCAGACACAAGAACTGTGTGGGGACAGCGGGAATGGGAGGATGCGAGGACCTGGAGGGCACTGAGAAAGGCATCTCCAGGGACATAGGCACTGGGGAACAAAGGACATGGGCTGTCCCTGTCCTGCAGAGTCCCTGAGCCCAGGGGCGGTCAGGGACAGAGGGCCTGGTGAGGTATGAAGCCAGCAAGGAACCATGTTGTGGACTCAACTGGGCACAGAGCTGGACCTATGGCCATCTATAGGGGTTTTTGGGGTGAGGTAGGACAGGATGTGTCCAGGTGGCGAATGTGGGACAATACATGTGTCAAGGGTGGGGAGGGACCAAGACGTATCTGGGGCCAACACATGGGAGCCAGACATGCATCCAGGAAGATGTGAGACCAGGATGTGCGTTTGTGGAGGGCAACTATCTCAGACCAGGGCCTCTTCATCCATCCACCTCCCTCTTCATCCATCCATCCATCCATCCATCCATCCATCCATCCATCCATCTCTCTGTCTCTTACCATCTCATTACAGCGTGCTGGCTGTTCAGGCAGGGCAGCACACCAGTAAGTGTCCACGGATTCCTTGGGGAGAGGTTACAGGGGGACATCAGTGCTAAGGACAAGGCTGGGAGGGACAGGGACCCCAGGGAGGTAGTTTCTGATCTCCTGCCTATGACTGGCCTTCAGAATCATCTGAACTGTCCTGGATGAAGGAGCTGTATCAAATGGATCATGGGGACCATATGGAGATCACTTGCACTGTATGGATCACATGAGACCAATTTAGGCCACACGGGCTGTTACAGACCATGTGGAGACCACAGGAAATCACACTGACTGCATAGACCACATGAGAACCACAAGGACACCACATTGGGGCTACACGGACTACAGACCACACAGACTGTATGAAGACCACAAAGACATGGAGACCACTTGGAACATGTGAAGATAAGAATACCTGTAGGACATGCTGCCTTGGGGCGAGTGTAGGACAAATTTCAGGGGATGCAATGGGACACCTCTTCAGGGAAGCCTCCTCGCCTTCTTCCTTCTGTCACCTTGCTCCTGTCCGCAATGGTGTGCAGGTCAGTGGCTTCACTCCCTCTCCATACAGATTCACACTCTCCCAAGCTCTTCATTCCCATGAGATTCAGAGTTGTGGTGTGACTGGGGACAGCCATGAGCATCTGCTACACATGTCAGTACTGGGATGTGATGTTCCTCCTCTGCAGGGATGGAGATGGGGCCCCCCAGCAGTGCCAGGACCCACTGGCCAGCCACGTGGACAGTGGGCCACATGTCTGCTGCTGCACCAGAAAGATGGAGCCAGCTGTCCCGCTGGAGTCCAATGGCTCCTAGAACTGGCGATTGTTACGTTATGTGATAAAAAGCTCATCTGCAGGCACATGGAGCATAGACGAACTATGGCAGGTGAAGGTGTAACAGCTCAGCAATGGTAATTTGTGACCAAGGAATGATCTGGCACAGAAGGTGAGGATGCCCAACTGCAGAAAGGGTTAAACTGGCTGGCAGCAGCAATGCCAGGGACATCATTGGCTCCTGTCAGGGAGTGAAATTTCTCTTGCCGATGAGGTAAGAAGTGCAAGCAGCCTTGTCTTGTAGCCATCATGCAATTCAATCGCTGAGGGGCCACCTGTGGCCTGTAGAGCTGGCGCTGGGGGATGAACCTGCGCTCACAGGATTGGTGCTTCAGTGCTGGTGCAAGTGTATATAAGGAATTGGCTCGTGCCACATCTTTTCAGACTCCTTGTAGAACCGCTTATGGTGGTAGGACTCTGTTCATTGTTCATTGAACAATTGACTAATTGTTCATTAAAGCTTTTTATATTTAAGCTCAAATTTGCCTCAAGGGGTACAATAAGGGGTACATCCTGATCAGCCAGAGAGGGGAGCAGGATGAGGCTGTTGGTGCTGTTTGTTTGTGTGAGTGCTCTGTGGGCCTGTATTGATCTGTGTGGCTGGCTGTATATATGCGTGCATGCATGTGTTGTATAGGCATGCCTGTGCATCTGCCTGCTGGAAATACGCCGTTGGCTCCACAACTGGTTGGAGCTGTGGCAGCCTCTCAGGCTCTGGATGCAGCAACTCCTAACAGTGGTGACAGAGGGCAAAGCTCTTTCCATGGTCCCATGCCCTGGACTTGCACCCAGAGGTAGGTCTACAGCTGGGGGATGTGAGAAAAAGCTCTGCAGAGGAGGGCCTAGGAGTCAAACATGCCCATGGATGAGCCCATGGCAATGCCACCAACTCTGTCCTGGACTGTGTTAGCTAGGGCATAGCCAGCAGAGCGAGCCAGGGGGTTGTTCTCCACTGGGCACTGGTGAGGCCAGAGCAGTTTGGTGTCCCTCAGTCCAGCGTGGACAGTGGAGGCTGTTGAGATGAATGGGCCTGAAGGGAGGCTGTCCAAGGAGATGCCAAGAATTGGTCAAGCCTGGGGGAGGCAAAGGGGGATTAGACAGGAGAGGGGCCAGAAGAGGTGCCCCAGAAAAGGAGAAGGCCATAGGGCACACCACTGCAAAACTTCTCCTACCCCATGATGTCTCCAAGGGAAACCAAAAGGGCTGAAGGGGGAAGAAAGAAAAAGGTAGAGAGGGTCTAGGGAGGACCACATGGGGCAGCCAAGAGCCCTGGAGGAGTCCAGTGGCCGCTTCGCCTTTTCCCCTTAGATTACAGCCATATAAACACCATCTGCCTAGCCCTGAGCCCTGTGGTTTTGCTCCTGCTGGGCCAATTATGGCAGAGATTATGCACAGTCAGAGGAGAGCAGGACATGCCTGCCTGCAGCTTGCGGGAGGGCAGGGAGCTACAGATGCTGCCCGCCTTCAGCAGTGTGGGATCCCTGGACAAGCTGCCACCTGTCCTACACAGCTCCAGTCCCACAACCCATCCTTCCCCTGCTCTCCTCGCTCCCACATGACCCAAAGGTGCAAGCAACTTCCCCTGTTTAATTAACCCTTCATTATTGCCAAAGGAAGCTCTGTCTACACCACTGGTCAACCCAGACTAGGTGGCAGCTGAGGAGGCTGAAGGCCATGCTCCAGGTGTGGTGGAAGTGAGCAGTTGCTCCAGCACAGGACTAGGGAGGCCTGGATGGATGAGGAATGGGGCCAATCCTGTGGGGTGGATCCAGACCTACAGGTAGGTGTTGTGGTTTAACCCCAGTCGGCAACTAAGCACCACACAGCTGCTTGCTCAGCCTCCCACTCCCCGTAGGATGGGGGAGAGAATTGGAAAAAAAAAAGTAAAACCCGTGAGTTGAGATAAAGACAGTTTAATAGGACAGCAACAGAAGAGAAAATAACAATAATAATGCTAAAAGAATATACAAAACAAGTGATGTTCAAAGTTCATTCTTCATTAACGTGGGTGATTCTTACTGTAATACCATTGATATGGCATAGAGCAACCATAGAAGTGATGATATACAGGATTATATAGCAATTAAGATAATACAATTCAGTTCATTGGCTATTTTCACCCAAAATCAAATCCCCTTGAGGTACACATCGGACTTCCCCATCCTTCCGCATTATCCACCAAGTGCACCCAGGTCCTTGAGCAAAAGCAATCCCATGGATGGGTCTGCCTCTGCC
>NW_008795704.1:1460171-1460736 GCF_000699145.1 Aptenodytes forsteri | reverse complement strand
TGGGTGACATATAACATCTTCCTTGAAGGGATACCTTTTTTTCATGCCTGACAGGAGTTGCCTCCAGAGGCTGAGGGCTTGTGCCCCTTTTCCAGTTGCTTTGTCAATGCCCCCTTCCCTGGAAAGGGATCCCAGCTGCTTGGCTTCCCTACCTAGGGTACTGGCCCCGTTATCCCAGCATCGGAGCAGCCAGGTGACAATGTACTCACTGGACAATGGCTGAAATCCTTTTGCCTATCTCGCAGCTCACTCAGGGATAGAGATCGTGTGGTTACCATCTCATTTATAAGTTCTGCCTCTCCCTCCAATGAAGAGGAGGAATCCTTGGGAGTACTTTCTCGGGGGAAGCGGGGATTTCTTCCTTTTCCTCCTCCTGTTCTCGTGATGGCCCTGCTTTAGAGTAGTCTGCCTCCTCGCTGGCAGGGCAGTATGCTTCTTCTTCCTCCTGCTCCCTCTTAGGAGGAGCTTCTTCATCCCTTACTAAATGAGCTGACTTTTGCTTCCAAGATTTCTTCTTGTGTATGGGGGCAACTGATACTGGCACAGGTTGGCTCTTTGGTTCAGC
>NW_008795704.1:1435612-1440177 GCF_000699145.1 Aptenodytes forsteri | reverse complement strand
ATCCCTTACTAAATGAGCTGACTTTTGCTTCCAAGATTTCTTCTTGTGTATGGGGGCAACTGATACTGGCACAGGTTGGTTCTCTGGTTCAGCTGCAGTACCTGTTGCTGGGGTTTGAGTAGCTGCAGTGCCTGTTGCGGGGGTTGGAGTAGACGCAGTGCCTGTCATGGGGGTTGGAGTAGCCGCAGCATTCTTAAATAGTTTTTTAACCCTAAGCAAGACCTGACACACATTCAGGAGACATAGCAATAGGAACATGCTGGTTTGAACATCCCAAGGATATTCAAAAGTCTCAAGAACTGTTGTAATTAGCCTGGAGGAGCAGGGGAAGATGGAGGAAGGTGTCTCCCCAATAGGTTGACTCTCCAAGGAGAAAAAGTAAAAAGTGTAATTATTAATAATTTCCGATAGATGGCTCCTGAAGTACAGAGATGATGGCAACGCTGAGTACAAATACCAGATTGATCTCATGACCAGTAATTTTATCATACCATAAGCCAGTGTTACACAGTACAGCAAAGCGATAACCTTAATCCACTGCCCAGAGGTGATAAACAGCACATAAATACTGATAAACAGTATATACGGCAAGTAAGGTGTTACATAACACAACTATGAGAACAAATACAACAACTTTGAGACCGAATAAATCAACATTGTGACCAGCAACTACTAAATATAATGAATGCTTATAACAAATTTGTTTTAACACACTCTGGTCAGATCTACCATTATCTCAACCCTTTGTGCCCCACGTTGGGCGCCAAACAGGACTGTCGTGGTTTAACCCCACTTGGCAACCAAGCACCACACATCTGCTCGCTCATGCTCCCACCCCCTGGTGGGATGGGGGAGAGACTCGGGGAAAAAAAGTAACCCCCTAAAAATAGGACAACAAAGGAAGAGAATACAATAATAATAATAATAATGATAAAAGAATATACAAAACAAGTGATGCACAATGCAATTGCTCATCACCCACTGACCAATGCCCAGCCCGTCCCTGAGCAGCGATCGCTGCCCCCCCGGCCAACTCCCCCTAGTTTATATACTGAGCATGACGTCATACGGTATGGAATATCCCTTTGGCCAGTTTGGGTCAGCTGTCCTGGCTGTGCCCCCTCCCAGTTTCTCACTGGCAGGGCACGAGGAGCTGAAAAGTCCTTGACTAGTATAAGCACTGCTCAGCAACAACTAAAACATCAGTGTGTTATCAACATTATTCTCATATTAAATCCAAAACACAGCACTATATTAGCTACTAGGAAGAAAATTAACTCTATCCCAGCCGAAACCAGGACAGTAGGAGATACTGCTGTCCCTCCTCCAATGAAAGACACTATAGGCCAGGTGGGATGAAACAGCCCCTGAGGAGGTCAAAAGGGAAGCCAAGTTACTTCCCTCCTATTCCACTCTGTGGAGCCACCAAACGTGCCCCACAGCCGTGGGGAATAGCACAGCCTGGACATAGCCTATGGCTGGACCCAGTGTCCTTTCCCCCTCCACCACCTGGTCTGCACTGCAGCGGGGGGCACCATGCAGGGTTTCTGGGCATGACGAGGGGGCATGACATGATGCAGAGGTCTTCCTGGACCTCAGTGAGAAAGGCCTGACAACAAATGGAGTAATAAAAATATCTGTTTTCATGACATAGAATAAAAAAGAGGAATATAGATCACAAGTAAATCTTACGCCCCTTCAGATGCTGGGCACATCTCCACAGATGGGATTTGTGCAGCATGCCATGGGAAAAATCTATCCAGGATCCATCAATGCTGCAGGAAAGTGGGGTGCCCTGTCTCCGAAGGGATGTAAGATTTACTTGCTGTCTATAGTCCCCTTTTTATTCTGTCTTATTAAAACAGCTATTTTATGACGCCACTTGTTGGAGCTTTCTCACCGAGATTCAGAAAGAGTCCTGCGCTGTCTCTTCTCCCCGCCCTGGTTGCAGAACATCACCCTGTTTCGCAAGGGCTGAGAGGAAGCCGTTTCCCCACCAAGTGACCAGAGCCAAAAAAGAGAAACGAAAAGCCCCGATAGCTTCTTCCTAAGGTCTGCAGGATCCTAAGACCAGGTCATCACAGGTGCCCAGCACTGGGCATGTGACTGGGACATTCTGGTTCCAGTTCGACCATCCCAGCCCTGCAATTGTGTCTGCAGAAACCCGAGCCGTGAGACAGAAGGTGGCTTGTGGCAACAAGGGTGTATCAGGAACCACAAGAAGCCACCCAGCTGCTCAGTGCCTCCAGCCAACGCCTTCCTCTGAAGAAGCCCTGCTTGATCCAAGGACGGAGGGAGCCAAGAGGGACATGATGCTGCCTGTGACCCACGTGCTAGCCTTCGGTGAGTGCCAGAGACTGTGTGCGCTCCCAGAGAGGGACATGAAGCTTCCGGAGACTCCATAGACCTGTAGCATGGCTGTTTCTCTTGCAGGTGCTTGGCTGGTGGCACAGAGCAAGGCTACATCAAGTGAGTATCATGAGGAGGTAGACGAGGAGTTTGGACACATCTCTGGGCCCCTACCCATCTCCCCGGGCTCTTCCCCAGCCCCACAGAACAAAACTCACCCTTGTGTGGAGATGGGGCCTGGAGCCTCCAGGCTCCAGGGCAGCAGGGTGCTGGGGACTCCCTGTCTGTCTGGCAGCATCTCTCACCCTATGCAGGTGCCCCCACAATCTCCATCTTCCTGAAGCCGCCTGGGGTGATCCCACCAGGAGGCTCCACTACCATCTGCTGCATTTGCCAGCATGACAATGGAAACTTCGTGCTGTACAAGAATGGCCAGCAGCTCCGTACCCTGGAGCTGCATGGCAGCAGGGCCGAGTTCTCCATCACTAATGCCACCCAAGAGGACACAGGTGCCTACAGCTGCCATTACCTGGATGGAGGCACTGTGCTGGCTCGCAGTGAAACCCTGGAGGTCATGGTGCAAGGTAAGGGATGTGCTGTTACCCCTTCATGTGGGGTCAGATGCAATGTGGGCAGACTGGGATGCACGTAGCCACTTAGCTTCCCTGTCCTCATCATGAGCACGGTTTTTCCCCTCTTCCCTGGCTTAGAGAGATGGGGACCATCTTCACCTCTGCCTGAGCCAGGTGGTGGGATCATAGAGATCCTGGTGGCTCCTGCCACCATGCCAAAGCCCTGCACATTTTCTCGTGCCCTCTCTTCTCCCCACAGAGTTCCGTCTCCCCAAACCTGTCCTCTCTGTCCTGCCTGGGCATGAAGTGGCTGCAGGAGCTTACGTGATTTTCCGTTGCACCATCGCACACTCCAATGCTGGCTGTTTCCTGTACCTGGAGGGCCAGATCAAAACCCTCAACTTACTCTCAAAGGAACAAGATTATTTCAACCTCTCCCATGTGCATAAAGGCAATAGGGGCCGCTACAGCTGCCAGTGTTTCACCAAGAGTGCTTCGTTTGAATGGTCTGCTGTCAGCAAGACCCTGGATTTGGTGGTGAGAGGTGAGACATCCCCCCAGCCACATCCTACTCTTCTCTTCCTCCCTGGCATCTGCCACATCCTGGGGGAACTAGAAAAGAGGATGTGGGGGAAGAAAGCAACTGTAATAGGGGTCCAAGCAGAGGATTACAGCTTCCTTCAGATGTGTTTGAGCCTTCCCAACTCCTCAGACACCCTACAGATGACCTATAGACCCTATAAACACAGGGTTGCTAGACTACCAGTTGGGGGGCAAGTGTCAGGGGACACCTATGCCTGCACCTACCAGACCCAGGGAATCATACGTCTTGTCGCAACCCAGTGGCATTGTCTGGCTGGCAGTGGCAGGTCAGGGCCAGCTCCATGTTCCTGTCCTCCCCATCTTTGGTGCCACTGGGCAGGGTGACAGGTCAGAGACTGCGGGTAGGGGGTGTCCCTGGGGGCATGGATGCGGAAGGTAGAGCCAACAGGAGCCCTTCAGTCTCCCTTTGCTCCCTATGAACTTCCCTTTATCCCTCTTTAGACCAGGAGCTACTCAGCGTGTCCTCTTGTCCACGTGTGTCTGTTTGCCCTGGAAGCCCCATGTGTACCCCTTCTGTCCCCTTGGGTGCCCTGTTGCCCCCATGGGACTCCTTTGGTCTGGGAGCTCCCGGGGGGGGCTCCTCCCAGGGGCCCCCAGTGACTGTCCTTTCCTGTCCCCTGCAGATTACACCTGGAGCAACGTGGTGCGCCTGGTCCTGGGGGCCGGGGTCCTGGTCCTGCTGGGGCTGATCGTGGCTGAGGCCATGCACAGCCACCTGCACAGGCTGGGCCGGCCAGGACCCCACTAGGATGGAGCGCAGCTCCCCTCTGCCTCTGTGGGAGAGATGGCCATGCTGCCCCAGCCGCCGGAGCTGGGGGGGCCAGCACGCTCCCCGCACGCAGAGCTCCCCGTGACCGAGACCAGTAAGGGAACACTGGGATTCCCCTCCAGTGTCTCACAGTGGGATAAATAAACCGTGCCTCCCCATCCGGCTGCCTCCGGGAGTCACTCTGCGGGACGGGCAGGGTTCGGGCTTTGGGCTCTGCATGGCCGGGGTGACCCCCACGGCAGGGGACGGGGCTCCGGGCAAGGGCCGCGGGA
>NW_008795704.1:1420023-1435544 GCF_000699145.1 Aptenodytes forsteri | reverse complement strand
CGGTGTGCGTGTCTGTCTGTCTGCCCGTTTCCTTCTGTCCCCAGCAGGGACGAGCGCCTTTCCCCAGGGGAGGCAGCAGGGCTGAATAACCAGTCTCCAGCTGCACAGACTTCCGTTGCTCACATCCGTTTATTATTTTAAAACACTGACGAAAACACATCACGCCATGATCTATATATATAAATTTACTTTTAAACAGATATAAATTTATATATATAGGACCTTTAAACCTCTGTATACTCAGGACACAAAGTTCCAGAATAGCTTCACTGGCTACAACAAAAGTATTTCTGTTATGAAAACACAAAGAGGAGGTGCGACTATCAAAAACGTGGAAAAAAAGAAATTAAAAACGAGTGCAAAATGAATGAAAGTGCAAAAAAGCTTTTGTTATCATAATCACGCTCCTTCCAAAATACGCCCCCCCTTCCTCCTTCCAAGGATGAGCGAGCCTCAGGCCCCAGAGGGAAGGGTTGGATTGGAGGCAGGGAGCTAGGCTGCAGCCCTCAGGTCTTTCCCTCTCCTTTGCACCGACAGGTCCCCTCCCAGAGGCTGAGGAGTGAGGAACAGAGGAGCAGGAACGGCAAAGTCACATTCCTCTCACGGCTCCCTCCTCTTCTCCAACACCCCTCACTGCACTCACATCTCCAGATTTGCCTCTGCAGGCGGCAGCTGCCCTAAACCCTCAACACTCCCAGACAATTTGGGGGGTTTCTTTCTTTTCTAAAAGTGCTTGTGATCAATGTGGAAATCACTGGAGGAAGGCAGAGGCAGGCAGCTGTGCTCTGGCGAGGCGGGCATGGCCGCCCTCCTCGCTGAGCTTCAGGCTGGTTGCTCTCACGGAAATGGAGACCTTGGCCTCACACCGTCACGATGCTGCCCATTTCCATGAGAAGGGAAAAACCCCTTCCTGAGAGGCTCCAACTGCTCCTATGCACCCGGAGTCACCTGCAGACCAGCCGCCCCAGAAGACATCCCATGCCCGAGGCTGGAGCATGTGGTGGGACATCTCCCATGGCTCCAGCTAAGCCCTGCCAACACCATCTGCAGCAGCAGGGGCAGGAATGACAGGAGCACATGCTTGGGGGCCTTCACTCAAAAAAATATTTGACTTGAAAAATTCTTCATTGACTTAGAAATTTTGGCTGCAGTCACATCTCTCAGAAAGACCCCAGAGAGGAACCTGTGGGCCAGACTCAGCCCCATTGTCCTCTCCGGCTTCTTAGTGACACGGCAGTAGACATCCCTGTGAGGAGTTTGGTCAGGCAACAGTGGAAAGATGAAAAACTTCAATGCTTCTGCCTTGGTCACAGCTGCCCTAGATGCTCCCTGAGGGGGGGGACTCCCAATCAATGCTCTGTGGAGATGGAGGACCTGCCAAGGCCAGGGGTGCAGCAAACCTTCCTTCTCCTTGCTTCCCTGCTGGGACCAGAGACAACTTCTGCTCACGGAGGACACATCACCCGAGACCCTTGGACCAGAGCCTGCTGCCTCCACAGCCTCAGAGACCACCACATTAAAACAGTGACACACCAACAGTAGAGGAAATGGCATCGTGGTACTTCCACAAACACCCATCCACACATACACACACAATGCTTTGGGTTTGGTTTGGTTTTAAAGGAAACACGAAGAAGGTTTTAACAGTAAATAGCCCTTGACCACCTACAAAACCTGTAACTCTCTCACCCAGATGAACCCAGAAGCTTTGCACCCGAACAGCTGAGTCAGCCTGAGAGGCTGATGAACTGATGCTCAAGACAGCAGGTAAGTGTGTATGACAGAGACCCTCACATCTCGCATCACCCTTCCAGCGGTTTTCCTGGCAGCTGCTCCCTGCGCAGAGCTCAGACCCAGCAGAGACCTGGGGTCCAGCTGTGCAGCCAGGCTCCACAGCCAAGGGGGAGCACCTTGGCAGTCCTGTCCAGTTTGCATCTGCTCTGAGGGAGGTCGAAAGAGCTCAGGTAAGGCAGTACCCCATGGGCACAGCTTCCTGCTGATGCCCATGGCTGGCACAGTCTGGAGCATGCACCTCTGCCTGTTTTGCTGGTGCCCAAGCAGAGCATGGTTTGATTGCACCCAACAGCAGAGCAAGAGCTGGTGGTGTTGGTTGCACCCAGTCTTGTGGGCCAGCCATGGCTTGACTCATGGCTCCTCTTCCCCTTCAGCAGGGATCTTCTGAGCTCACCACCACCACCTCTGCTCTCCAGGGCAGCCCTGTGAGAGACAAGACTCTCCATCCTTCATGCTAGTTTCCGATCTGACACCTGGGTAGCAACTCCTCTCCCAGCACCCAGGGACAGTGCTTAGTCCCTTCCCTAACAGGAGGAATGACTTAGCATGAGGGAATGCAGCAGATGAGAATAGGATGCTTTCATAAGATGATTCCTTATAAGCTCAATAACCATGTCCTGTGCAAGGGTATCAAAAGCCAAACAGGAGCTGTTGCATTCCAGATCACACTTGGAGAGATCTCAGTACCGGTCACACAGAGAGTCTCACAGCTGAAGCTCCCAGGGCTTCTCTTCTTCTCCCTCAGCACACAGTGGCCCAGAAACAGACTCCCCATCAACTGAAGAGACCAACTTCAGGACCATTTACTGAGGATCAAGGGTGACTTGGGGAGTGACTGTGGGACCCAGGGACGTGGATGTTCCTTCCCACTCCCCCTCTCTCCACAGCTGGCCACAACTGCAGTGCTTGAAGAGATGGGAGAAAACAGAAAAAGGAAAGGAGAGGAAGAGCTGCCTAAATCAAACCCAAGCACTGACAAAACAAATACACAGACTAGTTGCAAGTCCTGTGTGAAGAGCAAGCAGCAGACTTTTCAAGAGCAGGTCAAATGTGACCCCAAATATTCAATAACAAAGAGTCAAAATGCTACATTTCCATGGGAAGCCTAGAACAGATTGACCCAGGTGTGACAGCGGCTCCCAAGGCAGTGCTGCTCCAAGACACATTGCTGGTGCACTTGCTAAGATCTCTTCATCCCTGTCTTTGGGCACTGGGAAAGGAGGAAAAATTGTCTTGCTACTGATATGTCATTCTTGGCAATGGGAAAGAAAGTGGACGTGGGACTCAGATCACATCACTGCAGACTATGGAGAGCCCTCGGGGCACGTGGCCGCCTTCCAGCACTACACTACCACACCACTGCTTCAACAGCACCCACAGCAGGCGCGCACAGGATGACAGACCACGGCGAGAGCAATGTGGGTGTTGCCAGTGGACACAGGGACTATCAGAAGCTGCCTGGGACTCTTGTCAGGACCCCCCAGGCATGTTGGCTTTTCTGGCTCTGGAGTCCTAGCCTACTCGGCCTCTCCTCCATTACAAGGGACAGTGTTACATGGGCATTCCCAAAGTGCCTGCACCTTTGTTGAAAAGGTGCTGTGTTACTAAAAGGACAGTAAAAAAACAGTTAACTGCTGAATTTCATTTAGCTCTGCAGGTAAGGAATCCAGGGACAGCAGAAGATCCTGCTCTTCAGACAGCAAAACCTGGGGGCCTAGCGAGGGCAAAAAAGGGGAAGGCAGCGGCTTGGCAGAATCAAGTCAGCCAACTCAGGAACGCCTTCAGAAGTGAGCTGTGGATCTGCCTATGAAGGAATAGGTACTTCTTGTCCTTGGCAGCTGTCTCTGCTCTAGAAAGGGCCTTGCTCCCAATACGTGGACCAAAGAGGGCCCAACTCTCCTTTGCAGAGGATTTTTTTAATTGCTGCAAGGGGAACAAGTTAACCAAGCATCCTTTCCCCCAGAGACATGCTGGCCAAGACAGCCTGAAGCGCAAGAGGAAATGGAGCTTGTTCTGCACCCATCCAGCCCTGGCCCCATGGGGCCCTGGGGCTGCTGCATTACAGTAAAGCACAGATGCTGGTCATGGGCGGAGCAGCAGCAAGGACACATTGGTCCCTGGAAGGGGCAAGAGGTGGGCCACTGGTTCCCAGTGCAGTGAAGGGGCAAAGCAAAGTCATCATCTGGCCTTAGAAGGGAAAGTCAGAAGAATTCAGAGAAAAAGGCAAAGTGAGCAGAAGCTCCTTGAGAGCACCCCTTGGAAACGATGTTAACACAAGCTCCCCCAGAGGAACACATTGAAGGGAAAAAAAATCTCTCAGCTGCTGAGCAAAGCCAGTATCAGCCTTTAAACGGGTGCAAGCACATACGCGGGCAGTCAGTCCCTTCCCTTACCTGGGTGACTTGAGTAGTGGTGTCAGTCCCCAGCTGCTACACCCTCTGCACCGCTCCCCCGTCCCTCAACACACACCCCGAATCGGTGCAGTCACAGCAGGCAGCTGTTGCGTTAAAACAGGCTCGTCCTACATCCACCCTCCGTCCCTGCAGCCACCCCTGAGGCTTGGGGTCAGCCTGTACCCAGCGCTGGAGGAGAAGGACAGTGTGGAGTGGAAGGGAGAGGATGGGAGATGGACTGGTGGGAGAGAGGAGATGCGGCACCCGAGAGGACATGAGCAGGACATGACAAGCTGCGGTCAGTCGGGGAGAATCTCTTCCTGACCGGACAGTTTGGCAGCACCAGTGCTGAGGGAGGGTCCCGATTGGGCCAAGAAAAGTCACTTTAAGGTGTCATCAGCATTCTTGAACATGAGGATGGCATTGTAGATCTTGAGTGCCGGGCCCAGCTTGACACTCATAATCTTGACGATGTCAGCCTGCGTCAGCAAGAGGAATGCCTCGCCATCGATCATCTGGAGAGGAGAGCAGGGACAAAGGCACTCACCGACTTCTTAGGGACAGCCAGCACGGGCATGACCTGGGGACGTGTACAGTTGCACTCACCCTCAGCCAGGTGCCACAGATGATCCCAGGGAGGCCAGGGGCAGGGTTTACCCACAGCACTCCCACGCTGCCCCAGGTAAGCCAGAGCTGGGAACTCACGCGCCCAGGGAACAAGGCAGAGAGAGGGAAAGGCCCTTCCAGGGGCCACCCCTGGAGCTCACACTGCAGCCGGTCCAGGCTTCTGTGCCAGAGCACAACGGGCACAGCATACAGCCAGCAGGCAACCTGCTCTGGGCAAACACCATTCCCTGCTCCAGGTCCCGGCATGTGTGGAGGCTGCCCCCAGCTCAGCTTTGTGTGCCTGAGCACCCTTAAAGCACAGGGGCCATTTACTAACAGGCTGGGACACTTGCTGTACCCAGTGTGCCCAGGATCAGCCTGCCCTGGGTGTACTGCGTGCGCATGCCGGAAAGCAGCCCCTCTGCGCATCTGTCCAGAGGGGTCTAAAAACGATTAACCTGGCTGACAGACAGCAATGCCACTGAACTGCTGTGCTGGTGAGAGGATGCAGACAGGGAAGGATGAATGGGTGAGGAGTAAGCAGCTTCCCTCAGGAGGTGATGCTGCTATTAAGGCTGCAGCACCATCCTCCTCCCGCTCCCTCACCCTAGCCTTCTCAGAGGAGTCCTCCCTCACCCATGGCGGGAAAACAGGGCAGCATAGCTCCTTGGGTGTCAGCATTTCCCTCCTGCCACCATATCTGCACAGGCAGAGAGCTGCACACCCAAATGCAGTGGGGGGCTGCTGCCCCCAGGGCTGCAGGGTAGGATCACTGCCAGGTGCTGGACGTGCTCTCAGCATTCAGCAGCAATCCGTTGCAGGAAGGCCACTGGCCAATTCCCCCCTGCCCTTGTTGGCAAACAGCTGTCCTTGGCCACCTGCACTCATCCTCCAGCCCTTCTCACCTCATCCTTGAAGAGCTTGGCTTGGTCCTCACAACCCGTCAGAGTTTGAACAAAGCTAAAGACCTTGGAATAAACGGAGAAAAATATCAAGACAGAAGCGATGTTTCTGGCTGGAGACCCCCCATGAGCCCACATCCTCACTTCCACAGAGGCATTTTGTGCCCTGTAAGGTAACATGGCTGTTAGAGCAAAGGCTGAAGTTGCAGCACCCTCCCATGCCTAGGGATCACCCTTGGACCAGGGCATAGGTGCTGGCCTCCTCCAGCCCCAGAGTAGCAAATGCTACAGCAGGTTCATCTCCAATGAGCCATCTCCAGCACAGCAAGATGATTCCCACTGAGGGGCAGGGGCAGGACACGGGCACACAGGAGGGTAAGGGGGAAATCAGGCAGGGCTGGCTGCTGGGATTGGTGCCAGAGTTCCAGCTACCCAGGCCTTAAGAGGGGCCATCGCAGATGCCCAAGAAAGTGAATGAAGGTGACGATGAAGAATCTGAAGTAAAGATTTCTTTTTCAGAGAAACAGGGAAGTGACTTCTTATCTGCAGAGTCTATGGTTTAATTTTTTAACCTGGCAAATATGAAACTGATTTATTTGGAAAACTGTAACATGCTAAATGAAGAGACTGCTGTTTGCCTTCATCTGCCTGCCCTGGGCTAGTGTCACATTCAAGCCAAGCAAGAACCTGGCAGTTCTGCATGCGCTTCCCAGAAGCTGCCATCAGGGCTCATGTCTGGCAGCTCTCCACACAGCACCCCACAAGCGTGTCCAGCAGACCGCCTTCTCGCTAGCCCAGGGAAATGGCCACTGAAGCACCTCCGTGCCTGGTGCATGTACCGTGGTGCTGCACAGCCAGGTAGAGTGGTCCCAGCCATGCCAGTGGGTTAGGAGCCAGCACACGGTCTTCAAAAACCATCTTACCTCATCAATGGTCCACTTGGACACTGTAGTTGCTGTGATGCCAGCCACCCCCGGCAGGAGTTTGCAGTGCTGCTCCCAGCAGAGCGACAGGGAGCGGTCAGGGTGGGCAGACAGGGCAGACATGAAGAGCGACTGGTGCATATTGTCTGAAGAAATAGCTGGCAATAAAAATGCAAGATGTGATACAAGGTAGAAGGATGAGAACATCCCATCACATCACATCCTACAAGCCTTGGGGAGGGCCCAGGGCTGGCAACACATGGTCTCATGGGTCCAGGTATCAAGAGCTAGTGGTTGTCCCTTGAATTAATAGGATATCAGTGTATCAAAGTGTTCAGTTTGGTGGGATTGGGTGTGGCGGGGGAAGAAGTTTAGAGACAAGCTTGGCTTTGCCTTGTTCTCACCACCTTCAATCATTCATTTTCCATACTGAACTAGATTTCAATGTCAAATTTCACACCAGAATGCCATCCCATATCATTCAGCTCATTTCACATTTTTAACAAAGCTTTTCCCTTGCTCTCTGCTCCAAGGAGTCAAGGATGGCTCCCAAGAAGAGATCTTCTTCATTCAACCCCAGCGCTGGGGTAGGCAGCAGGACAGCCCATGGTAAAATGGATAGTGGCTGGAATAAATGTCAGTCATCATCTTATGTCAGTCATCAGAACTAAATGCCAGGCAAACTGTTCAGCACCAGTTTCTGTGCTGCAGCAACAATTTGGCACTTCACACACTGATGTTTTGGGGTATGGCAGCCACAAGATGAAGGCACAGCATCCCTGTCTGAAGAGGACAAAGCGCTGGGGAAAATGCACTGCCACAGAGAGACGATCCCAATTCCCTGCCCTAAAGTACTCAAAGATTCACAGACAAACCAAGAGACAT
Organism: Aptenodytes forsteri; assembly: GCF_000699145.1. NCBI lineage: Eukaryota > Metazoa > Chordata > Aves > Sphenisciformes > Spheniscidae > Aptenodytes > Aptenodytes forsteri. The sequence continues at coordinate 1,428,041 of NW_008795704.1, read as the reverse complement.
GACAAGGGACTTAGCAGAGCTCTGGTAAGAGGCAGGGACGTTCCTTGTCAGATGGTCAACTTTGGCAGTCGACCACAAGCTCCTCACTGGTGTTCACCTGCGTGAGGTCTGACTGAGTGAGCCAAGGAAGACCTGCCTCCAACACCCACCACCCCAGCTCCTCGAGCCTTGCCCCTGTGATGATACCACAGCAGAGGACGGCACTTACTCTGGAAGTCTTCCTGCTGGATCTTCCGGTACTTTGGAGGTCGCCCTCTAAAGAGACAGGAAGACTGATTTCCAACTGGGTTGGGACTGGCCCAAGGGCCCTCCTCCACACTGCACAGAGCAATGCCTTGGCAGTGGGAGCAAGGATTACCTCTCGGACCCTGACCCAAAGGGTTGACAGCTAAAGATACAAAATGTGGGAAGAAAAACCAAGTGAGGTGCCCAACAGAGCTGGAAGGACAAATGCCAGCTGCCAGCAACCATGCTCCCCTGCAGTCAAGGAGCCTCTCTGGCTTGGCCATCCCTCCCAGGGATGGCAGTCGTGGCACAGGGGCCCTGCACTGCTGCAGGGGGCTCACCAGGCTTGCCCCTACCTCCCATGGTGCCGAGATTTCTTTCGCTGAGGGAAGCCAATCGGGTTCCTCTTGCGAGTTGAGGCCTCAGTGTCAGACAAGTCCGCCTTAAGCCTGCCCTGGTTCTTCTCTGCCAGTGGGCACCCTGAGAGGCAGTAATGGGCCGTGAATCTCCCAGTCACATGTCCTGACCCGTCGCAACCTGGTGTGGGGCACTTCCTAGAGAACAGAGGGGAGGCAAGTGTTGGACCCGGCTCGAGCAGCATGGGGGGGCGAGCCAGCAGGGCCACCCCTCTGCCCCGAGCATGGGAAGCCGTAGCCCTGGCCACAGAAAGCAGAGTAAAGACGCGCTGAACAAATTCCAGGAGCGAGGATGCTGGGTGCACGGGCAGGGCACACCCAGTCCCTCCAGGTACAAACACCCATCCCACCTTCTCCGCTGCCGTCACAGTGACCCTGTGCAAGTCACCACAGTGCTGATCAAGCAGGTCATTGGGGTTCACAGAGTCTCCATCTTCCCTTCCTTGCCCCCACAGGCATCCAGACTAGCCTCAGAGTGAGGAGGAAGCAAGTATCATGAGTGTGGCCAGTAGAGAAACCCCTGGGAGCCAGATCTGCCTTCCCCATCCTCATGGATGCTCCACCATACCCACTCCTCTTGATGCCAGCCTGCTCTGCTGGGGTCAGCACTACACCGTGCCCGATTTCCCCTGGAACAGGTCACGCAAGTGACTGACTAAGCTGGGGGAGATGCACTGTTCCTTCTCAGAACTTCCCAGCTCACAACCTCACAGTGAAAGGCATCCATGAGGGGCGGGTGGAACATCATCCTCGAAGCTGGCATCAGTGAACAGCATCTTACAGGCACTGTCCCCTACGTAGCCCATACATCCCCACAGGTAGATGGGCACATAGGGCACCCCCAGGGGCTCTGGGTGCCGCAAGACAGGCGCAGAGTAGGAGCTCACAGGAGTTATGCTAGCCACAGGCTCCGGGCTGCCTTGGGGCCTGGCCTGGGGAGAGCAAGGGCTGCCCCTAAGCAGGGGGCAGAGCCAAGCGTGGGGTGGATGCAGGGAAAGGCTGGTTGCTGGTGGGGGTGGCAGGTGCAGAGGAGCGGAGAAAGGGCCAGCATGGGCCAGCGGGGAAGCTGTGCCCCTCTGAGCTGCACTGGGGAGCTCACCTGTGGTGAAAGCTGTACTTGGAGCTCTTGGTGTGAGGGATGCTCTTGCAGCCCAGGGTTTGGCAGCCCCCATGGGCAGAGGAGGCTGGTTCCTTTGGCCCTAGACCAGGAGGAAAAACAAGGAGAGAGACTGTCACGGCTGTAGCCCCAGGCAGAATCAGGGCTCCGGGCTCCCTGCCTGCCCCAAACAGGGAGGACTTTTCCAACTGACAACTCCATGGAAAAGCTCTTCCTCCCTGCCCATCCTCGGCCAGCACCTGCCCTCCCATTTCTGCACATGGGCAGGTGGCAGTGACAGTGGGGATGTGGCATGCTTTGGCCCTGGTATGAAGTACTGACCCAGGTGCAGGACTTACTGAGAGGAGGCTGCAGTGGGTGTCCAGTTTTTGAGCACCAGCCTATAGGGTGGATGTCCGGATGATCCGCATCAATCCAGAAATCATAGACGTGGCTCCAGCCATCAAAATGGATCTAGGGAGACAAGCAGAGAGGTCACCCTTCAAATCTCAGGGCACCTCCCAGAGGAACTCTGGAGTCCTCTAAGCTGCCAGCAAGCAGCAGGGTAGAGCTGAACTGCAGCACAAGGCTCTGCTCCGCTCCTGGGACCTGGCACTGAGACCTGCCATCCTCCACATGGTGTGCTTCCACAGACCTCCACACACTTTGCCACTGCAACTGGCAGCGAGTTGGGAAGGGTACGAGCAAGCCAGCACAGTGCCTGGACACAGGCTCAGCACCGAGACTCCAGCACCCACCTTTATCCTGTGATCTTCTACATCCTCCACACTGGCCACTCGGATGAAGGAAGGAGTCCTCCTGTCCACTGCCTCCAGCTTCATGTTGACCAGGAAGCCGTGGGGTGGGCGCTGGGGCCAGAAACAACCCAGGTCGGTGGGGAGCAGGGCCGTGCTTTAGGCTCCCGCACCCCTTGGCAGCTTTCCCAACAGCATGCTCCTCAAGCCCAGCTCCCAGCCCTGACCTGTCCAGGTAAGAGCCATCCCAGCTCACAGTGGCAACAGGAGAGAGAGGGCACAGGCCTCCCGGATCTGAGTCGTGTTTTAATAAGATGGGAAAGCTGTGCCCAAGGGAAGAAGGTCTCTAAGAGACACATTTTGGGGATCTATATTGCAGCCACACTTGGCTGGACACAGCTGCTGTTGCTGCAGTTGGAGACAACAACTATCAAGCAAGCCTAAACGATTTCCCATCACCCAGCTCCTGTCTAGCCGAGGGGATGGTCATACTTCGCATTTTTCCCAGTTTTGAACTATTTGCCCAGGATAGCCCTGACTTCTGAACCTTGAGTGTAGATCCGACCCCCAGGCCTGTGGCAGGAGCATACTGAACATCACTTGACTTTTCATAAAAGCAAAGACCTGACAATTAAGAAAACCTGAATTCCTTGCCAGGCACAGTGGAGCAGACGATGTGGCACTCACCACTTTAAAGGCCCAAGCCGGGACAGCAGATGCTCCTGTTTCCTTTAAGTACTTTTCCCAGGTGAAGTTGTCAGGGTCAGGATAATCTAGAAGGGGGAAGATGCAGAAGGTGAGACACACCTGCAGGAAGACAGCAAGTACCCCAGAATGTCCTACTGCCTTGAAGGACCAACCGAGTCTGTGCCAGGCACACGGGAACCTGAGAGACATCAAGAAGTGCTACTATTTTCTCATGGACCATGAAATCCAGGGTACAAGGAAGCAGAAACATCTGGGCCTGCACAGACAGCTTGGGTCCCCATGTCTCCACTCGGCCCAACACAGCCACCATGCTGCACCTGAACACATGTACAGGAGCCTTGGCAGGGGTGTGCCATCTCCCTGGCTGAGGCCTTGCTGAAGAAAACTGCCTGGGCCTGCAGACAAGCAAGGGCCATGGCATTTGCGCCCCCAAGCTCCCCATGCCACCCTGGGAAGCCTGTCCCCAAGGGGATGCGCCAGTGAGAGCTGCGCTCCTGGGCCACTGACTCACCTTGAGGAGGTGTAAGGGGTTTGCCGTGCTCCTGACACCATCCAACTGGGTGGATGTATGGACTGCTGGGGTCACACCTAGAAAACACACCCAAACTCTTACACAGGGCTTAGATACCCAGCTCATCACCACCAGACAGCACGGGCTGCAGGGGCCTAGGGCAGGCCACTTGGCGGCACCCCCCAGGCCTGCACCACCAGCAAAAGCCACTGCAGTCTTCTACAGCACCCTTGTCCCTGAGTGACCCAGGGAACCACAGGCCCTGGCAATGCAAGGGCTAGAGCAGGGGACCCCAGCTCATAGGGGCAGACACAAACACGCCCCAGGTGCAAGCCCTGCCGCAGAGCTGCCCAGGGAACAGCAACCCTTTGCTGTGAGTGGGGAGACAGGCCATGCCTTTCAGAGCTCGGAGCAGTGAGACCTGAGCAATTGGGGGGGCTCATGTCCTGGTCATGGCTCCCAGTAGGTCACAAGCGCACTCGGGTGCTGCTGCTTCACAGGTCTGCCCTGGGACAGAGCAGGTAGCTGCCCAGCACCAGCGAGTGAGGAGCAGCTGGGGACAGAAACCGCTGCAGCCACACAGGTCCTCAGGGTGAGAAGTAAGAGAAGGTCAGAGGGCTCCAACCACAAAGGAAACAGAGTTGCTCTCAGGACCCTGATTGTGCTAACTGGCCATTTTAATTGGCCTTAGCCAGCCTCAACTGGGACACCTCCCTGCCCTGGCCTCAGTCCTCTGCCTACAGACACAGGAGCTCCTTCTAAGACCAGGCCTTCAGTCTCTGCATTGCAGGTGGCCCTGTCTCCCAAGTGGGTTTCACGGCAAGCCCACAGCATGCGATCAGGCCTGTCTTTGCCCCACACTAACTACAGTGCCATGGCAATGTCCCAGGAAGTGACATGGAACAGGTAAAGGTTTGTCCCCCAGCACAGGGGGGTGACCCTCTGCCTCACTGGACCACTGGTGGCCTGTCTGCAGCAGCGTGCTGGGATTGTCCCATGCTTTCCCGAGCACTCCGTCACTCTTGCTGAAGCAGCGGCAGGGTGTCTCCACAGCACTGGCACCCCAGGAGCCTCTGTGCACTTACCAGTAGTCATAAGTATCGTCCCAGTTGTCAAAGTGCACCAAAAAGCGATTGTCGACTACGTCAGTCACTGTGGCAACACAGATCAGGGAAGGGTTCATGCGGTCCACAGCTTCGAGCTTCATGCCCACCTCGAAGCCTGGGGAAGCCTCGTGCTGGGAGGAGAGGGGGGCAGGTTTCTTTTAGAGCCGCGGTCCCAGCGCCCTCCTCACCACTTCCGTTGCCTGCTGCAAGGAGGCACTTGCCCATACCCTCCCAAAACCAGACCCTCCCTGGTCTCCAGGCAGGCCCAGGACCACTTAGGATCCCAGAAGGGCAGTGCCCTGCTGTGCATGCAAGAAAAGAGGCAGAGTGTAAGTAACTCAGCTTGGCCACACAAAGAAAGAGGAAGAGAAATCTTCAGACCCTCAGGATCTTCTATAAGCAGCAACCTCCAAGAGAAAAACAGCCTCCAACTTACACTGATTCAGATTTTGTCACAAAACACTTGTTTGCGGTCACGCTCCTCCAGTGTTAGCACCGACCAATGCCCTAGGTTTGGCAGGAGGAACTGGGATGGGGCCATTCATCCTACCTTGCCTTTATTTCTTGGATCCAAAATCTGTGCAAAATGCTGCATCACACACACTAGTGGGATTGTTGCAGCAATGAACAGGAGGGTTTAGACACAATAAATAACTTGCAGAAGCTGATTTATCGGTAGGTTGAGTTTCCTCTGCAGCTGACAAAGAAACCATCAGCATTTTGCACTCTGCTGTACTCCCACTTTCCTTACCCAAGCTGCCATATGAAAAATAAAGGCAGATACAGAAACAATGAAGACACAAAACAGAGACAAAAGAATTATACTTATGAAACATTAACTGAGGGGTTTTGGCAAAATAATTGTTGACAGTAGCGGATACTTCTCCTCACCAGTACTTTTGCAACAGATTTAACTGTCCATGAGACTGACCTGGATGAAATAGTGAATCAGACTAATGCCAATTTTGGGCACACCAAACTAGTGTCCAAGCTACAGATCCTCAGCAGCAAAGTGTGCCACATCTCATTAAGCAATGCCAGCAGTACATTCTCCTGGCCCTCTGCACTGTGGGCTTGAGAAGCATGGGGTGGACAGAGTAAAGCCCAACATTGGCGGAGGCGTTCTGCTCAGCTGGAGGGGAAGAAGTCACACCTGAACCTGCAGGCTCTGGCAGGAAGGAGAAGCTGCTACTCACAGTGTTTCGGACCATGAAGAGGTGCTTAGGAGCTGCCTGAGCCTTTGTTATCTTCAGGTAGTTTGTCCAGCTGAATTCTTCTTCCTTATAACCTACAACCCCTCAGGAAGAGAAATGAGAGCAGCGAGTTCACAGAGAGCAGCCAGGAGGTCGTGAGGCCAAGCCTGGCCATCCCCCACCAGCTCTCACCCTGCCAGGTGTGTCCTGCTGTGGGCGGACAGGGTCCTGGGAAACCAGGTCCTGCTGTCCACAGCAGCCCTGGGAAACCCAAAGCCCGTGGCTTAGGCCCAATGGCTGATTTTGAAGGGGTGCTAGGAAAAGTTAGCAGTAGAGTGGAAATCCAGAGTTCTCTCTGGATTTCTCTCCTGCCCCAGAGAACATCAGTGCCACCTGCCCTGGGGCACAGCTGCTGGCTCCAGCCTGGCACTGGGATATCCAGGGTGACAGAGCTTTGCCCCAAAACGGGAGCGAGCAGAGATCTTTCGTGTGATGGGTGCCTGAAAGGTTGTCCTGTGGAACCCTCCCAGCACAGCAGCATCCCCTCCTGGGCCCCATGGAGCCACCCTGTCCCCATCTCCAGCTCTACGTTTGGGGGCCCACTACTCATCCCCCTCCTTCAATAGGACCCACCAACTGAGACTTGCTAACTCCTTACCTTTTGGGGGCTGGAGTTTGTGCCCCGTCTCCTCAAACCAGCCAGCGGGGTGGATGTCAGGGGAGTCAGCATTCAGCCAGAAATCATGGCACTCAGAGTAGCCATCAAAGTGGAGGCGCATCCGGTAACCACACACCTACCAGCAGGGAAGGCAGGAAAAGGAAAGGACCATGGAAACCTCCTGCTGTCCCTGGCTGAGCATCGCACGCACCTCCCCTCCCGCACACAATCTCAGCATATCACTTAGGGAAGCCAAGAGTCAATCACAGGCCAGTGCGCAAATCGGGAGGCACATGCCAGTCCCAAAAGGTGTCCAGCACAGAACAACGTAAGCGCAAGGCCACCACAAGCCAGCCCTAAGAAGGGAGGTTCAGGCTGGTGCGTGAGCTGCCATGGTGGGGCACCTTGCTGGGTCCAGCAAGTTTAAGGATCCCCTTTTCTGCACCCGGGGGAGATGCTGGCACAGGGATTTTGGCTAAATGCCATGCTGCTTTAGTGAAATCTCTCCAGCAGCAAGAACAGCAGCCACTGTTGTATGGCTGATCTCCCTCGCTGCCTGGGGAGCACTGCGAGGCAAGGCTGGTTCGGCTGCCACGTGGCTGAGCAGAGAGCCCCACAGACAGAGGGCCTCCAGGGACACAAGGAAGAGCAATGGGATGCTTCCAAACCCTCCATCTCAAGGGCTCAGACCTGTCTGAGGGGCATCAACTCAAAGATAAGAAGCTGTTGCCATCACCAGTCTCTCCCCCATGGCCCTGCTGTGTCAGGGTGATGGAGAGACCAACTAGGCTGGGGCATGACAGCTGCTCCACAGCACTGTCTCCTGCCCCTACAAACTGGAAGAAAACTCCCCGTTTGCTTGACCCAGGTGCTGGAGCACCAGCTCATCTCATGCAGCGACATGCAGGCGAGGGCCCAAAGCCCGTCTCCTCCACGGGCCAGCCGGCAGCACCTCCCCTCCCACAGAGCCTCCCGCTGCGTGGGTGCAAGGAGGAACCAAGGAACATGGGAACCAGAGGCGTCTTACCTCAGCCACTGTCAGGATAAAGTACATAGATGGGTGCTGTGGATCGATCCCCTCCAGCTTCATTCCCACTTTAAAGCCATTCTTGTGCTGGGAAGCTACTTGGTACTGGAAACAAGAATTAAACTACAATGTAAAAAAATGGCACAGGTAGTTGAGTCTAGAACCATCCCAAGGAGCAACCATCAGGCAATGGGAGCTGCTGGGACCAGGAGACTGTGGGCCACAGATTATGTTGTCGTCCAAATTTTAATTCTTTTCCCGTAGAAAAACACGTTCTTCCACCTCCTTGTGGGTTTGCGACTCTTGCTACTGGCAGGACAAGG
>NW_008795704.1:1412500-1419971 GCF_000699145.1 Aptenodytes forsteri | reverse complement strand
ACTGTCACCTGCCCCTACAAACTGGAAGAAAACTCCCCGTTTGCTTGACCCAGGTGCTGGAGCACCAGCTCATCTCATGCAGCGACATGCAGGCGAGGGCCCAAAGCCCGTCTCCTCCACGGGCCAGCCGGCAGCACCTCCCCTCCCACAGAGCCTCCCGCTGCGTGGGTGCAAGGAGGAACCAAGGAACATGGGAACCAGAGGCGTCTTACCTCAGCCACTGTCAGGATAAAGTACATAGATGGGTGCTGTGGATCGATCCCCTCCAGCTTCATTCCCACTTTAAAGCCATTCTTGTGCTGGGAAGCTACTTGGTACTGGAAACAAGAATTAAACTACAATGTAAAAAAATGGCACAGGTAGTTGAGTCTAGAACCATCCCAAGGAGCAACCATCAGGCAATGGGAGCTGCTGGGACCAGGAGACTGTGGGCCACAGATTATGTTGTCGTCCAAATTTTAATTCTTTTCCCGTAGAAAAACACGTTCTTCCACCTCCTTGTGGGTTTGCGACTCTTGCTACTGGCAGGAGAAGGTGTCCCTGGGCTAACAGCCGCAGCTGGGGAGAATGGGGCACGGGCCTGGCTCCTCTTGCACCCTGGCAATCAGATGCCTGGGAGCAGGGGTGCAGCACAGCAACATGGCCTCAGGAGAGCCCACATCTGGCTTCAAGGAAGGGCTGGAAAGGCTCCACCACCCTGCCAGAGCCACAGGGGTGTCCTAGGTAAATGTGGGGTGCTTGGGACGGGGGACAGCACCCCACTGGGGAGTGGGACTTGGGGCAAATCAGAACTGGAGGCTGATTGGTCACCTCCAGGTGAAGATGGGAGCTTGCTTATCGCTCAGAGTCCCGCAAAATAGGGAAGCAAGGAAGAGAGGAGAAGGAGGAGGGGTGGGAAAAAAAAGGGAAAGAAAAGAGAAGATGAAAGAGGGAAAAAGACAGGAAAATCCCAACTCACATCCTGGAAGAGATCTAAAGGGGCAGCGACAGCTTTCTGCTCCTCCAAGTAGGACGCCCAAGACCAGCCTTCTTTCTTCTCCTCACTGGCACCTGAGCGCAGCACAAACGCACACACAAGAGGCGCTGCTGAGGGTCCACTCCAGCCTCCGTCCCTGCCTGCCTCGGGGCAGCGCGGAGGGCAGGTGAGCGCATGGGTCCCACTGGGGCCACATCCCGCTCTCACGCAGTCTTGCATCCCTGCAAAGCTCAGCACCATCCTACCAGAACCCCTTCTCCAGCAAACCTGGCCGGCTGTCCGAGGAGGAACAGAGCCAAGAGGCCCGCTCTCACACAGGTCCCCATGACCCAAATGTCCTCTGTCACTGTACAATGCTCTAGTAAGGCACCTAAGGAGCCTGAGGGACAAGCCATCCCATGCAAAGTGTCAGGACATATCTGCAACCAGTCCTCCTCCAGCCAGTACATCCAAAATGGCCACAGCACTGATGGATTTGGGACAGCCAGCAGGATCTATCCAGAGGTCTGGGAAACACTCCCAGTTGCAAGGGGTTCCCGGCAAGTCAAACCAGCAGCAGGTTCACCTCCCGCCGCCGCTCCAGAGGCACCAGCTCTGCTCTGAGACAACCACCTGAGCCCCCCTTGGCACACCAGGGCCACCCTGACGTCCTAGAGATGCATTTACCCTTATGGTATTCACGAAAAGAAGACAGCATCGTCTCTTCATAGGCAGGGAGGTGATCCTTCATGCCTTCAACCTCTTTGGGAAGGCCACAAAGGCCTTGCCTGAGGCACACGAGACACAACCCAAGTCTCTTGCCCTCCAGCCACATTCTCTCCCTGCTTGGTAGCACCTGAAGTGACTCCAGGAGTGCTGTGCCTATTCCAACACTGAGTAGTTCACAGCTACAGGTCAGCCGTGGCAGACAGCCGTGTGTAGGGCAGGCCAGAAATGCAGGGGAAAAACAGACCAACTCCTTCCTCCCTTGGGCTTAGGGGAAGTGGAGATGGAAAAAACAGGAACTTGCGGAAGAAATTAAACCTGAGCTTCACTGAGCAAGGTTACTAACCTAGATGTTTCGCTAATACTTAAGAGTGATGAACACCTTTATTATTCTTTAGGACATAGAAAAAAGTGGCAGGCATGTTTGGGGAATCCGTACGTACAAGCTCTGCACTTCTGGAGAATGACAAATACACCTGGAGATAGAGCATACACCGACTTTGCTGCACTGAAGCATCCAGGTGCGTATTTTGTTTGCTGATGTTCTTCTAAAATAAGAGAAAATAAAATGCTGAAATAACAAGGCTCAGCACTGCTTACTTGTATGCAGCAGGGAAGGTTACATGCTCAGGGCTCAGACTGTAGAGAAAATGACCTGGCAAGTGAGTATGAGATCCCTTTTTAATAGTGGTTAACTCAGTGTAATATCAGGGGTTAACGGTATCTGGCCCCTGCTACTGTCCCTACATTTGGCTATGGAGAGGAGTGTGAAGCTGGAACAGTTTCGTTTTAAAAGTACTTTGAGTATGACCTTTTGACAAAAGGTTTCCCATAAATGCTTATTTTCAGTATTTTCCCAAGTTTTCCTTCCCCCTCGCCCCCATCGCACTGCAGGGGAAAAACCAAACAAGCAAACACTGCATCCCTCAGCTTGTTTCCTTTCCCTCTGTGTCAACAGCTCTGCATTTGAGATCTCCTCTGATACGGTCCAGGAATAGATCCCCATGAGATGAGACAACCCCAAATCACCTGGCTTCAGCAGCACCAGACCTACAGGAGCAGCTCCCAAACTTGTGAGCTCCCGATCACGTGAGGGAAGTTCCCTGTAAGACCGTCCAAAGGGGGCAAAGCCAGATGTGGTGCAGTCACGTTATTGCTCAGGATAGTGCCTCTCGGAGCAAACATGGTATCCACGAGCAAGTAATAAATTCAGCTCCCAAGGGGAGGGACCAGAAAGCACTGTACAGTACAGCCCAATGCCTGTAGAAGACACAGCCATATCTGTAAGGGTGCATCCTTCCCATGGAGAGAAAGAGAGGAAAGGAGAGAAATGGAAAGAGACAGAGAGAGCAGGATCAAGCAAGCAGAGGAGCTTACAAGCCTTTGGGAACATGTACCAGCACATTATTGCACTGGGTGTTTGACTCTGCTGGAGCACCAAAATGCTGGCCCAGCCCCGCAGCACCACAGCGGGACCCCACAGCCATGGCAGGAGTGCTCACCCCACCGCCCACCCATCCCTCCATACCGTGCTGGCTCCCGTTCCATGCATCAGCCTCTGGATTGCTGATGGCAGAGTCTCCCGCAGAGTTTTTCCTCTCTTCCTGCTTTTCCTCCTAGACATGAGAGCAGATAAAACAGAAACCCATCATGTTGGAGGTCTGCACAGAGGCTTATGCTGTGTGTTGTACCCTCACACCGGTGCCAAGGGCCATACTGTGCCTCCACAACATCTATGATTTGACTGATGCTTGGCCCAGAAATGGGTGGCCAAGAGGATCTGATGATGGGAGCCCGAGGGGGATTTTGGTGCTAAGTGGTAGCAATCACACCTGGAGTGGATCTGCTACAGGCAGGGCTGGCAAGCAGAGCTTCCTTGCCTTGTCAAAGTCACTCTTCCTTCCCCAGAATACACATCACACAGATAGACACCCTCTTACTTCAACATTTACTTTGGTCGCCCAGACTCAAGAGAGCAGTTGAGGGCACTCAATACCTACAGCCCAACCAGGATGTGTCTAGCACTGCCCAACCCGAGGCGCTCAGCATGCCAAACAGCCAGCCAAGTGTCTAGAAGCCCTGATGCTCCACACATTCAAGTCTTTTTGGCACTAACAGCTCCACACATTCAAGTCTTTTTGGCATTAACAGCCAACATATACCCCTTCAGCATATAGACATAGCACTGAAAAGCACCGATGAGAACTGTGCATACCCGCAGTGCATACAGGGATGTTAAGGCACACCCTTGACATCGACACGTGCACACACGTGCCCTCCCTGCCCTCTTCCTACCATTTGCTCAGATTCATATTCTTCCTCCGAAGGGCTCTGGTAGTCCTTCCTCTTTCGTTTCTTCACCGGTTTGAGGATTTCAGTGGCATTGGTGCTGCTGGCAGAGTTTTCCACAATGACGGACCTGCACGGAGGAAGGGAGAGCAAACCACTGCGGCAAGGTACATGGCAATGGCTGGGGTGTTGGTGAGGGAGTAGCTGCTGGAGAATCACTGTCACCCCATTTCTTACTCACACATGCTTCTATCCCTCCTGACTGATGTACGCGCTCCTCTTAGTGCACAAGTTGGCAGGAGGTTGGCAGGGTACAGACCAGAATCACCCTCACACGCTTGGGTGTCAAGAAACCTGAACCCAGGGATGGATCAAAAGCGATCTAGTTTCATAGCAGGGCTCTAAGCTGCATCAGAGTCACACAGAGATGCTGGAAAACGAGTCCCAGGAGTCACACATTAGTAAGCAGAGGGGCTGGAAATGCCCTCATGACCCACGCTTCCCACTGCTGCTCAGCCTGGAAGCACCCACTGCAGCAACCTCCTGCTGCAGCCCTGCTCCAGCAGATATGTGTTTATGAGGCCACAAATTGGGCAAGAGAAAATCTGGCTCCTGTGCTTCCTGCTGTTCCCTGGGACAAGTCTTCATCCCCCCAACACTGCAGCCAGGGCACTCTGCCTACAGGAAAGAGGGAAACAAGTGGGGTCCTCAGCACCTGCCAGAGACAGATGCGCTTGCATGCCTTGCTGGAGCATGTGGACCAGGGGAGGGAGGGCAGACAGACGGATGGATATGGCTCTGCATGGAGCAGACTCCCCTTCCTTTACCTTTCTTTGAACTGCTGGTGACAGTGCTCGCTGCAGAAGCCCCTGCCTTCCCGGGCTCCATCCGACATGTGCCTCCGGCCACAGGTATCACAGTGGCACATGCTTTCTGCTGTTGGCAGCTTGGTCTGCTCCAGTACATCTGAGTCAGAGAGAAGAGGAGCAGTGAGGCACAAGGTGCAGCAAAGGAAGGAGAGCAGGAAGCAGGAGACATTTGCCTCACTCAGGGCCTACGCCAGACAGCACCTGCTGGATGATGGGACCCACTCCAGAAGTGCCACCATGGTGCCCTTACCCTGAGCCACAGTAGGATTGTCCCTGCTGGTGGGTGCCACCTCTGAGTCCCCATCTTTCTCTGTGTGATCCTCCTTTATAGCTTCCACTGGAGGCATCTTATCAGCACTCACCACCTTCAGCGTCCCGTACTCATTTATTCGAAACTATGTCATTGAACCAAAAAACAAGGAAAAATAGTTAACAAGGAGGATAGAAATGTAACTTGATAGCTAGTGGGTGCATGTGAGCTCTGAGAATGAGAGGGACATGGTTTGATCATTAGTGCATCCAACAAGAGGACAGCTCTTCCGATGACAGAGGTGAGCACAGCAACAAAGTCACCTGTCCTGCTGCCCCTCCCTGCAGTCTGTGCTGGCCACTGAGCCTGCCAGGGCAAGCACACTGCCTGCACTTGGGCGAGACCAGCACCAGCTGGCAGCACAAGGGGCAGGGTGATGGCTGGAGGATGCGGTGCTCCGAGGCTGAGTAGCAGCTGAGAAATTGGTGCATTTTGTGCAAGCTATTTCATGTACCAAGGGGTACACCTAAAGGCAGCCGCTGTCTGGTGAGCGCAAGGCCACTGTTTCCAGGGTGAGTGCAGGAGCTTGGTGAGAACCAACTCCATGGCACAGCTTGGAAAGGAAAGATGCCCTGCACAGCACGTAGCATCCCTCTGCTTCCCTGTGCAGGGCAAACCTGCTGCAGACCCCCAGGCACCATGTGTGTGCTCTCTCTGCTAAGCTCACAAGATGGGAGGGGCATAGGGATGGGGCACAAGAAGAGCCTCGCAGAGCTGGAACAGCCAAAGGATCCTTCAGCTGTAGTGCAGGTACATCACATCCTGTGATGTGGAGTGGGGGGGCACTGAGTGGGGGGGCACTGAGTGGCGGGGGGCAAACACGGCAGCCCAGGGCTACACTTACCCGCAGGTTACTCCCAGGCAAAGTAGCCACCCCATCTTTCCACTCCAGCACACGGACTGTGCTGCAGGTCTGCACCCCGCTGATCTGGGGAATGACAGTAGCTGTGATGGGCTCACTCCCTGCTCCCCTCTCTGGCCTCTCGGCCCCTGTGCTTCTCTGTGGTTCCCGGGGGAATCGCTGAATTTCTAAGGTGCTCGTGGGAAGGTTGATGGTAGTGGCATTTGCTTGAGAAGGGAAGAAAGGAAACAAACAACCAGAGGCATACACAGAACACTTAACTGATGCAAACAATGCTCAAAGGCAGCACAAAATGACAGAGAGGACATAGTCTCCCAGCCAAGGGTTCAGCGCTGTGGGCTAAAGCACCCACAAGCAGGCAGCATGACCCAACAAGATCTGCAGCCAGCAATGGCTTGTGCCAGGGGGTGGCACCAACACTATCCACATTCAGGGATTCCTACTTCAGCCTAACCTCAGACTGTTCCCATGACCAGGATGCCCTGATGTGGCAGGAGTGTGCTGGCGAGCTCCTGGACTGCATCTTCCAGTTTAGTTTCATTTCAAAGGAACACACTGTGCAGCCCAGGGCCTCTCCGCAGTGGGAACCGAGGCACTGGGAGCAGGAAAAATTGGGAGATTTGCTTCTAAAGAACACCCCTGATCTCACCTAACACACATCCATGCTTTGCTCGCACACCTCCTGAAAGACACTGGTCAGCTGGGCTGAAAATTCTTGTCCCGATTTTCAAGAAGGGTAAGAAGGACGACACTGGCAATTACAGGCCTGTCAGTCTCACTTCAGTGCCTGGCAAAATTATGGAGAAGGTTATTCTGGGAGTTACTGAAAAACACTTGAGAGACAATGCAGTCATTGGTCATAGCCAACACAGGTTCACGAGGGGAAAGTCCTGCTTAACTAACAATTTCCTTTTATGAAAAGGTCACCCATCAAGTTGACCAAGGGAAGCCAGTAGATGTGGGTTTTTTGGATTTTACAAAGCTTTTGCTACTGTCTCTCACAGTATCCTTCCGGACAAAATGTCCAGCACACAGCTAGACAAGTCCATAATACGTTGGGTGAGCAACTGCCTGATGGGTTGGGCTCAAAGACTTAGAGTAAATGAGGTTCACATCAGGATGGTGGCCAGACACCAGTGGGGTTCTGCAGGGCTCAATTTTAGGGCCAGTGTTCTTTAATGTTTTTATAAATGATCTAGATGCAGGAGTCAAATGTATGTTAAGCAAGTTTGACGATGACACTACATTAGGAGGAGCTGTGGACCCCTCGAGGGTAGAGAGGCCTTACAGAAAGATCTGGATAGACTAGAGAGCTGGGCAATCACCAACGGTATGAAATTTAACAAGAGCAAGTGTCAGATTCTGCACCTGGGACAGGGTAATCCTGGTTATACATACAAATTGGGGGACGAGAGGCTGAAGAGCAGCCCCACAGAAAGAGATCTGTGGGTTTGGGTTGG
>NW_008795704.1:1404723-1412272 GCF_000699145.1 Aptenodytes forsteri | reverse complement strand
CTACACCTTCCTCAAGGGGGGCAGCGGAGGGGGAGGTGCTGATCTCCTCTCTCTGGTGACCAGCGATAGGACACGAGGAAATGGAATGAAGCTGCATCAGGGGAAGTTCAGATTGGACATTAGGAAAAGGTTCTTCACTGAGAGGGTGGTCGGTCCCTGGAACAAGCTCCCCAAGGAAGTGGTCACGGCACCAAGCCCGTCAGAGTTCAAGGCGCATCTGGACGACGCTCTTAGTCATATGGTTTAGTTTTAGGTAGTCCTGCGAGGAGCAGGGAGTTGGACTTGATGATCCTTATGGGTCCCTTCCAACTTGAGATATTCTGTGATTCTATTATAATGCGGCAACCCAGGAGCCCACATGCCCTGCAGAGCAGGCACCTACCACACTGTGCTGCACTGGCACAGGGCCCCAGAGATCAGGGCTTTGGTTTAAAACTGAAGAGGTTTTGATCGGCTACAAATCGTCCAAGTGATGTGATCTCTTGGCCACAGAGAACCTTTAAGATGGCAACAGCAGCACGGCTTTGCCTCCCAAGGTTTGGGAGGAGCACAGATATACAAGGAGTGTGAGGTATCAATGTGGGGAGAGAAAGCTGGGGAGGCACCAGTTAGAGAGGACAGTGCTGCATACCTGGTATGATGAAGGCAGTCGTTGGCAGGTGAGTGCTCTGCACAGTGCTCTCGGTGGTGACCACGTGAACACTGACCTCCCCAGCGGCATTCCCCTTCGTGCTTCTCACAACCTCCATCTCTGCTCTGCCGTCCATCACCTTGCCTGGGCACAGAGCAGGACACTGGAAGACAGCAAGAAAGGAATTGAGTTGGGTACAAGTACAAACACGACAAAGGAGTGAGAAAGAGACTGTGGAGGATGGTCCCTCCCTTTCCACCATCTCCCAACAGAAACCCCTGTAAAACATATTAAAGGCCCATTGAACCCAACAGAGAACAGCATGAAGGTCACAGCTGGTACCAACGTGACCTAGTAAAGCCCCTGTTGTGAGATCCCAGTTCAGAGCCTGCAAACACCGAGGGTTTTTTCTTACCTGGCACCACCATAAGCTGGTATGAGCACAGCAGGTCCACAAGTTATGGCTGCTCCTGGCTCCCACTGGGGCCTACACCACTCTGACACAGACTGTGACTGAGGGTTGGCAAATCCTACCCTGGAGAAGATGGAAGTCCCTGAAGTTCCCCTTCCAGTTCTCCCGTTGAGCAGTCACCCTTGATCTTCTAAGTGGCTGTAAGAGAGAATTTCGCAAGTGACAGGAGTTAACCAGGGGGGGCACGGGGAGGGAGGGAACATGAAATCCACTGCATGCAGCTGAGTTTCTCACCGCACTGGTGATGTTCAACCCATTTAGCCATGTATTTCAAGGAGTAGGCGAGGTGTCAGGGCCCTGAGGGCACTACTGGGCCTTACTGGTCCTGACCAGCCTCCCCTGGGAATCCCACCCATGGGCCCAGGGGCTCCATGTCAGCCCACCCTCAGCCTGTCTATGCCACACTGCAGCAGTGCTGGTCTCCAGCTGCTGTCTGGCAACAACGGGACCTGACATCCTGGCTTGATCTCAGACCTTGCCTGGTGACCCGAGCTCCTAGCTGGCCCTGGCCACAGTGGCCCTGCCAGCTGCCTTCCTCGGTCCCCTGTCTCTGGAGCAGCAGCTGGCCCCTGCTGTGCCCCAGCAGGCAGGACAGTGCCTGCACCAGGATGTCCCCAGACCAGGGCCTGCCTGCAAGCCGGAGGGAAGAACAGCGTTGCCTCCTGGTGCCTAGGGCGCCTCCATGAGGGAGGGCTCTTGGTGCTGCTCCTGCCCTAGTGAAAAACACAATGGACACACAAAGCTAAGCAGAAAACCAGCAGTATCATCGGATGCACTCAGGGAAGGCAGATCTCTCCATGCCTACTGAAAATGGTGGTCTGAGTGTCCCAGAGACTGCTGGAGTCTGAGGACACTGGGCTGGGGAAGGATTTTGGACCTGCCCTGTTTCCCACATCCTCTTCAAAGTACTTGCTGCCGGGATGGAGGCAGGGGCTAAGTAGGGGACCATGCTCATGCCTTGGTTGCTTTTGATGCAACCTTAATTTGAAAGAGAAGACAGTCATGTGGAAAACAGGATGATCATTTCAGTGAAGCACGGTTAAATAAGAATTTGGCTACAAAGGGCAAAGTCTGGAATTTTAAAACCTGAGACATTAAGATAAAGGTCCAGTTGTATCCAAAGATACAACCAGAGGGCAAAGAGTGGGATGGTATGCTCACGTTAGGGGAAGATCTACTTCTTCCTCTCTCTTACAGTGCTGTCAGGTTTGTGATCAAAAATACCTGATGTTCAACTGACAGATGGTATGGACCTTTAAGGCCCTCCAGGTGCAATGTCAGAAAAGCACTGTTAAGTGTCAGGAGAACTGAAGGAACTGAGTAACTCAGCTAGACACCGGAATCCAACTGAAAGCCAAAATGAATTTGGCAGCCAACCTGTCTTGGTGCTTCCTAATACCCACTAGGAACCTATCTGCTTTCTTAGGGACTTAAATCTGATATTTATCCTTGATTCATCACTTGGGTCAAATGTTTCAAGGACTGTTGTGGTTTAACCTCAGCCTGCAACTAAGCACCACACAGCCGTTCGCTCACTCCCCCCAGTGGGATGGGGGAGAGAATTGGAAGGGTAAAAGTGAGAAAATTCGTGGGTTGAGATAAAGGCAGTTTAATAGGGAAAGCAAAAGCTGCGCATGCAAGCAAAGCAAAACAAGGAATTCATTCACTCCTTCCCATCGGCAGGCAGGTGTTCAGCCATCTCCAGGAAAGCAGGGCTCCATCACGTGTAACAGTTACTTGGGAAGACAAATGCCATCACTCCGAACATCCCCCCCTCTTCCTTCTTCTTCCCCCCTGCTTTATATACTGAGCATGACATCACATGGTATGGAATATCCCTTTGGCCAGTTTGGCTCAGCTGTCCTGGCTGTGCCCCCTCCCAGCTTCTTGTGCACCTCCAGCCTTCTCAGTCGGTAGAGCATGGGAAGCTGAAAAGTCCTTGACTAGTGTAAGCATTACCTAGCAACAACTAAAACATCGGTGTGTTATCAACATTGTTCTCATCCTAAATCCAAAACACAGCTCTGTACCAGCTACTAGGAAGGAAATTAACTCTATCCCTGCCGAAACCAGGACAAGGACAACTCCTTGTTTTGTGTGAACTGTTGGCTTTTTTTTTTAAACAGAACTTGGGACTGGAAATGCCTAGAAAGGAAGAGAAATAACTAGATCCAGTGCCCAAGCTGGGTGACGCTCAAACTCATCTCTGTACAGCAGTCTATGATGTGAACACAATAGCAAATAATTGCACAGGAAATAACCAGTAGTAATTATCACGTGTCAAACACTCTCCAAATCCTTGCCAGGCTGCCTGCCGATGCTGTCAAGACTGGTTCTCCTGTGCCTTATGAGTTCAGGGTGAACAGAATGAATTTTGATTATAGATTGCAGCACTATTCCTTAAACTGGAAGAACTAAATAACTGAGATTTAGGACTTAAGCTCCACACAATCCCTCCTCCAACAACCTCCTGGGAAAGGCCTTGCTGCAGCAAAGGGCATGACCCCCACTGTACCACAGCTGGGCAGCCCACCTCAGAGGGTCAGGAGCCCTCCAAGGAGCTTGAGGGAGGCAGAGGAGCCCATCCAGCCCACGGCCCTGCCCTGCAATAAACTGTCACTCCTGTTCCTCTTATCTGCCCCTCAGCAGCAGTGTCCGTGCTTCCCCCAGCAACTCTGGCCAGAGCAACCTCTTTCTTGTTGGCAGAAACATTTCCCTAACACCTTGCCCCAACTCCTGCCCTTCGAGCACATGTGGAGCACAAATTCTGCAAACTACTCCTTCAGCACGTGTCCTGCTCCATCCCGCAGGGGAGCAAAGACTTTGAGGTCCTGGACACCACAAAACCTTATGCTTACAGACGTCTCAAGCCATGTTTCTCTCCTTTTAAGATCCCTGGGGAGAGACAGGCCCAAAGCTATTCCAAGGCCACACATGAGCAGCAAGAACATTGTTTGTGTGAACTTGTAAGCACATCGTTGCCACAGCTGAAACCCAGAGACTCCCAGGGCTCTCCCACCTCTCGTCAAGGGCTTCCATGGTATTAGACAACAATTTACCACCAACACTGCTCACATCAACCATAGCACACATTGTTAAACTTTTAACTCAGGATTTCTGAGATAACCCCCACACAAACAGTCCCAAGCCCCAGAGCACTGCTCCGGACCACTGCCCCGCAATGTTCTGGAGCCTTGCTGGTGGGACGGGTGCGGGCATGACACGACACCTGGGCTGCAGAGCTCCATCCCCAACCTGGAGAAGTGAGAATCAACATTGGAGACATTGTTTGCAGCTCACAGTTTTCAAAACCCTGGCAGAAAAAACCCTGGAAGCCCAACCTGCTGTGAAATATCTCAGGTCAGGAGCAGCATATGAGGAAAAGGGGAGAAGAGAACAAGCATCTCTGTAAAGGAGCACAGCCACAGCTATGATCTGCCCTAGCATCACTGTCACAGCAGGAAAAAGGCACTGGCACACATCCCTTTGGACAATCCTGCTCCCTGAGAGCAGGACCTCTAACATATGTCAGGGAAAGGATGCCTGCGGCTGAGACAAGTCTGGTTCCTTCAGCGCATGGAGCCAGAGCCCAGGCAGGTACCACCACCCCAGAGATCACTTCAAGGGGTCTCCTGCAAGCCCTGGTATGACCCATTAAGGATCGCAGGATAATTCAGGCTGGAAGGAACCTCAGGAGGTCTCTAGTCCAACCTACTCCTCACAGCAGGGTCAGCTATGGGATCAGACCAGGTTGCTCAGGGCTTTATCCAGTCTGATCTTGAAAACCTCCCAGGATGGAAACCATACTTCCTGCAAATTAGCACAACAATTAGCAAAACAAACTAACACATTCTCTTTCTGGTGACTGCTCTAGACAATGAACAAAAGGTTTCTTTATTTTCTAGATTTTTTATTTAGTTGGGATCTTAAAAAGCTTTTGGCCTACATGTGCCCCAGTGACGTCTGATAAAACTCTGCCTGCCCCGACAGGACCAGAATTAGGCCAACATTTAGCAGCTTTCAAAAATCCCACCATCCAGATTTTAAAATAGTAAGCAATGGTAGAGGTGAAAGCTATTTTGGACTTATCAGTGAGGCCCCGAGTTCTCAATTTTTCCTGGTATTGAGTGTAACTCTGTGTATCTTACAGAGGGTGTAGGTCAGCCCCACTCCCCAACAAGCCTGCCATTCAGTCTTTCCTTTAGGTCCACAGGGACCTAAAACTCTGCACACCCACTCCTCTCTCTGCCTTCTGCTGAGGGACAGCCAAGGACCTCGGACTCCCACTGTGGGGAAGCCAGAAAGGAGAAAAGCCACCCTAGGAAATCTTGGCCACACATACACACTGACCTGTGGTCCCTCCAGAGACCACCACAACATGCTGGCTGGAAGGAGGAATTTTTCAAGACAACTTTCATCCAGAAGCATTCTCTTTCTTGGCCTGCTTTTGCTCCAGTAAAGCAGTTCTTGCCATCATGTTCTCCATGTATGAGTAAGTATGTGCATATGGCCATCTGTCTGCAGTCAGACCGCCAGCCTATTTCAACCAGTTTTGACAGCAAGATTAGATGTCTCTGTAACAGTGGTCTCTATCAGAGTAAAACCTTCAAGTTTGGGAAACCAAGCATCTGCACAGAGAATGGGGTCTCTGCATTGCCCCTCACCTCACAGGGGAGGGCGTCAGCACGGAGCACGGGCTGAACTTCCTGAGCACCACAGAGCGGCTGGGGACAGCTTATCTGTGCACACGTATTCACATGTGCAGAGGAAACTGGCCACAAAGCACACGTTTTAAGGCAACCAGGCTTCACTGGTTCTGCCGCTCACAAAGTTTCTAGCTCACCAAACAAGAAACGTTGGGTGTTAGCACACCAGCGCTCTGGACCAGCAACACAGGGGCTTGGAAAGCAAGCATTTCTACAGTTGCTATACACACGAGCCTCCAACTCTGCCAGTCTCACACCTGCCCTTTTGCAAAACCATTGCAAAGCCAGGGAATGATCCACTGTTTGGAAAGAAAAGAGGTACACTGTGTGCAACAGGGCATAGAGGAGCACGGAGAAAAGCAGCTCCCAGCACAGAGATACTGCACAGCCCCGTCAGCACTGTATAAAGCACAGTTTGGTTAAAATATGTTTCATCACAAAATTGGCTAAAAATAACTGTATTTCAAACAATATTAACATGTTTATTGGCTTTGTGGCTTCTCAGATTTTTAAGTATTCCTGAAATCTGCACTGGTATCGGCTGGGGGCCACCCAGCTGGAAAACTAAAGCTTGACAGAAAGGGCCCTGGGGGTCCTGGTGGACACCAGGTTGACCATGAGCTGGCAATGCGCTCTTGTGGCAAAGATGGCTAACAGTATCCTGGGCTGCATTAGGAGAAGAGTCACAGCAGGTGGAGGGAGGTGATCCTTCCCCTCTGCTCTGCACCGGTGAGGCCACCCCTGGAGTGCTGGGTTCAGTGCTGGGCTCCCCAGTACAAGAGAGACAGGGACATACTGGAGAGAGTCCAGCGAAGGGCCATGAAGGTGATGAAAGGACTGGAGCATCTCTGCTACGAGGAGAGGCTGAGAGAGCTGGGACTGTTCAGCCTGGAGCAGAGCAAGCTTAGGGGGATCTCATCAGTGTGTATAAATACCTGGAGGGAGGGTGCAGAGAGGATGGAGCCAGCCTGTTCTCAGTGGTGCCCAGGGACAGGACCAGAGGCCATGGGCACAAACTGACACACAGGAGGGTCCCTCTGAACATCAGGAAACACTTTTACACTGTCAGGTTGACTAAGCACAGTCACAGGTTGCCCAGGGAGGTGGTGGAGTCTCCATCTGTGGAGATACTCAAAAGCAGCCTGGACACGGTCCTGGGCAGCTCTGGGTGGCCCTGATGGAGCAGGGGGTTGGACTAATGCCCTCCATGCTGCAGGACCCTCTCAAGGACTGCAGCGGTTTCATCTTCAGGCTCCAGGACAGCATGTACTCATGCGGTGTTTGAGAAACATCGGAAGGAACATGGTCAAGTATCCACTCTGGAAGGGGCTTCCAACCTCTGTGTGTCCCAGAGAGGATCTCTTGGGAAAGCCAGCGAAGAACAGTCCCATTCCCTGTCTCTGCTGGACACCGCTGGATCAGCCTGGGCAGTGCCTCGCACCACACACACCCAGCTGGGACCAGTCAGCCCAGCGGGACCTGCAGCTGCACCAGTACAGAACTTGTCCAAAGGAGATAAGCACCTGCACGTCCTTTTTTTAATTTTTTTTGGTAAGATATTCCCCACTGTTGGGCGTACTGGCTTGCCTTGAGAAAAAATACTTTGCTGCACATAAATGTTACAGTCCTAAAACGACCCACAGCGGGCCCGCCGTCCCCCCGCGGGGCGAAGGGCTGGGCAAGCAGGGAGGGCAGGGCAGGCAGCTCCCGGCCCGCTCCGCTCCGCTCCCGGCCGCCCCT
>NW_008795704.1:1391538-1403832 GCF_000699145.1 Aptenodytes forsteri | reverse complement strand
GGCGGGCACGGAGCCGCCTGTCCCTACAACACTGAGGAGCCCGGAGCTGGCACCGGTCACTTCAAGGCAAATGTTGAGCTCCGGGGTCCCAGCGTCCCCCATCCTCACCTTGCACGGGGGGCTGTGAGGTGGCTGAACCACAATTTTCCACTGTTTTTTTTTTCTCTTGGGTTAGATGGGACAGGGGGGCTTGAAAGCCAGAAGCTGCTTTTTCTCTGAGTCACTAATCTTAACCTAACCCCCCTCGGAGAGCAACCAGACTACATCACTGATGGTAACATGACCTCCTCTCGCTCACAGCCAAGAGGCCCCGGAGGCCAAACCAGTTCCTCAGGCCTTGTCTGACAGAGACGGCCACAGGCTGCTCTGTCCTCCTCAGCACTCATACCACGGGCTCGAAGAATAACCGCAGAACGTTAACACGAAATCCCCAAGATCACTGGGGAGCGAAAGGATCGCTCAAACTAGTTCTGTGGAGGAAATGCAGGACTTGCTCTTGCACAGTGCTGAGTAGTGCTTCCTAAGTGCTCTGGTCAAAAACCAGGGCAGCTTACCTGCCCACCCTTTCATATTTTATGGCCGTGCAAGAAGTGTGCCTTTTAGACACTTACACAATGTCTGTCCCACTTATCCGCAGAAGGTGGGAATGGAAGGAACCAAGACCGGAAGCACAAGGACCAAAATGCACAAAAAGCTGCTGAGAACGGCACTCGATGCATGTTGGACCGGCCAAGGAGAGGCGACTGCCTGCTCACCCTGCAGGCCAGCTCCTGCCATACCAAACCCAGGGCAAGGAGTGTTCTTGCTCGCTTCGGGGAGTGCAGGAACAAGCTCTTTGTTTCTAGTGTGAGTATCTGCCAGTTTTTTATCACCTTCAGTTTGTACTCCGAAATTTTTAATACATTAAAAAAGATGAAGTCAAAGACTCTGATGAAGCAATTAGATCCTGAAAATCAGGAAGTAACAGGTATTTCCTTTGCTGCTACTGCCTTCTTCCCCCCCTTTCAAATAAACCTTCAGTGGCACAGTATAGAAAAAGATCTTCCCATATAAATCCTTTTATGCTGCAGTGGGAGGTTCAAATGGATTCAAATCAGGAGCAGAGTGAAACTCAGTCACTTGAAAAGCAACCCAGCATTCACCTTCTCCCATCAGTTCCCCGTTCTTGGCTATGCTTGCCATAAAAAAATCGTAAGTTCAGAATGATGAATTCCTGGGAAACAGCTACTTTAGGCAAAAAAGAGGAGGCATCCCTGGCTTCCCAGCGAGCCCTCTGGCTGATGTAATACCAGACCATTTCTCCCTCCTGTGCCCCAATTTCCATTTCTGGAACCTCTGTTTTAAAGCATCTTAACTTACATGTACAAACTGGGGGACGAGAGGCTGGAGAGCAGCCCCGCGGAAAGAGATCTGGGGGTTTGGGTTGATGGCAAGTTGAACATGAGTCAACAGCGTGCCCTGGCAGCCAAAAGGGCCAGCCGTGTCCTCGAGTGCATCAAGCACAGCGTAGCGAGCTGGTCGAGGCAGGTGGTTGTCCCACTCTACACTGCACTGGTGCGGCCCCACCTCGAGTGCTGTGTGCAGTTTTGGGCACCTCAGTACACGAAGGACATCAAACTATTTGAGTGTGTCCAGAGGAGGGCGACCAAGATGGTGAAAGGTCTTGAGGGCAAGACTTACGAGGAGCAGCTGAGGTCACTTGGCTTGTTCAGCTTGGAGAAGAGAAGGCTGAGGGCTGCCCTCATCGCAGTCTACACCTTCCTCAAGGGGGGCAGCGGAGGGGGAGGTGCTGATCTCCTCTCTCTGGAGGGCAACCAAGATGGTGAAAGGCCTCCAGGGCAAGACTTATGAGGAGTGGCTGAGGTCACTTGGTTTGTTCAGCTTGGAGAAGAGAAGGCTGAGGGGTGACCTCATCACAGTCTACAACTTCCTCAAGGGGGGCAGCAGAGGGGGAGGTGCTGATCTCCTCTCTCTGGTGACCAGCGATAGGACACGAGGAAATGGAATGAAGCTGCATCAGGGGAAGTTCAGATTGGACATTAGGAAAAGGTTCTTCACTGAGAGGGTGGTCGGTCCCTGGAACAAGCTCCCCAAGGAAGTGGTCACGGCACCAAGCCCGTCAGAGTTCAAGGCGCATCTGGACGACGCTCTTAGTCATATGGTTTAGTTTTAGGTAGTCCTGCGAGGAGCAGGGAGTTGGACTTGATGATCCTTATGGGTCCCTTCCAACTTGAGATATTCTGTGATTCTATGACCTTTGCTTATTTAAACTTAGCTCTTGGTAATGCTTTTATTATTTAATTTATTCTGACATGGCTTATCAGACTCCACTATGCCATTAATACCACTAGACCTAACTAGTGCGGACTGCAGCAGGGCTGTGCTTAGCAAGAGATGCTCTGGGACACATTAGGCCAGGATTCATCCCTATGCATTCTGCTGTTCGCAGGATGGCAGCATCTGCAGGTGGCTGTGCTTGCCACTCCTGTCCTCACCCACAGTCATGTCCCATGTTCATTTGACCCAAAAGCCTGATAGAGACTTTACAAAAGATGAAGCAACAGGAGTAGGTTTGAAGTACGAACTGGCATCCGTAGCTTTTATTCCCACTGGGCCAGTCACTGCAATTCTGTGCCTCAGTTTCACGCTCTCTAGGGGACTTTCATGTATGGAGAACTACAAAACAATTGTGCTCTGGGTTGTCAAACATACATAGGTGACACCTAAAATATGGCAAATGGTGGATTACATTTTCAGCTCACAGAGCAACAATTTTTGTCAGCAAATAGACCCAGATGAGGTAAGTAGAGAGGCTCTTTCAAAATGTTTTCTCCTGTCTCCCCAGTTACCGTGAGCACTTACTCCACGCTGAGTGGCATGCTTGTACCAGAGTGGAGCAGAACAGGAGATGCCACCCAGGGCTGCTGTTGCACCCCGCCATTGCCCCCCAGGTTAATTGTACAGCATCACTGTCATGCCACTGTGATCACAAGACACTATTTGCTGTATTATTTTCCTCTCATGTTGGTGCTGAGCGAGGGTGCTGACAGCTGACACTGAGCAGAACAAGGAACACAAACGCTGCGCAGGGGAACGCTTTTTGCACTTTACCCATTTCTAGGAGAAACATTGCTCTTCAACTAGCAGATCAACTGGATGCTTGACTGGGTGCAACTGTACATTGTGATACACCAAGCAGATGAGATGTGATCTATTTAACACCTACTGACTTAACGGCACTAACTTTTCTTATTCACATTTACAGGATAATCCTGTTCCAGGAGCTGCACACACCAGTAATACATTTGCCCAAGTAATTCCCCCCACAACTCCATCCACGTGACAGCACAGGCTGCATCTTCCAGTCACCTCCAACCCTGGCATCACCCACAGAGCTTTCCCTCCACTATTTTCAGTATTTTGGACTGAAATCACTGTACTCAGATCTTGCCCAAAGGCAAAACATTGGAGCAAAACTTTTTTGCTTTTAAAATGAGTAAACCCACTGATTTTTAAAAATGAGTATTTGAGATACTCTAAATTAAAGTAGACCACCCTGCAGAAGCTGCTTTCTGTGAACAAGAGGAAAAGGATGTAGCCCTTGAGTTAGAGAAGCACCCAGAATCATGTCCAAACTTGAGTATTAGTACAAACTGTTGTGAAGCACATCCCGAAGCATGCATTAGCTGTAGACATCTTCCTATTGCCACAACTTTTTCAGTGGTACAGATCATACCAGCTGTTGTGATCCATTCCTTCTCACGTAGGAGTGCACCTATGTTCATCCAACCAGCTTAGACATGTTATTGACAGATGTAGCTAAAAGGGTAGAAGTTTATGAGCCACTTCAGAGCAGTTTGTTTATTTCAATTTTTTATTGGATTATGAAACAACTGGAACTTCCCCTCCAACATCTACATACACATTTAGCAAAAATAATAATGCGCAAAGAAGCTTTGAGAGTTAAGAGCCCACATTCTGTTATTTGATTCTTCCCACCTAACCACAAAACAAAACACGGGGGAAAAGGACTGATCATAATGTTAACAGATACCATTATGATCCCAAGAACAGATAGTTAAAATTCTTGAACCGTTAATAGCTGCCACTACGCCAAGCAATATTTGTATTAGTTTTGCTTCTCACCTTTTAAAGTAATGCATTCCTATTCACATTAAATAGACATTACAAAGCACACAAGAAACACAGCAAAGATCTGCTAATTGTGTCGCGGGAACTTTGTCTTCTAACCAACAGCATTTGAACTATGCATCTTTCAGATGATCCCAGCATTTTGCATCATCTCTCAAGGACATACTGAACGTCAGCTCAGCTAAATTTTTGGGATTTCCAGGCTCCTGAGCCAAATTCCTACTTTCCCAGCTTTTCCTCTTTAACTTATGTAATTGCTCTGTGGATGCTATGTGGATGTTACAATGCCAACCCGAACTAGATTTAAGTAGGAATCGGAAACAGTTCAAGTTATTCTATGTGTGAAAAATAAATCCAGCAATCATGTTTTAAACGCCCCTCCCCATTGCTCATGCAAAGGCGGTTACAATCTTGTTTGGGACAGAGTAATCTCCCAATTGTAAATGGACTCTAAAACTGCAAAATTGAGAGGTAGAATGTTATTGTAGGAAAAAGGAGCGTCACCCATTCGAGCCACTCGGTTTCACTCTAAGCATAGTAATATTGCTAGGTGAGATACTTATTTTGGTGTACAACAAACACAAAAGTTGTGCTCTTCCTTACAGCAAGCCAACATACTGTACCTGTTTTCTCTTAGTGATGGCCATTTCAAAGGGTATGTTTTGTGACAGCACGTTTTAAATCCTCTTGCTCTTAGTCCATTGCTATTTTTAAGCAATGATTTCTGAACACTTGGCATGAAACAGGCCTGTATGTCTGCCTATTAAAGCATGCTGCGTTCTTTTTCATGGTGGCACAGGGACTCGCTGAAGCAGAACCACTTGCATGGACTCCAACAGTAGTGTTATCAGCTTCTGAAAATCACGTGTTGTGGATGTAAAGGCTAAGGTAAGCTTTTCTGGGCCTTGGCATCACAGAGGAACTAAGCATCTCTATTCATCTGCCCCCTTCGCTGGCTTTGGGGACAATCAAATTACCTTCCTTGCCAGCTAGATGCTCACCATAGTCCCCAAACCCTAAATTACTGCCTCATTTCATGCTTCAGGACTGGAGTCAGTCACCTACCTAGATCAGGAATAATCACATTTTGCAGCTTGCTTCCTCATCAGACCAGGTGCATTAGGGATTTGTTCTTTTCTCCATCAAAGCACTGAGCTAGAAGCCGAAGCATGGAAGAAAACACCTTTTTGAGCTGGGAAAAATAATTATCTTTTATGACCTCCTGACACAGGCAGTCAAGGGGATTAAGTTCAAAGCACACAAATGATGGGTCACCCAGAAACTCTGAGCAA
Organism: Aptenodytes forsteri; assembly: GCF_000699145.1. Classification (NCBI taxonomy): domain Eukaryota; kingdom Metazoa; phylum Chordata; class Aves; order Sphenisciformes; family Spheniscidae; genus Aptenodytes; species Aptenodytes forsteri. The sequence goes on along the minus strand of NW_008795704.1, from coordinate 1,398,388 downwards.
GAATGAATTTTGTTTAATACCAGATTTCCCCATTTGCGTGCGATAGCCAGTGTCGCTGCCATCCAAGGGAAATAGCACAAGGAAGATTTCGATTCACTTCCAAGGCTATAGGTGGCTTCATGAAGAGCACTCTAACTCACGATCCACATGAAGTAGGAACACTTTCCTACTATCTGCCAGGGTTTAAGTGAGACACAGTAAAGGGGAGAGGCGTTTTCACCATCTAACTTTAAAGCAGATATTTTACATCACATGAATCGCTTATTTAAGGATGGAACTTGCATTTATGTCGAACACCAAAATGCAGGGAAGGATGTTTTTTTAAATACAGGAAAAGGCTAGCAACAGACTTGAAACTCAGCCCCAGATTCTAAGTTTCACTTTTTTTTTAACGATAGAGTGTTGATTTCTCCTTCACAATTTGCTATAGGACACTAACATTTTAAGTGAATCCCGCACTCCACATTTGATGAGAAGGCATGTTTCTGTTTTGTCTTTTTGAAAACAAATTTATATCGGTTGTACCAAATGCAGGAAAAAAAGTCAGGATGCCCAATACTAAAGCACATCCCTGAAAAGATGGCTCCACAATTGGGTTAAAAACTGAGATATGAGCACCACCAGATGATTTTGCCATTGACTACTGCTACTACTGCAGGCCAATGCAAAGCACATGCTACAGCTGCAAACTGTAGCAAACATGCAAGTCTTCTATGGTCTTTTACTCTTCTATGAAGTTTGTAACGCCCACAAGAGATCTCAGAAATAATCACACTTGTGATCACAAATACACACCAGACAGTCTTCCACTCTTACAAAAAATGGTGCTGACCAAGCTAGAGGGTGTTTGGGTTTTGTTGGCAGGTTCTTTAAGGAGTTATCGTGAGCCTTGCACTTGACTGCACTGGCTCAGTATCTGGCCCTACTGAAATCCTACTAGCTTTCCAGAGGAAACAAATCCAAAAGGACTCAAGTCATGCCAAGGAATTACTGTGCAAATGAAGCAGGAAAGGGACGTTTCTCTTTTGCATAGCAGCCAAGGGAGACATCGTGTGTGGCTCCAGTAACAGAAAAAGAAATCTTCGATATTTAAACGAGTTACAGAAAGTTGGTTAAATCCAATCCAGGCCCTCCCTGTAAGTAATTCATGAATAAGGATGACTTCAAACATAACCATTGTCATAACAACCTCATTTCAGAAAGCTAAGAATATAGTTGGTAAAAGCCATCGTTAACCAAGACTGGGGTGCTAACAGCTACTGTAAGGCCAAGACATTCTCATGCTGGCACTGGAAATCAGTTTTAGAAACAAGCTGCTACTAGTATCTACAAACACGTGCAAAAAAGTAATTGTTAACATCATTTTATTACCACAAAGGCATAGAGAGATACTGAAAATATGCATATATACCTTTCAATCTACTGAGCTCTGAGCTCAATTCTGGTTTCGAGGAGTGCGACATATATTTTACTGAAGAGCCCTGGAGGCCAATCGAAGAGGAGCCGTTCTCCATGAAGTCTGACCTACTCCATGATCAGCATAAACAAAATCAAGAGGGCATAATGCTTGTGTGTCAACAAGTTTAAGGCAGGTAAGTATTTCCACAAGTGTAGCTTAGGGCTGTAAACCTGCATTAAACTGTTCATGCACAGTCTGACTCGTGTATTAAGTCCCTAGTACTCCCCCACATTTGAAATCCAATGCAGAGGTATTGCCTGCAGTGATCAGAACTACAGCATGTAATTTTTCTAGTCATTATGCTAAAATACACCTTAACTAAAACAGCTTCAATTTTTAAAAAAAAAATTACTTATCACAAATTAACTAAACGCAGGAGTCACCTCATTCCAGGTGCAGAGAATAAAACTTTAGTACTAAATGCACTCTGCAGAAGTGTGGATTTAGTCTGTTAAGGCTCCGTGGTTACACAAACAATCATGGGGAAACTTGGCTTGGCAGCTCAAATACAGCTGCTTTTCCATGCTTGGGATAGAAACAGCATGGATAAGTGTACAATACAAAAGCAAGTAACCCAATCTTACTTGTATGATCTTACCCGATCATACAAGCCATGTAATCACTTCCAATCAGGTTCCATTAGGAACATGAGCTTATCAGGCAAGCCTAACTTTACTCATCCTGGGATCCCTTCTTGTACCAGCACAGCTACTCATACACAGCAGGCAAAAGCTCAAGCTTTCTAGATATGACCAGGAAATTGTATGAAACCGAGTACTAATTTTCAAGAGAACTGTTTAGATCATAAAGCAATTCCGGGAAAGAAAAGTTGGCATCAAGTTGCATTTGAACATGCACTTGATGTGCTCCTTGTGCCTGATGCAATTAATCTGAACAGATGTGTAAAATTCTGGCCAGTCAGAGGTGCTGCTTTTACATCCAGTCACACTTGAAAGGACGATGTATTGGGACAAACGGTGCTTGGTTGGCTAGCTGGTCTCAAGCACAAAACCAAGTGCATTTCAAGAGCTCCCAAGTCTCTTACTAAAACAAAGAAGTTACTCCAGCAAAAGAGGTAAGTAGGATAAATTGTGATTTCCCCAGCATGAGAGGCAGAAAAAGAATCCCATTACACTGCAATAAACACAAGAGTTTGAGTCACCAATTTAATTTTATACAAGTCAAACTACACGTTGTATAAAGAGTACAAGGCAGTTCTAATGTTCGCTATTGCATGTTACAAAAATCAATTTAGCTATAAAGGGGAATTTTGGGGATGAGTCCTATTCCACAATTTAAGTGAATTGGCAACTGTGGTTTAGCAAAGCCTTTGTTAAGACTAGAACTCTAGCTGAAAGAGATTACATTTCCAATAAAGTTCGGACTTACACACAACAGGATTATAGTTCTCCTAGTCTAAAGCAAAATGTTAACATAAATGAGTCAAAAGGGAGGGAAGACAGCTTTATTTACCTAGTTTTCATATCCAATAGGTATTTAGAGGCTGACAAACCATACAACATACTAGTGACTTGGACCACATCCAAGAGACACAGTAGTGTCTGACAACTGAGTGACACTTGATATTCAAGCAAAAAAATGTCAGAAAGCTTTCATTCTTTCAAGGTTGAAACGTAAGATTTTTCAGCAATACTGTATGATACAGGTTCCAGAGTACCTTTATTACCTTTAATACAGTCACAGTATGGAGGGGAATGTTCTTTTGGCAAGTTAAGATACAACGCAAATGCTCCAACTTGAGTTTATTGCTGGTCTAAAATCTTCCTAGTATTGTTACCAGTTTATATAGTTTGCAGCCTGCTTCCACAAATTAAGAACCAGAGAATTATCTGACCTGCCCAGCAAGGCAATCCTGCCTTTGGTAGCAAGCTGTAACCTATTAAGCTAATGATACCCATAGTTCTAAAACCACAAAAAAAATAGGAAAAATTATACTTTCAAAAAAGCCCAGATTTAAGCCTGTTTATATTCAGTTTATTTTTAATATAAAAACCACTTTGCACTTAAGAGTAGTTAAGTTACTCCTGCGGAAATGCTATAAAATCAAACTTTTAGCTGAATTTCTACAAAAGGGGGACTTCTCCTGCTTTGTACCACCATCCAATCTCGTATTCTCAAATTTGGGATACAAATTAAACCTTTATGCCTCATTACTTAGTTCTTAGGCCATTCACTCCTGCAAGAGAAAAAAAACCAACTTCTGAAGTACTAACATAACACTAATGGCCTGACAAGTAGGAAAATGTTCTGTAATAGTGTGCAATGTAAGAGGAGAGTTCTAGTCTTAATCTCTTGAACTAGATCTTGATCGTGAGCGAGATTTTGAACGAGATCTGGAGCGGGACCTCGATGCAGCTCTTTTGGGTGGTGACTCTGAACGAGCCTTGGCAGATGGCTGCTGCTGCGGAGAATTGGAACGAGACCTACTCCGTGACCTGGACTTAGACTTAGCATCTCCTTTACCATTTTCTTTGGGAGATCGAGACCTGGACCTGGATCTGGACCGAGACTTCTCAGACTTCTCCTTGGATCTGCTGTGAGAGCGTGAACCCCTGTCAGACTTGGGTTTCGATTTGCTCTTTGATCTAGACTTCCTGCTTTTAGATCTGGAGCGTGAGCGGTCTTTGCTTCTTGACCTGGATTTAGATCTTTCAAAAAGAGAGAGAGTTTATTCTGCATGAACTGAAGTGTACTTACAGCAGTTGTAAATATCTATCAATTAAGAAGTAGCAATTCCTGTACTAACAGAAAACAATGTATCACTTACCGCGAACGGCTTTTGGAGACACTACGGGACCTGCTGCGGCTGCTCCTACTTCTACGACTTCTGCTTCTAGACCGTCTTCTAGATCGTGACCTAGAAACATTCAAAATGTAATTTGTCCCTTATTCTTTGTCTGGTGTGCCTGGCTATGCTATCTAACAGAGAAAAGCTGCTAAACAACTTCTCAAAAACAAGTATGGCCACATCAAGGCGTACTATTAATCCACCTAGATTCGATCTACTGTCAATGAATTACATCTGGTGTTTCACATGTGAAAAACTCTCAAACCTGGCTTTGCTGTGTTATGTAAAACAATTCCTTCTGCATTCTCAAGCATCATCCTATTCCTAAAATATCAACTGAAGGTAACTATTGCAGGTAGGGCTACCTATACCCATTCTTAGTCTAAGCAGTCTTGATGCAGAGACTGACATGTCCTAAAAGTTACCTTGACCTGCTGCCAGAGTAAGATCGCCTATGGCTTGACCGCGGCTTGTCCTCAACCAGCCTGATCTTCCTTCCGTTTATCTCTGTGCCATCCAGTTTGTCCAGGGCACGCTTCATGTCCGAGTAAGATCGGAACTCAATCACTCCTTCATTTGTACGTTCTTTGTGAGCATCTGCATAGGTTACCTCACCAGCTTGCCTCATGAAATCCTTTAGGGAGTAGATGAAGAATTACATAACCATTCCACATGCTTATGCTTTGCAAGTACATTAGCTTACAACAAGTCTGAGCAAATGCAAGAAGCATTAACTGCGTGTAAACATTCGTGCACAAATACTTCTCAGTTACTTCTACCTAAATCAAAATGAGCATTGATATTAAAGGAAGTTATTGCTTCCCGCTAGTCACGACAGGCTCTATGATAGAACGTTAATACATACTTTCAAATCCTGCCAACTACAGCGACTGGACAGGTTTTCAACAATCAGTCTGTACTCTGTACGAACAGGTGGTCCGTATTTATCTCTTCCAGATTGTCTCCGACTGCTATATCCGCCACCACCCCCACCTTTATTGTACAAAGAAATAAAGTTAGATCGTCTCCTAGCATGAAGAAAACTAAATGTTCTGAAAAAGTTAGTTAAACAGTTATATTTACTGGAGTAGGACTTTATTTCTCTAAGCCTCCAATAAACTTTGCAATTTTGCCATAATCTATATTAATGGCAAATCAAACAGACTAGAATCCTACAAGTCTGTGCTCCTAAGATCTGTTAGAGAGTGACTGCTCCTTATTAGATTCACCTTGCTAAGTTTTATTTTACAGAACATTGTAAAATATAAAACTTAACTGATTACATGCATTTCTACATTTTACAAAAACGTTTACTAGTTACACTAAGTACTTACATCACAGTATGAGGTTTTTGGTGGTGGTTTGGCCACAAAACACGCAAGGTAACAGTCACCTAGTTCAGTTTAACCAGTTTTGTCTAACCCTTGGAATCCTCACCATCACCCTGCGTCTAATGGCAAAAGGCTGCTGTCGTCATGGCTTCCGGTAAGGTCAGCCAAAGGGTCATAGGGCAAGGGTCACACAATGTATGGAAAAGCCATGGCCAATCAGGAAAGGCAGTCATCTTAGCCTCAGTGGACACAGCCTCAGCCCCACTGGTCACTTTTAAATTGAAACATCAAGGACTTGTTAAAAAGTTTGAATTGAACATGCAACAAATTTAAACAACATACATTTGATTCTTTTTAAAAAGACAGATACCCACCCCCCCAAATACCAAGCTTCTAGAGATTACTGAAAGATGAACCTTAGTACTTTCGATTACAGTACTAGGCCAAGTTCTATACAGCTCAGCTCAAGAAGCTATACAAGTTAGCTGAACATAGAAATATTTACAGTATCCCCCACTTAGTACAACAGATTCCTGCTTGAAAACCTCCCCCCACCCCTTCTATGTATTCAACTGAAACATTCACATGAAAGTGCACAGCTGAGTGCTTCTACCCCAATTATGCAACAGTATTTGCTCGTTAACATTAGTGATGCAACATCACTGTTTCATCTAAATGCTCCCAAGAACACTGGAGCCCTTAAATTAGCAGAGCACCTCGTTTCTAATTAACAAGAAACCCTTTCTAGAAGGCCACGATTTTGCAGCCAGAATCGTTTCACACATTCGCCCCGGTAAGTTTCTCGGGGGATCCCCAAGTGCAACGCCGGTGCCAGGAAAAACGTCTGCAGCACCAAGTCAGCAGAAAAGCTCGCTCCCAGCGATGCACCAGGTATCCCCCACTACCACGCCCGCAGAGATAGCGACAGCCCACCCCCTCAGCCCCACGGGACTCGGTCCCATCCACTCAATCACCCCCGGCTCTGCTCTGCCCTGTCAACACAGCCGAGCCGCCTCCCCTCGCCCGAAGCGGCCCTGTAACCACGCAGAAAGGTGGGCCCGTACTCACTGCGACTACTGTAGCTGTACCCGTCCCTGTCGCGGCGGGGGCCGCGGGCGTGCTCCACGATCACGCGCTCCCCGCACAGATCCTTGCCGTTCAGCTCGTAAACGGCATCGTCGGCGTCTCGGGAGTCCTCGAACTCCACGAATCGAACTCCACGAAGCCGTAACTGGGGGAAGAAGAAAGGCC
>NW_008795704.1:1322609-1389627 GCF_000699145.1 Aptenodytes forsteri | reverse complement strand
GGCGCGATGCCCTCTGCGCGGCCGCTGAGGTGGCTGCTGCCCCCGCCGCTGCAGGCCGGAGCGGCGTCTGAGCCGGGGGCCGCGGCCCGGCTTCGTCAGCCGGCTCCGGCCGTGCCCCCTTCACTCCGGCCTCTGCGGGCTCGAGGGGTCCCTCGCAGGCCGGGAAGCCCAGAGGTCTCTGTGGAGCTGCTTCCTAGACAGGGTTACGTGGGAGCAATCCCTAGTACCGGCCTAAAGTTACCGAGTTCTGTGTCTTGGTTTCCCTTTAATGTATGTTCTGAATTAAAAAAATCCTCCCAACGTATTAATAAAACCGCTGTTTCAGTCTGCTGGCCTTTACATTGTACCGCTGTTTCATAGCGTATGCTATGATTTGTATATTTGATCTAAACTGTGTATTATATTCTAATACGACATTTTTATATTGTGTACTATACAATTGAAATAGTTAAGGTGAAAAGGCCGCATTTACTACTCCTGGATTTTTCCCGGCTGCATGAGGAGCAGCTCGTGTTCACCTGATGCTTCAATACTGCGGGCATCAGTGTCAGTAACGCAGCCCACCAAAGACACCACGATTGCCTTCAGTTTTCAGGATGTTACCCTGAGTTAATCTGTAACAAAGCAACTGCTGAGTTGAGTTAAAGAAGTGGGGGAAATCTCGAGTCATTTTTTCCTCATTTAATAAAAGCTTGATTCATATAGTACAACAAACAATGAGTGACCTCTTTCTCTTCCATTATAGTGGACAGTGCTTGGAAGATTTCATGAGTTCGTTGAGTGTTTTCCATCTGCTTTAGAAAGACTTACGCAGATAAGTCACTAATTTACAGGCCTGCTGTAGTTTTTTCATACAATATCACCAGGAGATATTGTGGGTAAATTTAACCGTTAGCCAGGCTGTAGTGTTCATCAGCTCTGTGTAGAGAATTCAAAAGGCTTCTTTTCAGTCCTGAATAGCCTGGCACAGGGGGGAGCAGCACAAGATGTGCTGTACCTTGCCCTGAGCCCACTGAAATAAAAGCTCTCCTGGAAGAGTTGGGATGTATCTCACACTCGTGGTCTTCAACTTTCAGCTGTTCTGTTTAGAGAACAAGCTCTGAAGCACCGGTGCTTTCCCAGAAACAGGTGAGTAGGAAAAGTGTTATAGCTATTTATCGCTAAAACGTAATAGAATTTCTGAACCTTTCCCGTGGACAGCAGTACCACTGCATTGTGTTCTATGCACAGAACTAAAGGATGGCTTCTCCTACCAAAAACTTAAAATATAAAAACAATCCATTCATTTAAGTCATTTGTGTCTTCTTTGAGATAACTGCAGGTTATAATGTCTGATCATAAAGGCCCTCTCCCCACTACAGCTAAATTCTGTTATTTTCCACTCCTGTTCTCATAAGAGGGTAACGATTCACTGCCCCGAATTTTAAAAACCTTGGATATGAGCATTCATCCGAAATTGTCTGTGCTGGGACCTATGGAGTAGGAGAGCTGCATGCTGACTGACTGGAAACAACCCAATTAGATAGTTCTTGCTAAAACATTCTGTGCTCAGTTGAAGATAGCGTGTAAGCCTGTACTGAAGTTCAAGGATAAGAAGGAAAGCTAAGCCTGTTCTTAAGGGCTTCCCTGCCAAGTGGATGCTCTTCAGGATCAGAGCCTTAAATAACTGACTTTCCTGAAAGATCTGCACTTCTGTACTTTCCTCACAGCCCATAAAAGCTGCTCTCTCATAGGTGATGACACGCGTTTCAACATCTGCCTCTTAGTATAAGGAATTTCTTTCCCCCTTCAAACAAGGAAAAATAAATTCTTCGTGACAAAAGCACTGTCCATGCATCCTCTGAGCTCTGAGTCCTCAGCTGGTGTTTATATCACTGCCTTTTCTTGGGAGAATATCCCCACACAATGCCCTAGAAATGGATGAAAAACAGTCTGTTCAGCTAAGGGCCATATGGAGCATGAATGAGCACAGGCAGTCCCTGCACTTTCTGGCCTGTTTTGATGCATAGAAAGAACTGAACTTGGGACCTACCCATCCTGAGCACCGGGATGTCAAGCAGTAGCAGACAAAAGCAAATGAGTGAGTCGGTCCTCCTGTAATGAGACAATCAGAGAAACCCACTCCCAAAAGCAACACCAGGTTGGAAAAAATCCCAAAATGAGTAAGCAACAAAGCAGTGCAGAAGAGAGAGGGGTCAGGAAAGGGACAAATGGCCCTAGGAATGCATTTCCTGGGTCAAGGGAGTGTCTAGGAAGGGAAAGGAGGGAGGGTTGCCTCTGCTTGGTCTGGCTCGTTACTAGCAACAACACATCCTGCTGATGAGGCGAGCAGAGCCGCCTGAGCCCGAGGCACCGGGGACCTCCCCAGTTCTGGACCAGTAAAGCACACATGCAGAGCAGCTCTCCAACAGGCTGTTGAGCACATCGAGTGACAGAGGAGCCGTGCGGGTATCCCCACATGCGCAGTGCCCATTTCTCCAAAGAAGTATCGGTACCTGCGCCCCTTATGCTTTTTAGAAGTATACAGAGGATGTGACCATATAGGATGTGAAGTCCCATGTTCCATGGGATACTGATACACCAGTGCTGGCTGGTGTGTCTTTCAGGCTTCCAAGGGCCTCCATTATATGATGGTCCTCTCTGGGAGGACATCTCAAAGCTCTTGGCAGGTGGCAACAGGGAGAGATTTGCTGAGACCACGTGGAAAGTGAGGGAGGATTCATATTAGGATCTTGCAGCCTTGTTTTGTTTTTCTGTTCCTATATTTGAGGAGGCATAAAGGGTTTTCAAGGTGCCTCCTCAGTGGGTGCCATGCTCTGTGTCCCCCTCTAGTGCCCGCTCAAGCTATTTTCAAATCCTTGATTCTCACACCCCTGCCCTTTTTTTTCACTGTTTGTCCCCCATAATCAGTTATCTGTTTTTCGCATTGTTTCTTCTTCCTCTTCCTTCTCCCACCTTGGGGGGCTTGATGGCTGGGTTAGGACCAGCCTGGTGCCTAGAAGGAGAATGACAAAAACTCCCCCTATGCCAAGGCCATTTAGGGACCTACCTGACCAGCCTTGGCTGTAATTAGAATGGCCTCAGCCCTGTGCTGTCTTATGCCTTCTCTTATGGTCTGTTGGTAACCCTGGGAGGCAAGAAGTGGCTGTAAATCAGTGACATAGTGACCAGAGATGAACCTCACCTCTTACACAGTCCAGGCAGGCTGGTGGATGTTGCTCGAAGGAGATGCAGATAAGATCCAATTATCTTCTTCATCCTTCTGGATCAGTGGTCCCAGGCCATCTCCCTGACCTATCTCTGTTGTGTCCTATTATTTTTCCACCCTTGACTTAACAGTCCTATTCCTGACGTACATGAGCACACGCAGCAGCAGGTTCAGCCTTTGAATCAATAGCCTTTCTCACACACAGAGGGATGTGTGTTCCTGACCGCTGGAACCCGGGATAAACGACTCAAATGCATTAGTCTTATGGCCTGATCTGCCAAATCAACTGCCGCTGCAGAACTGGAAATTGCAACTCTGTAGATCAAACCTTTGGTGCTTTTTCCCGGGCACTTAAGACAAAGGCAGAAATGGAGAAAGGTAAGTATTACAGTCTTTCATACCAATTCCACAGTGGAAGGTGGGAGGAGCATCATAAGAAATTACAGTTCATCTTTTTTCCTCCTAAGGGTGAAAGGCTCTAATCTCTCGGTACAAAGGCTTGAAGTCTGTAATTAATCATAATCTGTAAGATATGAAGCAGAGCTCTGGTAACCTTTTACGGGTCTTTTATTGTTAGTCCAATAAAAAGTATCACATGTAATTTGTCTGTCTTGTTGAGGGCTAGTATTTGGCTGGTGCTTATTTCTTATAATCTGTTGTCAGAGGAGCCCTCGGTGTGAAATTAATGTTCTTTCTCCAGTCTTGCCAGCAGCGGGTATGGCCATATGCGAGTGTCTCATGACAACAGTATAAAATATGCATATAATGAATTTATTATGCACCAGCTGTTTGTTGCAAGACTGGCATCTCAGGATGCTGCTGTCAAGTGTCTGACTGTTTCTGTTACACTTCCCTCTCCCATCACCTCATTCTCATTGCATCTCTCTGACGGAGAACCCAGTTCTGAATCCGGTTGCTGCTCAAGAAGCAAAATAGGCAGGCTGGCAGGCTGGCTGGTTTTCTCACGTTTCCCCGTAGCTCCTTTGTGTGAATCCCATAGGCACTGACACTGGCGGGCAAGTCTGAATTCACATGCAAAACATGGACAAATTCAGTTCAGGTCTTTGGCAGGTGTATCTGGGTACTGTGATCATCGGGTATTTCGCTGCTGTGATCATACCCGTCATCACTGGGTATTTTGCTGCGGACGTACTTGCATCTTCATTTTGTTCGTGGGGAACAGAGGCTTAGGGAGACCAGAGGGCGTGAGGTCTCCCCCTGCTGTCTGGCAGGCCCTGCCTACAAGGGTCCTTTCTTGCACATGGCTCCTCCTCCCCAAAATTCAGGGTCAAGGAGCATTGCAGGGGATAAAGTTCTTTTCCATAGGACGGGGGGAAGAAAGCAAACTGACAAAGAAGTGCTGTCTCAGAGACAGGCCACTGCAAATCAGCGTGCTTTAAATGGATGATTCCCTGGATTTTTAGTCCTCCAGCTGCACCAACATGAGAGCTCCAAAAGGTATCATCATCCAGTCACGGTACAAACTAAAAAATGTCTCTAAGTGAGCCGAGGCAAGGGAGCTGTTAACAGCTCCCAGGAGCCGTTGTTCAAGCAGCTCATGCATCTGCTGTGCCTTAGCAGCTCTTAGCCACCACACTAGGTCAGCCCAGCCACTGACTCATGAGCATCAGTCTGGGCTTTGGACCAAAATGGGACCTCCTGACACGTATGTAGAGAACTGCTGAACTGACCATGACTGTTTCTGTGCATTAGTGGCTAGGATGTGACTTTTTTCTACTGCTTTTTTTGCAGTATGTGAGTGAATGTCCTTATATACCTTGCGGGTCCCCTCTGGGCATAGTCTTTGAAGTGCGCAGTTCAGGACAGCAGCCAAGCACAGATGCACGTGGGCTTTAGTGGCTTTCAGTCTCTCGCTCTCTCTTCTGCAAATGGGTTTCATTGCCCCATGGACGCTCCGTCTGAGCAGGGGCACCCAACATGGGTCTGAATGGGTGTTTATACAGCTAGGACTTACACATACAGGGAGAAATGGATATCCTTGGCCTGTGAAAGTGTTTGTTCTTCTCCCCAGTAGCACTGGCTGATGTTATGTGGACTATTACATCTCCTACATGGTCATAGACTCCAGCAAAAATTCCCTCTCCACTCCAGGTGGAGTTCCTGCCTGCCCCTGAGGAAGGTCACAGGAGGAATGCTATCCATTCTGTGCACACACAAAGCACTAATTACACTCTGAACCCAAATTTCTTGTATTATTCAATTTGGGGGCAGTATATAAAGGCCTGTCATTTCAGCTCATCCTATGTATATTTATATAAAAACAATTGATCTATCTATATGAAGTGCCTAGATATGGCTGGCACACTGCTGGGTTAATAACATGTTGTGCTGGTTTTGGCTAGAGTAGAGTTAATTTTCTTCACAGTAGCTAGTATGGGGCTGTGTTTTGGATTTGTGCTGGAAACAGCGTTGATAACACAGGGATGTTTTAGTCACTGCTGAGCAGTGCTGACACTGAGTCAAGGCCTTTTCTGCTCCTCACCCCACCCCACCAGTGAGTGGGCTGGGGGGGCACAAGAAGTTGGGAGGGGACACGGCCGGGACAGCTGACCCCAACTGACCCAAGGGATATCCCACACCATATGGCGTCATGCTCAGCACATAAAGCTGGGGGAAGAAGGAAGGGGGGGACGTTCGGAGTGATGGCGTTTGTCTTCCCAAGTCACCATTACGCGTGATGGAGCCCTGCTTTCCTGGGGATGGCTGAACACCTGCCTGCCCATGGGAAGTAGTGAATGAATGCCTTGTTTTGCTTTGCTTGCGTGTGTGGCTTTTGCTTTACCTGTTAAACTGTCTTTATCTCAACCCACGAGTTTTCTCACTTTTACCCTTCCGATTCCCTCCCCCATGCCGCTGGGGGGGTGTGTGTGTGTGTGAGCAAGTGTCTGTGTGGTCCTTAGTTGCCGGCTGGGGTTAAACCGCAACACACGTGTCACAGAATGCATGTGAAACCTTTGGCTGAGCTTAGACTAAAAAACCTCTGATCTGGGATGTCTCTAAGCCTGAATCCCCAACATGTGCTGCCTCCTGTCCAGCCTCCTATCCTTTCTATGCCTCCTATCCAGCCCTTCTAGATATCTAGAAGAGCAGGGCAAGGATTCCCAGCTTATTTTTCTTTCAGTGATTCTCCTGATGAAAATCTCCGATTTGATCCTGTCCCCCACCCATGCAGAACAGAACCGGGGGATGTTAGCACGAACTCCAGTTTGGCTGGCCGTGGGGCCGGTGGAGATCTTCCACATCGGGAAATTTTGATCAAGTTATTTTTCTTTCACTGGCGTTTTCATTTTAAAAACAGGTTGGGTTTTTTTTTCTTTCCCGCCAGCCCTCGTTCCTGGCCACCGCTGCGAGTCTCTGCCACATTATTTAGCAATGGTACTGACTGCCCAGCAGAGGGGTGTAGAAACCAGTATACAGACAGCAAACTCACTCCGGTTTCCCCCATTTTCCCATCCTGCCCTCTGGCAGGCAGCTCCTGCCTTCATTTCAGCGTCGTGAGCCGTGGCAGCCTCAGGGCTGAGGACCACGGAGTCGCAGGACCCCGGGGCACTCGTCCGCTGAGCCACGGTGCTGGAGCCAGCCCTGCTGCCCCCAGGCAGCTGTGGGGCCGGCATGGGGGTGGCCGGGAAAGAGAGAAAGCAGGGTGATGGACGAGATGAGAAGAAGCCTGCCAAGCCACCCAGGAGCTTGCGGTGCTGTGGCCCAGTACCACTGACCTGCTCAGGGCACAGCGCTGGGGATGTGCCTTGCCCATTGCTCCCATGCCGCAGGCAGTGCACGGACAAGATACCAGCCTGGTGTCTGCCAGCACAAGTGTTTCTGGCTGAGAGCATGAGGTGAAGGAAAACCCCAGGAGTGCTCTGCTGCTGTGTGAGGTCGAGGCAGGCTGTTTCAGGGGCTGACAGAGGTCCCAGCCTTTCCTGACTTGATTTGCTTGGAGTGGTGTGGGCTGGATGCCTTCAAGAGCTGAGAAAAGCTGCCATCTCTGTCTACACCGGGGCAGGCCAGCAAGCTTGAGGCAAGGTGCGTGGTATGTCTCAGGAGCTCTCGCTGTCCTTCGACCCCACTGGTGACTGGAGTGGGTCGTGACTTGCTCATGAGTGGTAGCGGTGCTTTGCCTCCTCTTGCATCCTCTCCTTCTACCTTTGCATTCATGGCTGGCTGCAGGCTGGTCTGCCGCTCAGACAGCTGTCCATGATGTGTGTTTTCCTAATGAGACACTTCGGGGCCTTCAAATTATGTCCAAATTTCCTTCTCTCCATCTGCTTTCCAGCCTCTGTCCATCTGCTCTCAGTTCATGTCAGGCCTGGCTGAAATTTGTCACTGTGGGATGGCTCTTTGGAGGCGCAGCGCAAGGAGCCCGCTGAGACGCCCTAAGCGCGTGCCTGCCCATCCCCAACGCTGCCAGTTCCGCCTGCCTGATCCATGGCCAGGATGACTATCACTGCCTGGCCACGGCCGCGCAGGCAGGGTCTGCCCACACCCAGCCCTGCCTGTCCCTGCAGGCAGTCCCTGTGTCCCCGTCCTTGAGACGCGGGCAGCACTGCAGCCCCGTGGAAGGGCTCGTGCCCTGCTCTCCCAAGCCCTCCTCGTAAGCAGCAGTGATAAGGATGCCAGCCGCTGGCCTGGAGGGATCTTGGGGTAGGGGCTGGGAAGAGCCTGGTGTAGGCGTAGGCTTGCAGGTGGGTGGGGATGGGGCTCCAAAACCTCAAGTCTGGTGTGAGAATGGTGATTCGGGGAGTCCCTTTGCATGCCATCCTGGGGGGGCTTTTATCTCCTTCTCCAGCTATTCTCCTTCCCCCTGGGGTTCAGCCTTTTTATCCCTAATAAAAAGCAGAAATTGTCTGGACTCCGGGAGCTGAGTGGAGGGACTTTGCAGCACTGTGGCAGAAGTGTTGACTCATTAAACTGACGTCACAGAAAGTGCTCTTTGCATTAAGGAGATTAATCACAGCTCTTTTTTTTAAAAAAAAAAACTCTTTAACTTCTGTGAATCCTTCCTGTGAATCCTTCTCTATGCTGCCCCTGATACTTGGCCTCCTTGGCTCAGGCTGAAACTTACTTAGCATTAAAAATCCCACTCCCAACAGTATTAATAAAACCTAAACCCTTACAGGCTGGAAATTCAAAGAGATGATCTCCCTAAGAGAAGCAACCTGTCAGAGCTCCTTCCAAACCACAGGGAAGGAGCAGGGTTTACAACAGGGGGAGCATGAATAAAAATGTTTCTGGAAGGAAGTGTAGGGTTAAGCCTTGACAGCAAAACGCCTGACCTGCTAGTGCAGCTGTCATGGAACTGGTGACATGTGGGAGTTGTGCACATGCCCTTCGGTTTGCCGAACTGTGCTGGCCTGGTGGGTGGGAGGCTCTCCTTGGGATGCCGGCAGGGATTTCAGCTGGAGCACCATGATGAAGCCAAGCAGGAGAGTAGGCCCCTGCTGTCAGAAGCTCTGGAGAAGTAAGGATGAGCCCCAGATCCAGGAGATGTGGTGAGCAGAGCAGAGGTGTTGGGGAAGAGCAGGCAAGAAATGCAATGGTGGTGGATGAGGTGATGCCACCCCTCTGGGACAGGGCTGGTGGGCAAACGGAGGCATCCTGGCACACGGCAGCCGGGCTGGGCTTGGCAATGGCTTTTAGGCAATGGCCCTTTACTGTCCAGGGAGGCGAAAAGTAATTCACTCTGGTAGGACCTCAGAGCATTTCTAGCGAGTCAAGAGACCAGCAGCCAGTGCTCATCTGCTTATCCTGAAAGCCAAACATCTAATGAATAAGACTTTCACACATGTTGCGAGGATAAACATTATCAAATAATTTATTCTTAGATCTTCATACATGAGCAGAGATAGAGATTTATTCTCAGCAGTGCAAACTGCTTTCCATGAAGGTTATATCTTTGGGCTTTGAATTAAGATGTCTTGAGTTTATTTTTCTCTGCCACAGCTTTATGTGATCAGACTTCAGAATTAACCTGGTAAATCCAGCAAAACATCTCTGGGCTATGCCATGTGTGTGAGAGAGAGATATTTAATGCCACACATAACTGAACGGAAGAACGACTCTGGTGCAGGTAACTGCTTGCACGATTGGGCAATCTTTTGTGTTCTGCTTACAGAGCCCAGGATGGAAGGTGCTACTGGAATGAGAACATGTTTGTACTTTTTAAATGACAAGAGATCAGCATATTTGTGGATTTTTCAAGAAAGGGTAACCTAGTAAGAATAGTTCATTAATTTGCCTCTCCTCAGATTTTATTGAGTTGATGGTTTTTTAGTTTCCTTCCGTTTTAAAGGCATTACAGATTTTCATATTAAAAAAAAGATTTTCATTCATGGCTTAAGTTTACCCTTTTCCTATGACTTGCTGGCTTGCTGACAAGCTTGTTTATAAGAATGGTTTCATTTTCACTGAGTACAAACGTAGGTAGAAGATTGTTTGGGAGTAATTTAAAAAGCTAAATCTTTTTTTTTTCCATTTCAGTAAAACCTAAAATGCATCCATTGTTCCAGAAAAATAAAACCTGGGTTATCAACCATGCCTATAGGATTTGCTGTGTGGTATGAAGACACTGGAGCTGGCTACGCTCCTGGCACCTTGGTGGTGCCTGTGTACAGCGGTGCAGAGAGCTTGCCCAGGCTCCTTGGGGCCATGGGCAGCAGATCTGTGGGTTTCAGCTGAAACCAGGTGCGGATCTGAGATTTTCCATGAGAAGGCACAGAGGACCTTGAAAGGCTCTTGCTATCACTAAGGTGACCTCACCGCATGTTATATCTGTGGTGGTGTGGGCAATGTGCAGCGATTTTCCCGCTGCCTCCAGCATCCGATCCTGCTCCAACAGGGAGCTGTCATAAGCTGGGCTGAGCCCTGGAGCAACATATCCCACAGTCCTCTCAACTGGGGCATTGCATTGGTGATCGCCACCAGAGCCCCAGGAAAGGCCTGATTACCAGGGGCAGAGACACAACCTTTTCAAAGAAGTTGGTATCTTTATCAGGGAATTGACCCACCAACCACTTCTGAAAACTTCTTAAATGGCTTGTTTTCCACGTCTGCGTAGTAGTCCTTGGGAATGAAGCCTTGAGCAGCTAATAAGAGATTTAGGTGCAACTTGGCCAGCTGTATCTGAGCTTTCAAGTCCTTAGAGCAAGTCCGACCTCCCAGGATGCAGTTAAAGTTGCCCTAGGCCAGACCTTAATGCAGCCCTGGCTTATAGTCCCTGTATGAAACACGCTGTACAGGTGGATACTGCCAGGCAGATACAGGGCCATAAGGAGAAAAGGAGAGTGTACAGGGTGAGAAGTGATGGCATTAGAGCTGAAGACACATTAAGTGGTCTGTAGGGACTGCGGGAAAGAAAAACTGATTTTGTTTAGGTAATACAGGCATTGGAGTGGAGTGGCTGCATTTCAGCCCTGCACTCCCATGCCTGGACAGGGAGAGCTGTGGGAAGGCAGGTCAGAAACTGGCCTGGACCCCGCGTATCATGTGCCCTCTCCGGGATAAGATATCCCTGAGGTGTACATGAGGGTAAAGTTCAAGCCCAGAGGGTGACACTTCACAAGCAAAATGCCTCAGTTGGCAATATGAAAAAGCAATCAGCCTGTCTCGCATGTGATTACCAGTGACCTTCCCTTGCAGCTCTTCTGCTCCTGTTTATCAATCTGGAAACATCAGCACCTTCTAATAATGATGGAGTTGCTGGGAGGGGACGGAAAATAGATTGTTTGACCTGAACCTGCCCCATTTGCAAGCATTTAGTCTCCTCCTCTGAGTCTTCCTGCAGGAGCAAGGGAACTGGGCCAGCAGTGACTGAAATCTGTGCTGCTCCTGGCACGTTGGGCTCCCTCCCGGCAGCAGCCCACGTTGCAGGACTGGACCGCTTTGAGATAGGCACTAGTGCAAAAGAATTCACACTTGCAGATCTTGTCTGCGCTCCCTCTGGATGCCCTGGATGCCCGCAGCACGCTGGAAGACAAGACATTGGCTGGGACTTTGTAGTCCACAGTGCTACGCAACCACAGAACAAAAAGATGTTTGCTGTGCAAGCTAAGTAGGAGAAACCTGACAGTCAGCTGGCAAACATGAGCTCTCTCCTCCCAGGGATAATATACACGCTTTCTTTAAATCTCTTTGCCAGCAAAAGGTTTTCTCTGTCTGGGACTGGTCCCTTTGTATTAGAGGGTTTGGGCTCTTCCCAAACTCTCTTTGGAGATCTCTTTGGAGTTCTTCTGCCCAAATAATTGTTGGCTGCTGAATCGGCCTCTGATTTAACCAGCTGACATGGGTTTTTCTCCTTCCATCCCCACTGCTCTCTCTCTTGCAATGGGCTTGGAGCAGCAGCCACAGCATTATCTCTGAAGCAATTTGCGTGATTCTCCAAGAGCGTCTCCCCAGGGGCATGGTTCGTTGACACTGAACAGCATTGATTTCCCCAGGTGACTGAAAAAAGTAGCAAGACCAGAGTAGCTCCAGTGCTCACGTCCTCAGTACGAAGCAGATAGGACCTGTTAGAGGAGCCTGTGGTCCCTCCAGCCACCAGCCGACTGGTGCTGACCCCAGAACATCTCAAAGTCTTTGAAGAGGTAGCAGCACATGTTAGAGAAGCATGTTTCTCACGAGTAAAAAGAAAGCAAGCCAGAAGAGGTGACAGTCTGGGTGTCCTCCTGTTCAAGATTCATGGATCACCAGGCTTGTGACTTCCTGAACATCTTTCCTACGTCTTTGCCTCCTGAGGTGTGTGCTGAGGAGAGGAGGAGATGTTGGAGGGTCCACTGGTGAGCATGATGGGCACGGAAGGCCACCACCATGCAGAGCTTCCCATGGGACTGGGGGGAGTGTAGCATCCCAAAACCCCGCTGGGCTGGAGCTCCAGCAAGGTGCAGGGCTGAGCACCAGACACAAATACAAAGGGCACAAAGGAGGGATTTGCCTTTTCCACAAAACAGGCAGGAGAATGAGAACCAGGGAAATAAATACTTTCCCCTCATCCAGGAAAAGAGATAAAACTTGATGCATTTCTGCCTACCATGTGCTTTAAGAGCCTTTGATGGCATATCCCTGTGAGTGGGGTTTGCTCTTGCTCTGAAGGTCTGCAGGTTGAAAAGAGCATCCTGGCTCATTGGGACTAGGGCAAAGCCAATAGGACTCATTAATAAAACAAGGACGGTGGAAGGAGAGCGAGCTGTACGTGGTGGGAGAGAGGACAGGTGGCACGTGGGTGCTGTGTGGCATCTGGTGGGATGGGATCTGCCAAGCACGCTCTCCTGATCTCACCCGAGACACTCACTGCTGACTCCACTCCAGGTGGTGCAGAAGGTCCTGTTGGGTCTGTGCT
This sequence comes from Aptenodytes forsteri, assembly GCF_000699145.1. Classification (NCBI taxonomy): domain Eukaryota; kingdom Metazoa; phylum Chordata; class Aves; order Sphenisciformes; family Spheniscidae; genus Aptenodytes; species Aptenodytes forsteri. Next base: position 1,377,067 of record NW_008795704.1, on the reverse strand, counting down.
GGGGGCACTGAGATGGAGCCAGAGGGAGAGAGAAGTCCAGACACTCCAGCAAGACCCCAGGTTCTCATTTGGGTGTCAGCAAAATCCAGTGCTAATGATCCCTTTGCCTTCCTGCAGCAGAGGTGGACACAGCCCGCTCGGTGCCGGCAGTGGGCGGTGGAGTGTGCACCAGAGAGCTCCTAGCACAGTGCCCTGGGTCTTGTGCCTCTATGCACATGTGTGAGAGTGCTTTTCCTGCTGCAGAGAGCAGATCTAGGACCCCTTCTTGTCCTGGATGTGTCTTAGCCTCCCTTTGTGGGTATCCTCGGGATGAGATTTAAAGGTTGGTCAGACAGCAGGTGTGGGGTGTGCTGAGCAGCGTAGGGCTCTGATACCCTGCCCTGAACTGCTGGTCAGCCATTGCTGGGGCACTGCAGTCACTACTCTTCTCCTTTGCATTGGCCAAAACTTCTGTGCTGTTTCCAGCAGGGTTCAGGGACTGGTTCGGGAGCAGTTTCCCTGCAGTGGGAAAGGAAGCTGTCCTCCTCTCCCAGGTAGCTCCATCCCCAGCAGATGGAACGAAGCCCATGGTGTGCTTCAGACACGCTTATCCACCCTGGCTGCCAGACGTCGCCACATGCAGGAGAAGCAAGCAGGCTCCCAAGCCATCCAGGGATGGAGATAAGCCCAGTACACCATGTATACTCTTAAGGGCTGCAGGGTATTTCCCATTCCCTGGGGAGGCTGCACCCCAGTCCTGCCTGAGCTGTCACTTGCCTTTGCTCCCTGCACCAGTCACAAGCCTGAGTGCTCATGGCTGAATGCAACCCCTCTCTGATTGCAATGGCTCTTTGCTCAGGGAGGAGCACCCACGTAACATCTTGCAAGCTGCCCTTGCTGCCACCCGTGGGACCTGGAGGTGCCTGAGTGCAGCACTGGGCAGCAGGCAGCTCCCCACCATCCTGCGGGCACTCCACAGGGTGAGAGTCCCCAAGGAAGGAAAAATCCCCGTGGTGGCAGCTGAGGGTCCTGCGAGTACTGGAAGCAGTGGGCTGTCTTTGCAGCCAAGTGGATGGGCCAAGGAGAGAGGAGTGCTGGGGCAGGAGGTGCTCTGAGGGAAGGTGAAGGGGAGTGTAGCACTGCCCCTAACCTTCAGAAATGTCGGTGTCAACTCCCTGCCGCAGTGACTGCCAAATAGAGAAAGCAGGAAGAATTAATTGCTGTGTTGTTATTTGAGCTGCAGTAAATTTTCCCTGTGTAGAGACAAAGAAGAGCAATAAACCAGCAGCTCAGTCTGTCCCATCCCATTGACACATTCACTCCTCGCTGTGGTACCTGCAGATCCATTCTCTCAATGGCTGAACACAATCCGGGGGATTTCCCTGGGTTTATTCTTGTGGATGGATCACTGGAGACTTCAACTTCTTTGGGAGTGATTTGGGATCAGGTTAGTTTTTTCAGTCTGCTTTTTGCCTGTTCCTTTCCACACCAAATAACTTGTCTGGTTGCTAATATTAGCCTGGCTCTATATAATCAGCTCTCACCAGAGACCCAGAAGTGCTCATCTGACACGTCACATTCAGCAGCACTTGAGAAGACAGCGAGGCTATCGTCCTGGAGCATCCTCAGATGAGCCACTTCTCATCGGGCAGAGGTATGAGGACATGCCCTGCTCAGACTGCCCTTCGCCTCTCACCCCTGGATCCACTGAAACCTGATTCCACAAATCTGGCTAGGACTTGGTTCAAAGTACCATTTCCACCGAGCTTGCTGTAGCCAAGGGCAGGTCAACCATTTCACACATCAGGCCTGCAGCCCCGGGTGAGGTGTGGGCAAAGCCGGGAGCAGCCAGGCGGCACTCGGTGTGTGTCGGGTGGCTCAGCTGGCGTCCTGGCGCTGCAGGGCCAGCTGCAGGTGTGCCATCAGACATCTTGTGAGAGCCTGAGTTGGAATATTAATCATCTCTCATTAATGTAAAGCCTCAGATAAACTTTGGTATATTGCAGACAATGGTTAAGTTTTTGAAGACCAACTGCCCAAGGGTTGCCGAGGCATAGGACATATCTGATATGGGATAGAGCAGAGTCTGGCCCAGCAGAGCCAGAGCTGTCATTGCTGCAGATGGTAACTGCTAGTTGTGATGCCCAGCAGAGAGATGCTCATGGGACCCCTGCTACACACTTCTTTTCTCTCAGCACATGAGGACCCGTTATTTTGGCACGTAGCAAGAAGCGATGTTTTCACTTCCTGCCTGGCACAAAAGAGGAGGGTTTCCAGTCTTGCTAAGTGAGTGTTGCTCAGCTTGTAGTGCACTAGCTCTGGTGGGTTCCCAAGCGAGGTGTCCCCCATGGAGTTCCCATCTCACTGTGCTGGGATGCTGCACCCTCCCAGCCCCAGTGCAATGACTTTGTCAGCTCCATAACACTGGGACTCTGCTGGGCCTTTCTGCTTTGCTCACTGATGCTGTGAGTTGCTGGGTGCTTCCTACATCCAGCTGATGTCCTCTGGTCCTCCTACACTGGATGATGGTTTGTGCTCCAGCATCTACCTGTTGGGTTTCTCTGATTCATGCAAAGTTAGCACAAAATGATCAAAGCAGCCAGTCAAAACTCTTTATTTTTCCCCACAGATTATTGGTGGCAGAGATTATGATCACTTTCGAGGGAAGAGCTTATAGCAACTAACAGAATTAAGTAGAAGGTGCAGCATATGAACTGACTTTTTGCTGCTTTTGTGGCTGTCGTGAAGATTACTCATACCAATGAAATAATTGTTTCCATAGCAACTAATGTACTTAGTAGGGGAAGAATTGGAGACACAGATAACAAAGGCCAAATCTATAATGCTAAGAGGCATATGCAAACAGAATAAACCACAGTGCAGCGCACTGTGATGGCTTCAGCATGTGCCGCCTCTGACACTATATGGGATGGTGTAAGGGGAATTCCATAAGCAGAGGAGGATGGGGAAGAAATTGGGCAGGGTGAGGGGCTGTGTGGCTTGGTGCAAGGGGCATGTCTCTTCCAGTGAGTTTAGGTGGTTGTTACTGCAGGATTTCTTGCTCAGCAACTGCCACAGCTTCCCTTAAAAGCATGGTGATTTTAAAGCTAGCCCAGTATGTGCAGAAACAGCAGAGCATTTGGAAGATAAGCAGGAATTCAATCTTCCCTTCACCTCTGCTGTGAGATCATACCTGACTTTATCCAGGTGAGTGTTCCACTAGTCTTTTGCCTTATTCTGGCTGTGAGTCCTGTTTTTATAGCCCTGAAATTCAGTGATCCCATACACAAAAGCAAACTGCCTCCGCCTGCCAGCACCACCCTCCCTGTTGTTTACTAAATTATAGGGACTGCAGAGGAATGTGCCCATGAGCAGCCTGGCCCCAGCCTATAGCACCCAGCTCATAACCCTTGGGCATTACTGCAGGTTCAAAATAGCTTTTACATCTCAGCCTGCCAAAGGGCCTTGTGGAGTCCATTAACTACAAGGGTCTGAAGAACAGGTTGAATGAGCAGGCACGAAGGCTGGCCTAGATATATTTATCCTTTGTCAGTGCAGAGGGGGGGATGCTCTGACCTCTAAGGTGTCCACACTCCTGTAACAACCTATTATGCAGCCACTGCTCAAGGAGAAGTCCTTCTTGTTTTCTGCACTACATTTCTGTCTTTATCTTTGTACCAAGAGCAGAGTAAATCTGGCCAGGGAAGAGGATTCACCTGTGCAGCAGTCCAGCACAAGGTCTTATTTAGTTGTCAACTTTTGCTTGAAATGCACGAGCACAAGGTCTCAGCTCAGCAGGAGCCCGGTTTGCCATCATGACTTGGTCCCAGCACCAGAGCGTCAGCATGGAAGGAGACAAAGCAAACGAGAGCTAGGCAGGCGTCTTTGCAGCAGGACTGGTACAAATGCAGAACCAGGCACAGAAGGATCTCAGGTCTGGTTTCCAAAGCTCCCAGCATCACTCAGCATCTCTCTGGTAAGAGTCCTGGGCCAGCCTGATGCCAAAGTGTCCAGGATTCCTGCTGCTTTGGCTGGAATAAGGTCAGACAAGAGGCCTACACACATGAAACTGAGACTGATCCCAGGTGACCTAAGTGCTGGAACCCATAAACATCCTATAAGCAATATAACCAGTCCTATAACCATGAAATACTCCTGCTCCACCAACCCCAGATCTGAAGCCTTAGGACGTACCTAGAGCTTTTTCCAGGATTTCTGTACCAGAGTCAACTGAAACGTGGCAAAGATTTTACACTAGTTGTTTAATAAACCAGACAGGTCAGATAGCTGTTTTACTGAAATCCCACAGCCATAGCTGCAGATGCATTTATGGTTAGCACAAATGCTACAGGGTTCTTCTTGCTGGAAAGGTGCCTCTAACCCAGCAGCCATGGTGCTGCCTGAAATGTGTGGGAAGTTTGGTGGCAGGGATGGCTTAGGGAAGGGACAATGAAGGAGATGCTGTGCTGAATGAAAATGAGCTAACAAGTAGAGTTGATACTGACGATACCCTTCTGGCTCTGGACCCTAAGCACCACGAGCTGTGGAAAAAAGGCCCTGTCAGGTACCAGACAGACCCTGAGGTTTCAGGGCTGTGACAGCCCTCTGTGCTCTTGTTCACAGACTCTCCCCTTTCAGAGGCAGTCTGCTTAAGTACAAGCTGGCAAGGAGAATGCTATCCCTTGTTCTTTGGTCTTTTCTCTGGGGAAAAGGATCTAAAAGTGCCATCACAGCTCTGGGACTGTAGTGCTCGCTCTTTCTTTGTAGCAGCTCCCTTCCTCCATCCCCAGCCTGCCTGCACGAGCGTATGCTATGTTACAAAACACACATCCCGCATGCTCAAATGCCTTTGCCTGTTGCAAATATCGCTGAGGTCTCTTACGTAAGCCAGTGCTGGTTTGCTGAGGCAGAAGAACATCTGCAAGAAATACAAGAAATAGCATCACTCCTTCCTGAGGTAAACCCAAACCCCAGCTTTTTGGGCAGGAGGAAGAAGGAGGGGCAGATTAGGACTGATGAGTCTTAATGATTAACCCCTCTGCCAGAGCACGGGCCCAGAGCTGCCCCATCCTCCCTCTCCCAGCCCATGCCTGCCTGCTCCCCTGGCCCTGAAAATCCCCCTACAGTCCTGCTCCTGAATTCCCTTGCTGGCCTTGGTGAGTCTGGCTCTCCTGGGTCCCAGACTCTTCTGCCCAGGAGACAGGACTGAGGTTGCCCACCGCTGGATCAGGTCAATGGTCCTCAGCCTCCCGCTTCACATCTGCAGGCTGTGCTGGGGCTTGTGTGGGAGGAGCTGGTGCCAAGCTGGCTGAGGTCTTGCCAGAGTGGGCTCTCTGTGGGCAGACAGTCTCGCAGGAGCGAGAAGCCTGCGGAGCTCCCTGGCTGTCAGCTCTTGTTGAAGAGCATCTTGGCAGAGATGCCATGCCAAAGCAGCAAGGAAGATGATGCCTTTCCATCAGCCATCTCCCATATCAGAGTAGTGCAGCTAACAGTGATCATAGAATCATAGAATCATAGAATCATTGAGGTTGGAAAAGACCTCTAAGATCATCGAGTCCAACCGTCAACCCAACACCACCGTGCCCACTAAACCATGTCCCTAAGTGCCTCATCTACTCGTCTTTTAAATACCTCCAGGGATGGGGACTCCACCACTTCCCTGGGCAGCCTGTTCCAATGTTTAACCACTCTTTCAGTAAAGAAATTTTTCCTTACATCCAATCTAAACCTCCCCTGGCGCAACTTGAGGCCATTTCCTCTCGTCCTATCACTTGTTACTTCGGAGAAGAGACCGACCCCCACCTCGCTACAACCTCCTTTCAGGGAGTTGTAGAGAGCGATGAGGTCTCCCCTCAGCCTCCTTTTCTGCAGGCTGAACAACCCCAGTTCCCTCAGCCGCTCCTCATCAGGCTTGTTCTCCAGACCCCTCACCAGCCTCGTTGCCCTTCTCTGGACACGCTCCAGCACCTCAACGTCCTTCTTGTAGTGAGGGGCCCAAAACTGAACACAGTATTCGAGGTGCGGCCTCACCAGTGCCGAGTACAGGGGCACGATCACTTCCCTACTCAAGTAGATCAAGTAGATCAAGTAGATCAAGTGATCCACCAAGCAAAGTGCTGAGTTGTATCCAGAGTGTTAGAGGGACTTAGAGAGTGATAACCACAGCCTGCCTGGCTGGTTGCTGTTATCCTCACTTCTTTTTTTTTAACTGCATATATTGCTTTCCTCTGTAGAAAAAGCCTCTTCAAGAGAAAAATATATATTGTTTCTCATGGGCACCTCTCCTACCCTCCAGCATCTTTCACATGAGACAACCCCAGCGTGTGATTCTCATGTGTTCAGAGCACATGTCAAGCCTGGGGCGCAAGGGGGAGATGAGAACTGGAGCTCAATTACTTCATGTGCTTATCTTGGTCATCCTTCTCCAGGCCATTGTGCCTTCTGCTGAGGACTGAGGGCAAATACAGCACAGCATGTGATTTTGGGGAAGACAGATGTTTCAGACATGATTCCTCTCAAATCTTACTTACCTTTGGCCACCTCAGAGATACCTGGGCACAGCAAGGTAGGCCAGGATTTTCAAAAGCAGCCACTGATGCAAGGTAGCTGAACATTTAAATCATCTCCTACGAGATAGCACCCGTGGGACTCAGTGGGATGTAAAGTGAGAGTGGGTGCTTCCAGGCTCTGACCCAGGGTCCCTCAGCTGGAGATGGCAGCCTCCTGCATGCTCCCTGTACCCTCTGCAGGTCATCACTGCCCTGAAATGGAGTTGGTTCTTTGTGGAGTCAAGGGAAGCAGCACCCTCCTACACAACGTCAGAGTAATTTTGTGTTTACAAATGATACAGGTGATCATCATGGCACAGTGGGCTGGTGGTGATGGCTGTAACATGCACTAAGGAGTTTATAGCTTATAGGACTGGCTAACTGGGCAATTAGTGGTCAGGATTTATTGAAGTTAAAAACTTGATGGACTTTCCTACAGGAACCAAACATGCTTGCTGATGGGACAGGCTCCATGGCTGGGCCCTCCAGCGATGGCACTGGATGGGCCTTTTAGCCCTGCCATGGAGTGATCAACCAGTACTGGGGTCAGGTGTGGCAGCGTGCATGGGGGCCTCCCTGGCCACCTGATGGACACAGCAACCTTGGAAGAACATCCACTGGTGCACACTGTGTTTGCCAGCATGTTGCAAAACAGGGACTTCAAGGTTGGGTAATGCCATCATCCCAGATCTTGTGATGCTGCTTTTACCACTGAAAAATCTTTAATTGCAGGCTAGCAATTTCCCCCTCGCTATTTCTGGGGACTGGGACATATTCAAGTAATTATTTTAGAAAGCTGTGGGGATTTGTCTATGAAAGGTGAGATCATTACTGCTGAGAAAAGGCTTGCCCTGGAGCAAAGTGCACTTCGACAGCACTTCAGCCACATGTCTGGCCTCTCTGTGGGGCTTTAGTGCTGGAGCTATGGAAAGGGTATGGTATGGCATGGGTATGGGTATGGTAGGTACTGTCCTGCACCAGGACACATCTCTCTGCCGGGCACCAAGAGCAACACCATGGTCCCAGGAGGTCAATATCTAGGCAGTTTAGTCCCCAGCCCTGTACCATGTTGTTGCCTGAGTTTGGCCCTCCCAATGCAGCCAGCTCTGCAGGGGCCTGCCGGATTTGACTTGAAGCAGGATCTGGTCCCCGATAACCACTGGCCATGCCCAAGAGCCACATGTGTGCTGCTGGGCACAAGCTCCAACCATTCCTCTGCTGGGTGCAGAATGCCAAGTCTCCAGCCTTGGTTCCTGGGCAGAGTCTGTCCCTGCTGGGTTGGTGGCCTCAGGTTGCATCTTCAACATGGGGCCAAAACAGAGCTCCCACCCCCTTGGTCAACTGGAACACAAAGCTGTGCTTACAAAACCTGGTGACAAAAGGCTTTTGGCTTTCGCATCTCCCAGCACCTCTGAATTTGATAGTGATGTGGCAGTCCCTCAGCACTCTACATGAAGCATGAAGAGTGAACGACCTCCAGCTGATATCGCGGGGCTCACTCAGACATCAGCTTGTTGCCAAGTCATTTCCATTTTCTTTGATTTCCTCATGTGGATGGTCTCTCCCTCCCCAATCATAGAATCATAGAATAGAATCCTAGAATCGCTTAGGTTGGAAAAGACCTTTAAGATCATCAAGTCCAACCGTTAACCTAGCACTGCCAAGCGCACCACTAAACCATGTCCCTAAGCACCACATCTACACCTCTTTTAAATACCTCCATGGTATTTAATGATGGTCACCAATGATGGTGACTCAACCACTTCCCCAGGCAGCCTGTTCCAATGCTTGACAACCCTTTTGGTGAAGAAATTTTTCCTCACGTCCAATCTAAACCTCCCCTGGCGCAACTTGAGGCCATTTCCTCTCGTCCTATCACTTGTTACTTCGGAGAAGAGACCGACCCCCACCTCGCTACAACCTCCTTTCAGGTGGTTGTAGAGAGCGATGAGGTCTCCCCTCAGCCTCCTCTGTACAGGGGCACGATCACTTCACTACTCCTGCTGGCCACGCTCTTTCTGACACAGGCCAGGATGCCATTGGCCTTCTTGGCCGCCTGGGCACACTGCCGGCTCATGTTCAGCCAGCTGTCGACCAGCACCCCCAGGTCCTTTTCTGTTGGGCAGCTTTCCAGCCACTCTTCCCCAAGCCTGTAGCGCTGCATGGGGTTGTTGTGACCCAAGTGCAGGACCCGGCACTTGTCCTTGTTGAACCTCATACAATTGGTCCGGGCCCATCGATCCAGCCTGTCCAGGTCCCTCTGCAGAGCCTTCCTACCCTCAAGCAGATCAACACTCCTGCCCAGCTTGGTGTCATCTTCAAACTTACTGAGGGTGCACTCGATCCCCTCATCCAGATCATCGATAAAGATATTAAACAAGACCGGCCCCAAAACTGAGCCCTGGGGAACACCGCTTGTGACCGGCCGCCAACTGGATGTAACTCCATTCACCACAACTCTCTGGGCCCGGCCGTCCAGCCAGTTTTTTACCCAGCAAAGAGTACGCCCATCCAGGCCATGAGCAGCCAGTTTCTCCAGCAGAATGCTGTGGGAAACGGTGTCAAGGGCTTTACTAAAGTCTAGGTAAACAAAATCTACAGCCTTTCCCTCATCCACTAAGCGGGTCACCTTGTCATAGAAGGAGATCAGGTGAGTCAAGCAGGACCCACCTTTTATAAACCCATGCTGACTGGGCTTGATCACCTGGTTGTCCTGTACATGCCGCGTGATGGCACTCAGGATGATCTGCTCCATAACCTTCCCTGGCACCGAGGTCAGACTGACAGGCCTGTAGTTTCCCGGATTCTCCTTCTGGCCCTTCTTGTAGATGTGCGTCACATTTGCTAACCTCCAGTCAACTGGGACCTTCCCTGTTAGCCAGGACTGCTGATAAATGATGGAAAGTGGCTTGGTGAGCACTTCCACCAGCTCCCTCAGTACCCTTGGGTGGATCCCATCTGGCCCCATAGAGTTGTGTGTGTCTAATCCCCTCTGATAAGAGAAAGAAATGAACTATTGATTCACATGTGGCACTCGGCGTTTCAGAGGGAAAGCGCTCTCCTGTCCTTTACTGCAAGTGGGAATAATCAGGCTTAAATGTGGCTGATGCTGCATCTGGGGCTGGTTTGGGCCTGAGCGGGAGATTTAGGCCAAAGGGCTACACAGCACCGTGAGCCCTTCTTACACCCAGCTCCTCGAGTGGGCTCTGCCTGCCCCTCTGGAGCTGTGGGAGCTGCATCCACAGGTGCAATGGAAGAGATGCCTGAGTTGGAGCAGCTTGTGCAAAGGCTACTGCCTGCCTGTGCAACGGGCTGAGTCACAGTCCTGTGCTTTGACCACCACAAAACACTACCTCTCACCCAAGTGTCTCCTCTGTGTCACTGCTCTCCTGGTACCCAGCTGTCCAACTGGAGTCTAGGGCCTTCGGATGACAGTGAGTCTTCCCTTCAGTGAGGTTGGGTCAAGTCTTGGACCACGCCTCGGTGAGGAGCCACCCTTTACTGTCATGTGCCATGCCCCTTTCCCATGGCCTGACACCTCGTACTTGATGTAAGGACCTCCTGGCACAGCGAGCTCTGCAGGTTAACTATCTTCTGAGTAAGAAAATGTTAATTTGACTGTTTCCATCTTTCCTGACTGTTGTCTCCATGCAGTCCTCGGGAGCATGGGATTTGCTCTTCCAATGCGGACCCTGAGATTTTCAATGTAACCTACCTTCCTCCTCCTGTTTCCCCACCTCCTTTCTCTCCCACTGATTATTCTAGGAAAAAAATGATTTTTTTTCCCTTTTCCCCGGCAGTACTCTAGGCCCGCTGCCTATCTCAGAGACAGGCCACTCAGGTCACTTCGCGTGGGCCACTGTGTAGCCCTGGGCTTGGGACGAGGTGAGCTGCAGGGCTCGGGTTCTCATCTGGGCTCTCTGTCCCTGGGGACCCTTTGCCTAGACAAGAACCTGACCTTTGCCCACCCCACAGAGAGCCTGTAGCACCCATCCATGGGGAAGCTCTGCTCTCAGGAGACCTTGCATGGTCTCACTCCGCAGAGCATGCCAGCTGTAGTTCAGACAGAAAGAGGAGGTGGGAGGTGTGTTTTGCCCTGAATGGGGACTGCACTCAAGGGTCGCTGGCCTCGGTGGGTGAGTGACTCATTCCGCTGCTTAGCAATGCATTTCCCCAACCTGCCAGAGACAGCCCATGATTTTGACCCATAGGCCTTCTCTGGAGTATTGTGGAGCTTCAATTCACCAGGATGCACAAGGTGCTTGGAGTACCTGAGGAGGAAGGTACTTGAGGAGCAGCCGATTAACTCAATATAATGAGTCTTAAATACTTTCCTTGTCATCCCCCTCTTATAGCTGTTGCCTGCGTCTTTGTGCTCAGGCATGCATTCAGGTTTCTATAGGCATTCACTCCCATTTCTTCACTTGTGTGATTACTTATAATTCCTGTTTAAATTCTTCTCATTTTCACAGTGTAATTAGGCAGAGGAGTGGCTTTTGTTCTGCAGTCAAAAAGCAATTAGCTGTGCTTTTTTGCTTCATGGTTGTTTTTTAATTAGGGCTTTGTTGATGGCTTTTGTCCTCAGCAGAAAATAGGGGCTGAGGCATTTATGGGCTGCAGCTGCTGCCCGGGGTGAGGGGCTGCCCTGCTGCCTGGCGAGGTCGCAGGACCTGTGGAGGAGGCCCAGAGACGCTCCCTTTGCTCCCTGCCACATTCCCACCCTCTGCCCACTGTAACCAGGGGCCTTTCACCTGCTGTCGGGGTTGAGGTAACTTGCAAAAGTTTTACACAGGTCGGGGTTTGCCCACTTTTCCTTCTTTAGGATGCCAGTATTTGACTGTAAGTATTCCCTAGCACTTTCCTATGGGGCTGAGGCATCTGCACCATCACCAGCAAGCCCTGTCCCTTACTCCCAGCTGTTGTAGCCATGTGCCAGCTATCACGCTCCTGTCCCAAGGTGTTCACGCACAGGTTGCATTGTGCAGTTGGTGCCAGCACGGCCAAGGATGGAGACCTGTGCAGGAACACATGCTGGTATTAGGCAGCTCCCTAGGACTGAGAAGCTATGCTGTGAAATCCAATTGCTTCCAAAGCCGCTTGTTATTCTGTAAGTGATAGCAACATCCACGTGGGGCTGTGAAGGAAATGAGTACAGGCCTGGCACTTAAATCCCCCAGACCAAGACACGTGGAGCTGCTCTGTCCTTTGCAGTTCAGGGAAAGCCAGGTCCCCTGCATCCTGTAAAGAGACAGCTTCAAGTGAAGGATTCATTGCTATTCAAAGGAATAGTAAAAGGGTCTCCACTCATGGCTGGGATAATGCAGCCAGGATGATACACTGGGGAGGAGAGCACCAACTCCACGCAGCGGGCTCAGGCAGCAAGGCACCGTGGCAGAGCTGTGCTGAGCACAAGCCAGTCTCTTCTCCTTTATTGAGTTTCCAGGAGGGGATAGATGCGAAGAAGTGGGGCATGTCTCTGGCTGGCTGCTCTGAGAAGTATCTTTCTGGAAGGCACAGCCTGGGTATCTTTAAGTCCTTGATTTTGCTTGAATGAACCTTTTTATTGAGCACACCAGGACCCTGCTGACAAGGGGACAAACCTGGAGCAGAGAGGCTGAACTCCTGAGCGAGTGGCGGGACAGGGGCTGGTGGAGCAGAGCTGTGATGAGTGTGCTGGACATGGCACATGCCTGCAGGTCGCAGGCTCAGGTCCCTCCTGCACACACTGCTGATGGCAGTTTGCACGATGCTCATGTAGTGGGGACAGTGATGTCCCACATGTGCTGATCCACTGCACCTCCTCTCCTCACCTGTCCCTCATTTCTACCCTGTGACCTGCATCTCCTGCCCATAGTTTCCATCCTTTATCCTCTGCAATTGGTTTAATTCCGGCTTCTCCAAGCCTTCATCATCCTGGAGGCAGGACGTTTTCTCTGTGTTTGGGCGAGCCCTTCCAGCTGGTCGAGGTTTAAGTAGCCCAGCAGTTTTCCTTAGCTTGGAGGTTGCTTCAAAAAAGAAAACTGGAGCGCTCCCCAGTCCCGTCTCTTTGTTTCTGCGGAACAGACAGCCCCTTCTCCTATCAGTGCTCAGAAGGCTGCTAGATGAGTGTGAGACAAAGACACTGCATCTCATCTCCTCATGTCTTTTGGGATTGCATGTAAATCACAGCAAATATTCCTATGGACAGTTCCCTCATCAGCAACCAGATGTATTTTTAATACATGATACCAACCAATTAATGAGGTTAACCCCACTGCTTTAGGCCCTTTATTGCACCCTTACCTTTCCTTGTCTCTTTGTTTCTGCGGAACAGACAGCCCCTTCTCCTATCAGTGCTCAGAAGGCTGCTAGATGAGTGTGAGACAAAGACACTGCATCTCATCTCCTCATGTCTTTTGGGATTGCATGTAAATCACAGCAAATATTCCTATGGACAGTTCCCTCATCAGCAACCAGATGTATTTTTAATACATGATACCAACCAATTAATGAGGTTAACCCCACTGCTTTAGGCCCTTTATTGCACCCTTCACCTTTCCTTAAACTCTGCCTTCCTAGTGGCATTTAGGAATGGCCCCATGCCCCATCCATCACTGCATGGCCAGGCAGCCCTGTGCTCCAAGTGTTCAGACAGACCCTGAGGTGACCATTACAACAGCTTGATCGATGCTCTGGATCCATGCAGCCCCTGGGACTGCCACAGCATCCCTACCCTGGCCCTCCAGTACCTTTCTGCCAGCTCTTTGGGGTTTTGTTCCTGTGCGTAGGGTGCACCAGAGCGGAGCTCTGCATCACTTCCCCGTGTCCCTGCCTCTAGCTCCCTGCAGTTCCTCAGAGAGCTGAGAAGAGCTGATGGAGAGGGCAGCGCTGCATTGGGCGGGTTGGCATCGGGCACAGTGGGCTTGCACAGCAGGACACTGTGGGGATGGGGGTCTCGCAGCTGCTGGCAGCCCTGTGCAGTGGTAAAGGAAGTGGTGACCCTGTGGGTAGCTGCGGTGGGGGGGATGCTGCGGCAGGGAGCAGGGGCTCAGCTCATTCCGCATCCCAGAGTGGGGTCCTGGGCTGCTCCCAGCACCTGAGGACCGCTTTGTGGGGAGACCTCCCACGTCCTCCCTTGGAGGGCTGCAGTCTGCCCTGCAGCTGGGCTGCCCGTGCCCGGAGATCAGAGAGAGTGGGTTATATCCAGGAGGAGGGTGGCAGCAGGCTGTCCTGGCTGATGGTCGGTCCCCAGGGCACCAGGGCCCACTCTGCCTCCGCCACCCTCCCTGCACTTGGGCAGAGCTGAGGCTGCCTCAGGGCACCCAGCAGTGGTAGGGGGTATTTGCAGCATAGGTGTGTGCACCAATATAGTGTTTTGCAGCTGTATCTCAAAGTGTTTTGTGAAAAAAAATAAAGGGTGCTCAGCACCCTCCATGGGAACTGCACTGGGTGCCGGTGGTGTGTTCCCAGCACTGCCGGAGGCCGCCCGGTGCATGTCTCCCCACCCAAGCCTGGCACACTCCTCAGGCAGCCCTGGCACACATGCCCAGCTCTGCCCACAACTGCTCTCACTTCATCGCTGGTGCAGCCGACGGTGAGGGCCAGTTTTGGCTTTTCACAAGGCAGCTGGGTGATGGGAGCTGCTTCACCTGCCAACATCAGTATGACCCTCCTGCTAAACCTGCCCTCCCTGGGTGGGTGCTGGGATTAACTGAATATTTCCCCTTAAGGAGCACTGTCAGCACTGTTAGACAGGACAAAAAATACGAGATGTCATGCCTATATTGATTTGTTTACTGCACGCTGAATGCTAAGTCAGGCACTTTTGGGGCTGATCCTATTGGAAGCTGCAAGATAATTACATGTTTAAAATCCTTTTGGGGGAGCTTGGCACGAGGCAGCTGTCACGGTGGGTAGGGAAGACAGCCACAGCAAGACTGGCTTCCCTGGCTGCCGCCTGACGGGTGCAGACAGGCGCTGACACAGCACGAGGACAAGGTGCTGACAAGTCGCTCTTGCGGCTAGGCTCTGGGGGTCTCGGCTGACATGTGGGCAGTGCCTCAGCATGCTGGCCCCACGATGCTGCCTACAGAGGCATGGAGGATGACAGACGAGGCCAGGCAGGGATGCTTCCATGACAAACTATCCTCCTGCCCTCTGGCTTCCCCCCGCCCCCTTCTTTTTAAGGTTTGTCAGATAATGGATGCAATTGTTACTTGAATGTTAGCTTCAATGTTATGACTGGCAGGTACTTTCAGATGAAGATTATTTGCATGTAATAACACAAAGATCCATCTGTAGACCGGCTCTCCTGGAGAATAATGACATCTTTTGCTGTGCAGGGAGCCAGGACAAAGCCCACTCCCTGTTTGTAATCCCCTGGAAGCCACTAAATAGCACTTGAGCAGGGTGTAAGCGGGGCAGGGCTGTGTGCCAGACCTCTCCCTGCAGCGGAGGACATTATCCCAGATGCATTATTCAACAAAAGGTGTTAGTCCAGCTTTTTGCACTAGCTGAAAGCAAAATCACAGCCATTTGAAGCAGGCTCTTTGGAAACTAAAATTATCTTCACATCATATTTCTTCTCCAGTAATGCCGGCATTAAATTTTCTCAAATTCTGAGTCAGACGTCAGGAAAAAAAGTAAAAATGTAAAAGGCTCAAATATCATAAAATTTAGAAAAGGATCACAGTGTCAGGCTGTTTTTCTCCTTTCTGCTGTCTCTAAGCCTTTAAGACACTCTGGTGCTGTGGTTTTGTGTGTGGGTTTGCAAGGAGCTATACAAATTTACTGTTCCTTTATGTTTTAAAAGGCCAGTGTTTACCTGCTTCAGCACCTACAGTCATCGTCTGGCCAGCAGAGCACTCGCTAACACTGCCGCACAATCAGGCCAGGGGTGTGCGCGTGAACCCCTTTGTTCCCCATTTCTTAATGTATTTCCTCTAATGACCTGTAGGAGCTGCGAGCCCTTAGTGTTATAACTAGCAGCTGAACGTAAAATGAAGAGAAACAAACCTGCTTGTTCCCTGACACTGGCAGTAGCAAGAGAAACACCTGCCATTTGTGCAGGGTGGGAGTTTCCCCTCCTGGGGCTTTTGCCCATGCCGGGAAGCAGCCTGTTGTCCTCTTGCTCCTCTGGGTGCTGGAGCAGCGGGTGCCGTTGGTGCTGGCTATGGTGCGGATGGGGATGTGGCAGAGAGAGGTGCTCCCTTCCCCAGTGCTGCCTCCTGCCTCCCCCCTGCCCACAGCCAGGACCACTTCAACCACCCTGCCCTCAGTTTTGCCAGGGGAGCTGGCTCCTCATGCTCAGCATCTTCTCACGGTCTGACCGTCTGCCTGCCCCCCCGTGCTGCTCCCACCTCATATGGGAGCTCGCTGAACCTCTGCCCTCACTCCCACAGCAAACCAGCCCCTGCCAGCCCTGATGGATAAGACAGCGCACGTTCACTTTGGGCATCTCCCCTGGCAAGGTGTTCTTGCAAACACACGTGGGAAGGTTTCTCTTTGCTCAACACCCAATTTCCTACCTTTCTTAGGTCAGCTGTCTTCCAAAATGCCACTCTGCTTGGGGACCTAATCCAACCTCTGCCAAAATCAGTGGGAATGCTGTCCATTGGAGCCAGTGCACTTTGGACTGGTGTCCTTCCCTGTGTTTTCATGGTTTCTAGCACAGCAGGGGGTGAGAGGACGAGTGGTCCCACACTGCTGCCTCATCTGGCATCATGAACACTTTGAGATGATGCTGGGCACCTTTCTTTCCAGGTGTGGCAGTTATGGAGGCTGTGCTGCTGCAGGCTGCTCTCAGGCCAAGTGTAGCTGTGTGTTCAGCACATACATAAACCAGATTTCCAAACCTGATCCAGGAAAAATGGGTCTGGGAGGGATTTCAAGATGTCAAGTCCTTGCCTGTTCACCAAAGAGAAAAGCACAGGCACCATTTTGTCACATTGATTTGTGAGTGGGAGGTGGAGTAACTGCCCCACCACAGGTCTCCTGCGCCACAGAGGCTGTGCCTACAGGGCTGTGTTTCCCTCTGGTTGTGCCAGGGAAACGCAGCAAAGTCTATCACACATCTAAAAGCAGAGCAGCCGGTACAGTGCCACGCTGCCAGGGCCCTGCCTGCTGTCTACATCTCTGACAGAGCCTGGGACACTGTCCCGTGCCTGCCTGCAGCTGGGTGGCCTTGCGATGCCGTGAAAAAAGACGAGTTTGCTTTTCAATCAGCCACAGGTTGGAGCTTACAAAAGATCAAACCTGCTTCTTTATTTGTGTGAAGACACCGCAGAAATTATAATGTCACCGTCTTTTCCAGGGCTGGTTTGCTGAACGTACCATCAACTTTGGAAGCTCACATAGGGCAGTCTCCCAACCCATGTATGCTGCAACAAGCAATGCAGGTATGCTATTTAGAAGACATAATACCACTTGATCAGCTCAAGCAGTTGTGGATGAAACCATATCTGGCTCGACTTGTAAATGATAAGTCATGTTGAGGTGTGTTTGGGGGGTTGTTTGTTTTTTTTTTCTGTTAAAAATGAAAAGGAAGATGATGTGATTGGAAATGTCAGGCTTTGTGTGGCGTGGGCGGGATGCCTGTAATTTCTCAGCCAGAGTAAAACTGTGTTATTGAGAAGCTCTCTAAAGGCAGACAAGCTGAAAACACGTTTTTTTTAAACAACACACAAGAGATTTACAATCTGTCATATGTGTCTAATTGGCTTTTATTATATGTGCATGCTGATAGCCTCCAAATATGTGCCCAATCATTCATTCCCTGCTGCTGTGCCTAGCGCGTCGCCTCCAGTGGCTGTGCTGCCCTGCTGCTGCTGCTGCCGACCGGCCCATGAGCTTTGCTGCGCCTCTGCCCTGAGCTGCCTCCCCGCCTCTTCTCATCACTCCCCCTTTGAAATGGAGCCCCTTTTCACTGGTGTTTATCATATTGCAGTAAGACTGAAAGGCCCCTCATGTGCTCTGCAGAGAGAGAAATGGTTGTTTCTGGAAGAACATTGATTTTAGGAAAAATTAATGAATGGTCAGAGAAGCGATGTGAAGTCGTCAGCTGCTGATTGTTGGATATGCCACTACACCAAGGGAAGGATCATCTGGCACCTCTGAGCCAGCAACACTCAGTGCAACCCCCTCTGTGGCTGTAACCTCCTTTGCTTACCCACATGTGCATGCCACAGCTGCAAAAAGCAAGGTGCAGACTCCCTCCCACCTAACCTCTCACGCAGGGGCCAGCAGAGCCCCCCATGAGCCACCTAACAGTCTGAGATCACCCAGCTCACACAAGAGCTGGGGGAATATTTTCCTCCAGGATATTTCTCTGGAAGCTGTTTCACTGAAAACAGACTTTCTGTATGAATTGTCGATGTCAGTGACTTCTGGTTTTGAAAAAAGTTCTTAAAAAATCCTTCCTTTAAAGCACCTTTTTATTCCAAGAGCATATTTTATATTGTGAATTATATTATAATGCAACATTTTAAAGTATCAGAAGGAAATGTACCAACTTTGTTGAAATACAACATTTCCAAAATGATTTTTGTCATGAAAATATGAATCTGACTTTTCTTCTTTTACCTGTCTGCCTTAGGAGGAATTTCAAAATGTCAGAATTTCCTGAAAAATGGCGATCCTGCTTCCCTCTCTCCTCTGGCTTCGAGTGGGAAATCTCTGAGCTTCTCCATGTGTGGACTCTCCAGGTGTTGAAAGCAGCTGCCACGCTTCAGAGGCTGATTATGGGATCCCTGTGCACAGGTTGCATGTCATTGTGTTTATTCTTTGGGGATGAGGCAAGATCAGT
Organism: Aptenodytes forsteri; assembly: GCF_000699145.1. Taxonomy (NCBI): domain Eukaryota; kingdom Metazoa; phylum Chordata; class Aves; order Sphenisciformes; family Spheniscidae; genus Aptenodytes; species Aptenodytes forsteri. The sequence goes on along the minus strand of NW_008795704.1, from coordinate 1,358,758 downwards.
GCCACAGGTGACAACCCACCTCCTTTGGGTATTTCAACAAGACGCTTGGCAGGTGCTCTCTGCAGCTCACAGTCCTCATAGGCAGATGTACATCAAGCATCCTCTCTGATGTCCGTCAATTCCAAAGGTGGCAGACGTGGGGACAGAGGTGGTGAGGGCTGAAGGAGCACGCCCTGGGTGCCAGGGCAGGTCCCTGCCTCTGGGGAGAAGCGTCCAAGCACCCGGGGTCTTTGTGCATTAGTCATTGCTGCCTCCCTTATGCTGAAGAAGAAACCAGGAGGTATGATACTGGTTTTCCAGTCCTTCCTGTGCCTGTCTGGTTTTCCTCAGCCCCTTTGACTCTGTGTTTGCATCTCTCATAAGTGGTGAGATTATCATATCAAAGGGAGCCCAGGCTCGCTCCACACTCCTGGTGCTGCCTGGGGACTTTGTGAGAGAGAGAGGTAACTCCTGCTCTCCCTCCCTCACTAGACATGGCAATTAAATCTTTCATTAGCTACTTTCCATCCTCCACAACAAAGAGTGTTTCTCCTTTGATATGAGACATATGAACTTGGACACGAAGAACTGTGTTTCGGTATCACAATCCCTGCTCACCTTGACAAGAGCCCAGAAAAAAGTAGGAAAGGGAAGGGGATCTGTGCTCCTCCTTAGAGAGAGGTCATCATCCACCTACAACCCAAAGAGGCATTTGAAACTCTGGGAGCATCTCACCTGTAGCACCAAGTCCTGAGTAAAGGTCCCTCTGATGAGCAGATGTTACAGGTTCACTTCACACACTGCTTTGTGCTATCCCTTAGTGCTGCAGGCATGCAGTGTAACCCTTGATTCAGGTTCCAAATCAGAGTTATTCACCCTGCTTTACAGGTGAAATTCAGCTTTTCCTGCCTGGGCAGGGAGAGAAAGCCTCCTACAAGCTGTTGCTGCTGGGGGCATTCAGTCCACATGGGTATATTCAGCTGCGAATAACTATCCCATCCCATATAACCTCCTTTCAGCATGCATAAAGAGCTGACGTGCTGTCTTGTTTTCAGACAAGCTGATCAAAAGTGGAGCAAGTGTGCACACCCAACTGCACAGCCGTGCAAGCTGGTGCTGCCGCAGAGGTTGCAGGAGCGTAGCAGCCCACAGCGAAACCAAACTCTGCTGCAGATGAGGCAAGCCATCTTGGCACCTGCCTTCCCAGGCAGCTTCTCCCACTGAGAGTTGCGTTTAAAATTACAGTCCATTGATTTCTTTCCTGCCTGAACTTTCTCCTCAGCCCTCAGCATTTAGTGTGGCCCTTTGACGGCCCGGTCCCTGCGGGGGATGGGCTCTGAACGTCTGATTTGCATGGCCGCATTCGCTGCTTTGCTTTGGCCAGGTACAATTCCACCTGGCGTGTGCCAGGTTTGTCTGACACTGAGTAAGAGGCAGAGAGGGAGACTGCAGCCACGTGTCCATCCCATCCACGCTGCTGCCAGGTGCTCCAGGTCCAGTGGCTGGTGTCTGGGCGGGAGCAGGTCAGCTGTGTGGGACATGCTATTTGTGACTTGTAGAGTTCCCTGTGGTGTTCCCCGTTGGGACAGCACATGAACTCACAGAATGGTTTGGGTTGGAAGGGACCTTTAAAGATCATTTAGTCCAACCACCATGCCATGGGCAGGGACATTTTTCAGGTTGCTCAAACCATCCAACCTGACGTTGAACACCAGGGATGGTTAAAGATCATTTAGTCCAACCCCCATGCCATGGGCAGGGACATTTTTCAGGTTGCTCAAACCATCCAACCTGACGTTGAACACTTCCAGGGATGGGGCATCCAAAACTTCTCTGGGCAACCTCTTCCAGTGTCTTACCACCCCCATCGTAAAACATTTCTTCCTTTACAAGTAAGGACATAAAATGAGAGAGAGCAGAAGCAGAAAGGAATACCCCTGGCTCCTTGGGGAAGCAGGGAGCGATGCTCCCATTCTCTAAGTGGGGAAACTGAGGCACAGAACGTGACGGAAAGCAATGTACGGTCAGGCAGAAAGGAGGCTGATGCAGAGCTGGTTGAACAGCAGAGAAGAACTATTGGTGGATTTTTCCCTGGGAGCATCCCTGTTTCCCCTGGTTTTGCCCATGCTTCGAGAGCTCCCCATGGGAACTCAGTGTACAGCTCCCAAGCCCTTGGCCTGTCCTGTGGTGGGTGATGGCTGCACATGCCTCTGTTTTCCTTTCCAGTGCCCCTGCTCATGCTGCTGCTGTCTGGGTTTCTGGTGGCTACGGGGTCCCGCAACTGGTGCTTTGCAGAAACGGGACATCCCACACTTTGGGAATGCTCAAAGCCGCAGTGTCGCCCCTGTGGGGCGGTGGCACACCCTCCGGCTCCCCTCCCGCCACGGCTGGGCAGCACTGTGCTGCTTGGCTTCGGGCAGGCAAGTTAGATAAAACCGGTCACATAAAAGGCAGCACTGCCTGCTGCTGCCCGTCCTGCCAGGCCATGTCTGTCTCTCTGTCTGTCCCTTGCCCCTCCCTGGCTCATGTGGGGCAGGGCAGTGGGGAAGGGCTCCATCTCAGCGCTGTGGCTACATTTGAGAAGGGGGGCTGTTGGAGGCTGCCAGGCTGAAATTAAACAAGAGAGGAAGGAGAAAAATAGTATTTGTGGCTTGTAGTTAATGGAGCAGCAGAAGCCCAGCACTGTCACCCAAAGGCACCTCTCTTCTGCAGCCAAGGCTCTCCAAACCTTCACTGATCTGTCTCTGCAGAGAGGGCTTGGAGTCTTTTTTCCTTCAAAGTATTCCTTAACAAAGAATTTCTTGGCTTTTTGATAAAGACTAAAGAAAATATGTCGTGGTTTAACCTCAGTGGTTAAACAGGCAGTGGCTGTGGTCCAACGAGGCGATTGCACTGCCATCTTGCACTGGTCCCTGCAGCCCCACAGTGCTCCTGGTCCCTGCTGGAGCTCCACATCCCAGAGGCTGGTGAAGAGCTCGGCTTTCACCCAAAAGTGAAAGTTTCCACCCACCTTGCCACAGCAGAGGCAGGCTAGGAAGGCTGATGAGAGCCCAGAGAACCAGGGGCAGCGTCCCTGGGAAAAAAGCCCCCTTTATTAGCTGAGAACAAGATGTGCATGTTCTGAGAGCCCAAACAGCGCGTTCCCAGTGCTCAGGGTTGCGTTTTGCTCCATCTCCACATCTGCATCCCCAGGAGAGCACGGCTGCCCTGAGCCATCCTGCCCTGTGGGCGCCTGGCTGCAGCACATTGCAAGCCGGGGTGCCCGGGGCAGGGACCACGCTGGGCCCTTCTCTGTGCTTGGTGAAAGCCTGGCAGACTTTGAAGAGCTGTGTAAATATCAACCCGCTGGCAGCGCTCCCAGGTAAGATGGGGACACGGTTGTTGGGGCCCAGCAGCGTTGCTGATGGAAAGCCATTCTTCGTGCAAGAAAAGCTTCCAGAGCAGCTTCCCCTCTGACCCTCCCTTTTTTTTGGAGGGTGCTGCAGAGAGATGCCCATGCTTTCAGAAATCATCTTGGCTGGAAGTTAACTCGAGGCCAGGCTGAGCAAGGTTTCTGGAAGTGCTTTGGCAGGTCTCTTATCTGGCTGGTGCTAATCCCTCCAGACTGAGAGAGAAGGAAAATGAAGCAGACCTCACATCTTAATGACCAGGATTTGCTTATCATGTTTTCTACTTTCCAGGGCTCCCACTGATTTCTTTCCCCCTCACCTGTCAGGAAAGATAGAGCTAATGCAGTGCTGAAGTCGGCAGAGCAGTGCTTGCCTGCACTGCCTGCTTTGCTGCAGAGTGAGTGTGGTTAATGCATAGAGTCAGACATCATGCTTCAAGGGAGCTGTGCCAGAAAGGAAGAAAAAAAAATCAAGTGGACAAAACCTGATGTGAGGCTCGAGGCATCTCCTACCTCCTGTCTCACCTTGGGCAAGTCATGTCACTCCTGCCTCAGTTTCCCCTCTGGAGTGAGTTCATACCAAGTGCTTTCCACCTGCCAGTCGAACTGGGGACTGGAGAGCTCTTAATCTGCTGCTGCCTGCAGCCGGCAGCGCTGCCCAGGGTTGCAGTGCCCAGCAGGGTGCCTGGGAGTAGGCAGCGCAGCGGCTGTGGAGCTGTGCTGGGATGATGAGGGGTGAGTCTGGAGCACAGAGCAAACCCTGCACCCATCACACCCCTCCTGGGCAGGAGGGAAGGCTGGTGGATGCCCCTTGTTTTTCCCAAGTCAATTTTTCCCTGCGCAGTGCCGGTGAGGCTGTGCAGTGCTAGCAGCTATCTGCCTGTGAATGCATCTGTGGTGAAAATTGTCTGCCAGGTGCCCAGGCAGGGAGCACAGAAATGTACTGGAGAGCAGACTGGGGACATGAAAATGGAGTCTTGTTTTAACCCTGCTGCCTTTTGCAGAAGGCCCCTTTCAAATGAGAATGCCAGCTCCTCTGTGCTGGCATCCAACAATCTCAGCCTAACGTGTAGACAAACCCCCTTCTCCCCAGGGAGGTGAGGGGGGTGCTGGCACCAGTCAAGGCAGGGGAGGAGGAAGCTGCCTGCACTGCACAGCCAGCAGCACTGTGCACCACTCCCCAGGATCTCTGCCCCACGGGGGCGAGACTGCCGTGAGTTTTGCTGTGAGGAAGAGCACTAATGGAGCTCCCCAATGTCTGAGCACAATTTTGGTTTCTGGCTCTGGAGAGCCCAGTAACATGATGCTGGCACTGACCATCATCGGGTGCTCCAGAGGAAGCTGTGGGCACCCCAAATCAGCTGATGGGGAAATCTGCATCCAGCCTTAGGTCTCCTCTTGAGATATGAGCATCATAGGAATCAGTTACTAGAGGACAAGCACAAACACAATTGCAAATGGCAACCCCATTGCCAGGGAAAGCAGAGGGAGTAAGAACACTTAGCTTTTAAGAGCAATTAATACATTCAAACACTTTAATGAACACCACCTCCAACCCTCTCAAAGAGCAGATATGTTCACTGTGATTTTGTGCACTGCCTTCAACATTGCAAAAGTTACCCCATTTCACTGCAAAATAAACATCCCAATCTTCTAGTGTTTTACTCAGTTTCTGGTTTAGGATAGAATTAAACCAAAAAAGGCAAAACAAATTTGGTCCTTCCTTCCTCTTCATCATCCTGCTTAGAGCAGAGGGCAGACGGTGTTAGCAGCACCCAGCACTGAGCACATCTGTCAAAACAGAGCGCAGCAGGTGTGCTTTGCAGAGCTGAAATGGCCCCTTTGCAGAGCATTGCCACCCTGTGCCCTGCAGGGTCACTGCCCCCCATGTGGGACCACCAGCCTCATGCTACAGCACGGACAGCCCTTGGGGGCCATTTGCTGACCTGGTGTTAGGATGCAAATTTCCTTGCACATGGATTATCGTTCTTAGTGCACCCTGAATTGTCCAGCCCTCATATGGGGGGTTCCCTTCAATGTGGAGAGAGGTGCCTGTTTCCTCCTGAGTTTGAGAGCCCCAAGGATGCAAAACCCATCAATTCCAGGCTGTTGGTTGTTGATTTTGACATTGGAGCTGTTTCTGTGCACAGCAAACGCTCCTCTTCCACATCAAAACCTATACTTTGACTGGCTGAGTGATTCACAATCATCCTTAATGGAGACAATTAGCAAGCAAACTGTGATCCGTTATTTAGATTGATGGGATACTGTCAAAAAGAGTTAGTTTTCCAACTTGACCTGCTTGACTGCTTTGATCAGCTGCCCTCTTTTTGACTGCAGATGTGCAGGCCTCTTGGTGGCACTGGCTCAGCTCCTGCTGGCCTTGTGCAGGAGAGGTGGTTTATCACCGCGTCACCTCTCAAAACCAGGGCTGGGTGAAGTGGCTTTGGTTGTGAATGTAGATGAAACTCCAGGCAAGCAAGAAGCAAGAGCCATGTTTCCAGCTGATGACATCTGTTGTTTTTCCCCAGGATTGTGTGGCTGGAATGGAGAACACAACTTCACCTTGAGGATTTTTCCTTAGAAAAAGGCACTCCAGCTTGTGGTCTTGAACTTTTGAGGTGATTGAAAATTGCAGGCTTAGAAATGAGAAGAGGAATAAAAAAGTCCCCAAACTGCTCAGTTCAAAATAACTCATGTTTTTGAGGGCCTGGACCCTGACTTGGGAACCCTTGAAAGCTGGAAGCACTGCGAGCAGTCTTGTCCAGCTGTAAAAGTGGGTGGTTTTGCCAGAACTGGCTGAAGGCTCAGCCTGAGCCAGCCTGAGCTCAGGTGAACAGAAGTGTGCTTTCCTCAGGGTGCTGGGAGATCATCCTCGCCTTGAGCTCAGCCAGCCCTGATGGGTGGTAGTCGCTGGGGTGCTCCTGGCTGGGACCAGCCCGGCTGGCTGCCCGAGGACTTTGCTCAGGATGCCACTGAAAGCCGCCTGGGATTGGGAGGTGCCGTAACTTCTAGGGCCACAACACCAAAACCCCCAGGCTGCTGTGGAAGCTCCAGCAGCAGCCTGGTCTTGCTGGGCTGTGTCTGGGATGGCACAGGGGAGGCTGCTGGCCCTGGGTGCTGCCGTGAATATTTCCCCACCGTGTCGCAGCTGGGGAGCCCTGAAAGCCAACCCAAGGGAGGGCACCTGCATGCAGGGAGGACATGCTCCTCCTGACATGAAACTGGGGTTAAGGCCCTGCCATGTGCATGCTTGGGGCTGTGCAAGCCCAAAGCTGTGCAGCACACCTCCAGAGAGAGGCGGATGGATGAGCAACAGCCCAGTAAACTCTGTACGGATGTTAAAAACATGAATGTGTGTTCTGGTTCCTTGCTCTCTGGTGTCACAGCTGAATACTGGTTTTATTCGTGTCTCCAAATCATCGTGCCCAGGGCAATAGGAGTGTGGGATCTCCCCAGTCCTAGGCTGGGAGTAGCTACAGCGTGGTGGCCCTTGTCTGCACAGGAGGGAACTTGGCAGGGTGCAGGGTTCTGCAGGGAAGGATCATCCTAAATCATCCCAAAGAGGTGGGAGGAGACAGGCACCCCCTGCCCCACTTCCCTGATGGAGTTGGGTATGGCTGGCAGTCACTGGGCTGCTCCAGTCACCGTGCCATCCTCTTTATTATCTGGCCAGTGAGAGAGGAAGAAATCAAGTGTAAGGGAGCTGCTTCTACCAAATCTGTGAGCACCATGACCTCACAGACAGGCTTATTCGCAGGAGGTGGAGAACGACCTATGTTTGTACCAGCACCATTGCAAAGCATGCACAGCCTCTTGCTGTGCCTCAGTTTCTTTCTGTATAAAACAGATTGCTGTATCGCTGCCCTGTTGTTGGTATACATTGCCATTGTCCTCAGGGATGATGGGTAAGCAGATCTCATTTACACGTAATGATTAAAACTCCTGTATTAGCAGAAGTGAGATCAAAACAGGCCAAAGTTCCTTGGTTTTCTTATCAGTATTCCTGTTAATGACTGCAGTTAACCCCCTTTGCCCTCACTTAAGACAGATCTGGCTTTTTGGATGTTCTTTTATAGGCTTTAATTACCTATACATTTCCTTTTATCCCAGCCTGGAGGTCTGGCACATCTGAGCAGGCTTGACTCTGTTGTTTTTCTTCGCTTCCATCCACACTGTCATTGCTGTGTCAGCCAGAGCATCAGTCAGCCCACCTCCCTGCCGAGGGCCAGGGTTGCTCCCTGAGCATCTCCCTGAAGTGCAGAGCAGTTCCCCAGGGCTGACCTCTGCTTCGGCCTGGCAGGCCCTGCACTTCAGTGCACAGGGAGGCATTTGAGCCCCTTTCCCTCCTTGCTAGCACTTGCCCCTGTTTCTCAGCTGACCTGCCTTTCTGAGAACAAAACCCTCTCCCTTCCACACACCCAGCTGCACTCGTAATTCAGTGCAACACTTTTGCTGTTTTAATTTAACACAAGTTACTTATATGACATACTGGGGTGTTTTGGGGGTATTTTCAATGCAGACATAATGGGCCCTGGAGCAGGAAGAGAAAAAGAAAACACTTCCAGAGTTGCTCAGCTGACGGCAGCCTAAAACCTTGCAACGAGCCTTTAGAAACGCTGCTGTCACTTGCACATGTGCAGAGAAGCAGTCAGCGAGGCATGTTGCAGGGAGGCTCCTCTGCAGCAGGAGGAGTAGCCCTGCTGGAAAGCCACAATCTTCTGCATGTGTTCACAACATGGCTGAGCTGTGGGCTGTGCTCGTCACAGGACATGTGTGCACGTCTCCAGGGGAGGCTGAAGCTGGGATCCTGCATACCGCAGCTGTGTATCAGCAGAGCTGAAGGAATGGAGTCTGCAGCTGAAAACACCACCGGAGGAGTATGGTCTTTTCCCATATCGCAGCGGATCTGACAGCCCTTTCTTTATGCATCTGGTGATGTTAAACAAATTACTTGACTCAACAAAAATCCACAGAATTGCTGAGGTTGGAAGGCAATGCTGGAGGTGTCTCATTCAACCCCCTGCTCAAAGCATGGTCAAGGGGAACAGGTTGGTCAGGGCCATGTCCAGTTGGGCTTTGAGTAGCTCCAGTGATGGAGACTCTACAACCTCTCTGGGCAACCTACTCCTGTGTTCAACCACCCTCACAGTAAAACAGCTTTTTCTTATGTTTAAGTAGAATTTTCTGTATTTCAGTTTGTGTCTGTTGCCTTTTGTCCTGGCACTGGGCATCCCTGGAAAGAGCCTGGCTCTGTCCTCTTTGCTCCCAACTTCAGTTATTTATATACATTAATAAGATCCCTCACAAGCTTTCTCTTATCCAGGCTGAACAGCCCCAGCTCTCTCAGCCTTTCCTCATAGCAGAGATGCTCCAGTTCCTTTATCACCTTTGTGGCTGCTGGTGTGCCTGTAGGAGCCTTTCTTGTTGCCCTTCCTGTCCTTTGCCAGACTCAACTCTAGGTGGACTTTGGCTTTCCTGACCCCATCCCAGCACACCTGGACAGTGTCTTTGCATTTCCCCTGCATTGCCCTCCCTGCTTCCACTTCTTATACACTTCTTCTTTATGCCTGGGTTTTGTCGGGAGTGCTTTGTTCAAGCCCCCTGTTGCCTTTGCTTGATTCACTGCTTGTCAGGGTGGACTGGAGGAGTTGATTCTTGAAAATGAATCATGTTTCCTGGACACCTTTTCTCTCCAGGACTGCATCTCTTCCAAGCAGATCCCTCAAGAGGCCAAAGTCTGCTCTCCTGAGTCCAGGTTTGTGATCCTGCTTTTTGCTCTGCTCCCTTCTCTCAGGACTCTGAACTCCACCATGTCATGCTCTCTGCAGCCGAGGCTGCCCTCATCCTTCACATCCCTGACCAGTTCTTCCGTGTTTAAAGGTATCAGATCCATCAGAGTGTCTTCCCTCCTTGGCTCCTTGATCACCTGTGTTAGAAAGTTGTTGACAGAGCACTCCAGAAACCTCCTAGATTGCTTGCGCCCTGCTGTGCTGTCCCTCCAGCAGATATCTCAGGGGTTAAAGTCTCCTGTGAGGACCATGGCCTGCAAACATGAGGCTTCTTCCAGTTGTCTGAAGAAGGCCTCATCTTCTGCTTCCTGATCAGGCAGATCTGTGTCTGTAGCAGACACCCACAACTACGTCACCCACATCAGTTTGCCTTCCAACCCAGATACTCTTGACTGGCTCATCATCCATCCCAGGGCAGAGCTCCATGCATTCCTGCTGCTCCCTCACACAAAGGGCGACTCCCTCTCCTTGGTTTCTTCTAGGTGAAAAGACACCAGGGGAGTCCTCCCCATCAACGGAATATGCGGCAGGGATTTATGTAAAAAAAGTTCACAAGTATCACTAAAAATGTGGCAAAGTGCCAAGGGAACAAATGGACGCAGCTAACCTTCAGCCTGGCACTTCCCAGCTCCAGCACTGGACCTTGCTACCTTACTAACAGTCTCCATTTGGGCATGCAATTGCATTTCACATTGCAAAGGAATCCACTCTGACAGCTGACGTCTGGCTCTCAGTTTCTCTCACATCTCCCTCTGTTTTCTCTCTTTCTCTGGACTCTCTCATTCATGTCATATTTAACTCTTCCCTTGTTTTCTGACAGTTTTGATAGCTGCTCAAATATGGCAATATTCCAAATGTCACGTCTGCTCGTGTAATGCCTGTATTTTCCTGCCAGAGATTGCCTTCTCTAAGCAGGATGCAGCTTTATGCAGAGGGTGCTGCACTGCTCTGCTTCCAGTGTCACAGCTGGGGATGTGGCCATTGCCCAGGCTGGCCTTCCCCAGGCACATACGGCACCTGCTCTGGGTAACTGCCCTGGGAAGAGAAAGGGCCATGTGTTTTTCCCCCTCAGGATATGGCCTGTGAACATGCAATGTTTCCACAGCTCAGACAAGGTGTTTTCCATTGGTATTTTAAAAGGAAGGCAGAGTTACGTCTCCTGTTTTGTTTTACTGGTGGAGAGACCTATGTACAGACTAGGGAAGCGATTTGGCTAAGCCATCCACCAGGTCAGTGGCTTCCAGCCCCAAGCAGACCCCATTATAGCCTCATTTTTACAATCAGTAGATGCTACAGCATTAAGACTCTTGGCTGTAATACAACGATCTTCACGCAGCCAGACTCAGGCTGGGGATCTAAGAACAAATGTAATAAATGTGGTATGGGGACAGCTACTCCTAACTGGAGACCATTCCTTTCTTATCCACCCAGGCACAGCTGGTGCAGGGACCTGCACCTCCCGCTCTGCTCAGCTCTCCCAAGGGTTCTGCTTTGTATCAGCTTTCCACAGCCAGATTGTGAGTTTTGCTGTTTTCCTCATGCCATCTGCGCTGCTCTCCCTTCCCTCGCTCTAATTGTGGCACACACTATGGTGAATGAGTGACAGCTGAGCAGGCTCAGGGCAGGCTCCTGGATTTTCAAAAAAGGAGGGACAGTCAGGTATGCAGGGCCCCCTGGCTCCTCGGCACATGTTTCTCTACAGTGTGGGCAGAAATGCAGTCCTATGGGTACAGTGGGTTTACATACCTCCTGACAGCAATGGAAGGGTAGAAGAAATCATGCCGAGGTACCTTGGGCTGCACAGTGGAGTTTAGAAAGGCGCCCAGGCAGGTACCCCTATTGCATCTGGGACATAGGAGCTGCCAAATCCTGCCTGCGTGCTTTAAGAACATGGGTTGTGGGAAATGCACACATATTTATTCGCCAAGGACACTGCAGCCCTGTGGGCATTTATGAACTTACCAACCACAGCAAAGCAGGGAGTAATGCCCACCCCTGTTGCCTGGAGCGGCTGTATGAGCTGAGGCTTCTCACCTGGGCTTTGGGAAGGGTTGGAAGGTAGCAGCCAAGTTCCTAAAATTATAAATGTGATGTAGTAGCTATTTAAAGGTCATAGACTAAGTCACACCTTTGAAATGCTCTGCAGAGCAGAGCATTTGGAATACGTGAAGCACAGTCACACAGTCTAGAGCTCAGGAGCCAGGATCTGTCCCTGCCTATGCTGCTGATGTGTGAGGTGATCCTGGGCTTCCTGTTCGGGATCCCTCTGCCAGATCCCAGTTGTGATGTCCCAGTTGTGATGTCATGACCATGCACTGCTCAGACTTGTAGGATATGCTCGGCTGCCTATGAGAAATAACAATTACAGGCTGCTGTTTCCTGTGAGTTATTACAAGCTCTCATTCTGCTGCTAGTGTGAGGGGCAGATGGAGAGAGCAGGGTGGTCAGTGGGGCTGTGGCCCCTCTCCATCCTTGCCATTAGCCAGGGGCACTGGGCACTCCAGGCCATGGAAAGTTTCTTGCATTAAGCTGACAGCTTAGGGTGAGAAATTCAGCCCTGGAGATATAACCAGAATCTCCTTCTGCTGTGAAGGAGAAAACTGGAACCAGACTCAAGGCAGGGGGAAGGTAAGCCATGCTGAGGCCAGCCTGGGCTCCCAGGAGCTGCACATTGGGCTATCCCTCATGACAAAGGTCAGCTGTCAAACTGAGGGACTATGGCCACCTTGTCCCTGTTAACGAGCATCCTCCAGGAACAAGAGCACGTTCAAGATGATTCATCTACCAGTGCTGTGCCGCTGCAGCACAGCAGGGACCACAGATCAGTCTTTCAGTGATGTGCCATCCACTCTGCAGACTGGGCAGCCCACAAGCCCAGGCTCCTGCGGGCTGCCTGTCTCACTGTGTGACCGCTGGCGCACCCCTGCCTCTCTCCCTCCACGCTAGCAATATCTCCCCAGCTCACAGAAGATGGATACAGCTCAATGAGTGCTAATGAGGTGCTTCGCAGTGCCTGGGTGGCACCTGCTCTGCATGTGGGGCTGGTGACCCAGACTGGGCACCACCTAACCACTGCTGAAACTGGGGGTGCTCACAGCCTGCAACTCCCATCGCACGGTGAAGGGGCCATGGGACACTGCCTGGGGCTTTGAATGGCCCCTCTTCAGTCCTCCTTCCCCTGCCTGCCCTCAGCACTGATGAGTAATACAGCATCATGGTGGCAGAGCTCTGGGGTTTCTACATGAGCTGTGGTTTTCCTTAGCGCCATGGAGATGTCCCACTGCCTTAGTTGCTGTCTTTCTCCTGTCTCAAGCCTGGTGCTGAGGCTCCATCCAAGGCACAGCAGAGCAAGGTCCAACCCAAAAGGAGAAAGAACTGTATTTCCCATGAAATCTGACGGGGGATGTCAAGACGAGCTGGCTTTGGGTGTTCCTCATCTGTCACCATCCCAATACTTTTCTTGCTCTTTCCTACTGGTCAGGGTATCTCAAACAAGTTCTTGAGCATGCCAGAGCAATCACGCCTTGCAGAACCTGCCTTGCTCCTCAGATCCGGTAGGTATTTAGCCGAGCTTTTGCTGGACTTCACAAAAGGCTCCTGCACGTTTCTACCCTCACATACCATGACCTGTGTGACTCAGGAAAGCTTTAATTTCCTAAAAGCACACTCCCCTAGTGCTGCTGCAGGGACCAGGGTAAGAAGAGAAGGTGACAGTGAGAAGGACGAGCTGGTTCCTCCTATCACAGGAGGAACCGTGGAGAGAAGGTCCTGCGCCTGGGTCTGGAAAGGAACCTGGGGGAGGGAATGGGACATGCAGAGTGAGAAGCAGAGGGCCCTTGGGATGCTGGTGTTTCCGAATACCTGCAGTTCCCAGTCACTGCAGTCCAGAAAGGGCTCATGGCTGCAGGTCCTCAGTCTCACAGTGCCCGGTGAGTGCTGAGCTCGGCCCTTGCAGCTGAGATTCCCAGGGCCTGGGGAGTTTGCTGGTTGCAGCAGTGGGAGCAGGAGCCAGGGGCAGGTGGGGGGACCTTGGTGGCTGTGGCTCTGAAAGGACACCAGGAGCTGGCACTTCCTGGGGGTATTGTAGCGAGGAGGAAGGATCCAGATTTCTAAGGAAATTGCCTTTGTTTGCTCTCAGAGTTTTAAAAAAACATGCTTTGATTCAAGAACAAGGCTGATATTTACCTTTTTTTCTCTGCCCTCAGCTATCAGCTCAGGCCAAAACTTGTGATAGGAAAACCAGACAACCAGGGAGGAAAGGGATGAGCAGGAGACTGAGGCAGGAGCAAGAGAACAGGCAATGAGGAGAGAGATGCTGGAGGATGGTAAAGAAGAATATGTATGTATGTCAAGTGGTACAAGTCATACAAGAATAGGAACTGAGCATGGAGGCCTCCAGCCAAGCCACCCAGCACTCCTCTCAGCCTGTCTTTCATGTATCGTAGTGTTTGGGTTTCTCTAAACCTAGAAAATTCCCATCTAAAGAATTTTTTCTCTTATCACCAAGACTGCTAAGTACAACCCAAACTAAGAGACACTACATAAGAACTAATGCTTAAAAATTAAACCCACAGAAATAACAAGCAAATGCTGCATTCGTTATTTCTATACCAACCCCAGGAGCTCCAGTGAAGATTGGAGGTAGAAGCAGGAGATGAAGCAGCAGAAATCAAGAAGAACCTGGTAAACCTGGGAGGAAGCCAGGAAGGAGAGCACCACGTGGGTACAGGACTCACGAGAAAAGCAGATTCAGGTTCCTATAAGCAGAATCCTACATCACCAGAGAAACATGGATTTGCCAGCACTCATATAGCCTGAATCCTGACTCTGCATCCCATTTACAGATTTCATTTCAATCTAAGAATAGCTTTCTGTTTTTTCTAGCCTTAAAAGTTCAGTGTTGTTTTGTCATTTGTTGTGTGCTAAGTGGATTCCCCAGTATTTACTGCTTTACTCCACCGCAAGCTCTGCATTTCCTCATGAACTGCGTTTAGATACATGCAAAATCTGGTTTTGTACCATGGATTTATTTTGCCAAGTGGGGAACCACAGCTGTTTGAAAGATATCTGGGCAACTGTCATCCTGAAGGTCAGAAACCTGTCTGACAGGCACAGACACTGGCTGCTGGACTGTAAGCTGCCATTGGGTTTGCAGTCTCAGCCTGGTGGGAGCGGTGCATTCTGGAAAATCTGGTCACTCTTACAGGCACTGAGCCCTTGGCCATGACCTTTTAGAAAGTTGGACCCAAGGTGTCTCAACCTGAGCATTTGAACTTTGCAGCAGACAATCTTTTGGCCAGATTCTGCCATCTTTGCCCATTTTCATAACACTTCTCAGTCCAGTAGCTGGCAGAGCTCCTTGGCAAGGCTCTGCTGTGGCATATCTCCTGTTCCAGGTCCTGCTGAGCCAGATGTGATGCGTAGCAGATGATGTATCACCACCCTGACCAGGCAGTCACCTCTACCCATGGGAGCTCTCTGCACTGGGTGGGGGCTGCAGTGTCAGTGTGGGGACACAGCCTCTGCATCCCGGGAGCTGGCAGCAAAGTGGGGAGGTGAAGGATGAGGGAGGACAGCAAAGGGGTGACCTGAGGAGGTCTGACATGCCTCCTAATGTCTGTCGTCCTGGCCATACCTGCATTGCCACCTCCCTCAGGATGTCTCAGCTGCCCTGACGCCTGTCCCTGCACCCTGGATGTCACAGCTGCCTGCAGTGGATCTGGAGAGGAGCCTGCAGAAGGAATGACTCATCAGACGTCCAGCCGCAGAGCTAACTGCTTCCTCTCCTGACTCACTCAGCCGGGAAGCAGGCTGGAGCTGCACAGCTCAGGTGCACACCCATCCTTGAGTGTCCCCAAAACTCGAGAGCCAAGACCTGAGGCTGGACCAGTGAGCAGCTTTCTGGCATCACTAGCCTGGTGCAGCCAGGGCCTGATGGGGTCAGTGCCCTTCCCCACTTCCCAGGGGAGATCTTCCCTCTCCCCCTCTGTCAGTCGCTCCACAGCTATCGGCCATCCATGGTACATAGCAAAGCTTAGCCCTCCAGAGAGCAGTGAGGGACGGGACCCGCATTTTGCAGCCTGCAGGAGCCCAGCTGATGAGTGATACAGTGGGAATGGATTTGCTACTGCCCCATATCCCCTCCATGCATTTACTGGGGAGCAGGAAATATGTCCCACTCCATTCGGGCAGCATCCCCCGCTGTGCCCAGGTGCCAGAAGGTTTGGCCGTGGGAGATCAGTCCTCAGTGCTGTGTCGCTGGGCTGGTGCCATGAGCAGATCAGCCTTTGCTCGCCTGCCTAATAAACAGCAAGGCTGCCCTGGGGCCTCGCAGCCACCTTTTTCCCCAGTTGCTGGACCTCATGTGCATTGTGGTGCATCAGGGTGCCTCGATGGAACAGGCAACCTCTGGGTATCCTGAGAGGAAGTTTAGCACCACTGGGGAAGCTCCTCTGTGCTGGGTTATTGCAGCACAGCCAGGCACATGAACCCGGACCTGAAGCCATCTCAGCATGTGGATGTGGCAGTGCCAGCCAGCACCAGGACCTGGGCTGTGCAGCACTGCTGGGGAGCAGCAAGAAGAAGAGAGAAGGACCAGGAGCTGAAAGAGTTGGACTCTGGGTATCCTGAGAGGAAGTTTAGCACCACTGGGGAAGCTCCTCTGTGCTGGGTTATTGCAGCACAGCCAGGCACATGAACCCGGACCTGAAGCCATCTCAGCATGTGGATGTGGCAGTGCCAGCCAGCACCAGGACCTGGGCTGTGCAGCACTGCTGGGGAGCAGCAAGAAGAAGAGAGAAGGACCAGGAGCTGAAAGAGTTGGAGTAACAATATAGTTGTTCCTCTGGGTGTCGAGGACAAAAGGACCTGTAGAAACCTCTGCTGTGTCCTTGTGCTGGGAGCACGGAGACTACACGGCCCAGCAAGGGCAGTCACTGCAGGGACAGAGTGCAGCACTTTCAGGGATTCCTCCCAAGCATTATGCTCATCTCCGTGCAGCCTAAACCCATCTGCAATGAGGGGGTGGAGAGCCTTAAGCACAAGCAGGAAGCACTGTCAAAAAAAGCCTCTTCAGTGTTGTTATGCCGGTGCAATCATGTCAAAAAAACAAAAAGGCATCGCCACCTGCAAAAGAGCAGGCGCTAACTCTGACAGCCTTGGAACGCCCACCCACATCGCCAGCCCTCCAAGAGACGGGCATGGAACTCATTCCTCAGGTCCCTGCACTCTGCGCGACCCAGGCTCAAGCCCTGGGGCCAGTTGGACCCCCCTCAGCCGACAGAGCAGCTCAGGGTCTCCTCCACTCATCCACGCCGCAGCACTGCATCAGCTCCCAGGACCACCAGCAGCCCAGAGCCACCAATGCAGCCTGTGGTCCTTTCACACCCCTTGGCCCCAGCATGAACCCACTCCCAGGACTGCCAGAGGTGTCTCCAGGGAGAAGATGTGCCTCCTGCTCCATCAGCTGAGCCATGATGGGGCCAGGCACTGACTCAGGCTCAAGTCCTTTCCCATGAGCCCTCCCTATAGCTTCAAACCAGGCGGAGATGGGTGCTGTAGCCCAGGGGCAGGGTTTCTGGATCTGCCAACTGCACTGAAGAGCATCACTGCTTGATTACCTGCTCTCTGCCTTCCCTGCCTGCTTATCTGTACAAGCTCCTGCTGGTGCCTTGGGGAAATGAAGGTCCATACTGAGCAGTCCCATCCCAGTGCCAAAGGGATGTCTTGCCTGAGCCCTGGATGGTCTGGAGGAAGGTAAACTTGCTCCCTGACACTGCCTTTTTCCCAAGTCCTGCCCAGCGACCAAGCAGGCTGCAGGCAGCATGTTGGCATATGGATCCTGGCTGGCTCCAGGATCAGATCCTTGAACAATAATCAGTGCTCCTTCCTCATCCTGCTGGCAAAGCACTGCCTACCAGTCTCGGTCACTGCCCAGCCACCCATACCCTCAGTACAGTGGGTCTCCCAACAACACCAGCAGCCTGGGGGTCCTGGGGCACCCAGGGGGTGCAATAGGGTACTTACCTTCCTCTCTGCCAGCCAGATTTCAAAGCACTCATACAACATCACTTCAAACCCGGCCTGATAGCAACAGGAGCAATATGTGTTCCATGCACAAATCCAAAGGGATAACAATCCCTGAGGATGAGCAAAACCCTAACAGCTGGCATGACCTGCAGAAGCAATTCCTGCCAAACTGCTTATCTCCCCAGAGAGGATTTTCACTGATGCTTTCTGGCATCCCTGACCTTGGTGTTACTTACCAAGGGCTGGTGAGCTGCCTACAGAGCCTGTGTACTCATCCCTCCACTCTGCCACAGCAGTCGTTGCCACATTCCTGATGGCCACAGCTAAGCTCTCTGCCTGGCATCCCTGGCATGTCCCCTCTGCACCATCCCATGGACCCAGGAGATGCAGTCCAGAAGATAACCTCAGACAAGCTGAGGATGCCTGGCTTCTGAACCCCAGCACCAGTGAGACAACACAGCACCAGAGAGAAACAGAAGTGTCACGTTGAACTGAACCATATTAAAAGTTTTGGATTTGCTCATCAAACTACAACAGTTCATTCAACCTTGGTAATACTGGCTGACTACACATAAAAAAAAAAAAAAAACCCCACCTGCTTTCCTTTTCCAGAAGTGACACTTTTGTTTTGTTCCTTGCAGTGTTCCACTTAATGAAAAAACCTGAGATTTCCCTTTTTGAAATCTGGATAAACTGAGTATAGGAAGTTTTGTGCAGGTAGGATAACGTGGCTGCTGCTCAGCTCAAGCCTTTGCTGGCTTCTGGACACTCCCAGCTGCCCTCCCTCCCCTGCTCCAAGCAATGTTGTATATGCAGTACTCCAAAAGGTTTTGTGCACCAGTGTCTGGCCATCCTCTGAGCTCAAGGCACATCCCTGCAGGGGTAAATGCATCAGTTTGTGCAAGTGGTGCAGAAAGGAGGGCTTGGTTCCCTTCACAGCATGGCTGGCCAGAGGTGGACCCTACTTGATGGAGAATGAAAGAGCATCCAAGGACTCTGACGTACCTGTCCAGTGAGGAGAGATTTATTTCCTGTTTGAAAGGTCTAATGATAAAAACCAAGGGGAAGAAACAAGAAAGCTGGATAAAAGCTTCCAGGAAGAATGGGAAGGTGCAGCGGAGCCTGAACAGGGCTGAAGGAGGGAGCATGGTGCAGATTCCTGAGATCTGAGCAGGGCAGACACAAATGCCAGCAGCAAGGGTGACAAAATGGAGAAGCTGGGAACATCCTCTGGGAGCTGAACATCACAGGGACTTGGTGGGACAACACAGGCCGGGTACGTCAGTATAGAAGGCAGAACCTGGGAAAAGGGAATAGTGCAGCATTGCTATATATCAAGGATGTATGTATAAAGATGAATATAGAGGAAAACACAAATATGGAGAGACAAAATCAAGCAGACTAAGGCAGAAAATGAGTTCTGCCTAGATGTATAAGCCTAGAAAAAAAAATCTGTATGTCCAGAAAAGTCTAAATTAACAAAATGGGACAGATAAGCAAATACCAGATGATATGTGAGATGGCTGAACTGTTCAATTTCTTTTATGCTTTAAATATTTACAGAAGAGTTAACTGTGACCAGATTACTATTAGCAACAAGAGGCTAGGAACAAGAACAGAATAACAAGGTTGAAGAATATAGCATAGGAATAGTCAAATTGTCAAGGTCTGATAAAATTTACCCTGGAGTACATAAGGAACTAGCCACAGTAATTTCTGACCCCATTAGCAATTATCTCAGAAAACATATAGAGCATGGGTGAGGTCCTTGTGGACTGGGGCAGGACAAAACTTAGTGCGTAGCATTAAAAAGGGAGAAAGGGAAATACACTAGTCAGACTAACTTTGATGCCTGAAAAGATGATACAGAACAAAATTATTGCACAATCACATGTTAAGCATCTCAAGGATAATATGTAATAAGGAGCAGACAACAAGGATTTGCCAATAATGCAACATGTTGAACCAATCTAATTTCCATCATGATGTGGAAGTAGCCCAGCTGACAACAGGAAGCAGTAGATATGGTATGTCTTGCCTTTCATGGGTTTTTGGCGCTATCCCACGGGACATGCTCTTCAGGAAACATAGGTGATGGAGTGCAATTGCTGAGGTGGATGTCCAACTGGTTAAAAAACACCGAGAGCGGGGGCTGCTCAGATGCTATCAGACTGGGAAGATGTGTTAAGTGAAGTCCTGGGTCAGGTCCCGGTCAATATTTTCATTAGCCACCAGGTTGATGAAATAGTGATTTTGCTTATAAAATGCTGAAATACTAACAGAAAGCGAAGGGCTGCAACTGTTTTGAAGGACATGATCAGAATTTAAAATAAAACTCAATCACTTAGAAATTACTTGAAATTGATAAAAAGCAGTTCAGTAAAGACAAATGCAAAGCAGGCAACCTGCAATGCACAAACACCATACAGAAACTCTCTGGCTGGAGAGCAGCACTGCTGCTGGGGAGTTTCGGTGGGCGACTGCTGATCAGGCTCGGCAGCCTTCTGCTGCTGTGAGCAAGGCAAGTGCATGCTGGGCATTGCCAGCAAGGTGGCCCTCATAAGGCAGGGACAGCCACAACCCTGGTCTGCTTGGCCTGGGGGCAATGTCAGCCAGAGATTTGGGCTTGTCATCATAAGGAGGAGGTAGCAAACAGGAGAAAGTCCAGAGGAGATGCTTACAAGATTGGTTAGAAGTTTGAAAAACATGAGCTTTAAGAAGAGGAAGAGCAAGCCGAATCTGTCTAGGTCTGGCAGGGCGAAGCCTGAGCAGGGATATGAGAACAGCCTTCTAAAATGCTAAAAATCACTAGAAAGAGATTAGTGATAATTTATTCTCAGGTCTACCAAGGATATTTTGTGCAGTAATTGGCTTAGTTTGCATCTGGAGAGATTTAGGGTAGGTATTAGGATTGCAAGGAGGTTTTCCTTGGGCCACATCATGATGTATCAAAGGCTGGCTGGGATCTAGCTGCTCCAAAACAGCATGCAGAGGAGCAGCTCCTTGCAGTCCCATTTACCCTTTGGGGCTGCAAGGCACCCTGGAGGGACCCTGCTGTGACAGGCACCCTGGGGAGACTTCCCCCCGTAAATCAGGGCCAGGCACAGAAAGGCTGGGCAGAGCCATCTCCAAGCACCCAGCACTGGGGGTTGAGGGAGCAGGAGAGAGGGGAGGCAGTGGGGGCTCTTGCTTCTGCTCCTGAGAAGCTGCCTGCCTCCTTGCCGTGGGAGAAAGAGGCCTTTGCCCAGTGGCAGAGGGTGGAAACTGTTTTGGTGAGCTGCGCCACTGAATAGGAAAACCAGCTCCATAAGTGTATCTCCAGTTCTCCCCTTTTTGATCTGTCCCTCTGCCACACAATCCTTTCCTCTCCCGTCTCTCTGTGCCTCTGTTTTGCATCTCCTCCATCATCTTTCTTCTGCTGTACCCCTCCTGCTCTCCATCTTCCCCATCCCGCCAGCTGCACTCCTCCTCCTTTCTAGTCTCTCCCTCTTTATTCTCATTCCTTCTCACACCAGCTTTTAATTCAGCAGCACGACATTTCCATTTGAATCGCTTTCCTGACTCCATCCAGGACAGGAGCTGAGCCAGGGCGCTGCATCCTGTCCTAGCCCCACATTCATTAGTGTCACGTGGACGGCGCTGGCTGTCACCAGCAAGCCCATTCTGTATGCGTGGCAGCATGCTCCCGCGCGCTCCTCTTTGCCTGGCGAGCTGAGCTAAGCATGGATTACAGTGTGTGCAGTGCTCCAGTTGGTGTGTGGAGAGGGAGCGACGGTGAGTCTCGCCTGGAGACAGACTGAGTGTTCCCCATTGGCATCCCCAGAGGAGTAAAAGGGCACTCTGCAGCCACCCATTTCCAGGGGATCTGCTGGGTCTGCAGGCTGCTTTTCTGAGGGTACAAGGCACACATGTCTGCGCCATCTCTGCCCATCAGTCCTTGTGGGCCAGCCTGGGAGCCCCCCTGCCAAATCAGGCACCACCACGGCAAAGGCAAGAGATGAGCGTGGTGAGAAGGATCATCTGGTGGAGGGTGGATGTTTGTAAGATCTACTGGCTGGGGGTAGCCATCAGATGGTCTTTCTAGCAGGTGCTAGGTTTGCTAGGAGCAAAGGTCTGGTCTCATCAGGATGGTGCAAGCTCGGGTGTTTGCTGTGTGGCTGGGTGGGGGTGCTAGGCTCAGCCCAGCCCCTCTGAAGCACTCTCAGTGCAGGGACCTCCCCAGCTCTACACAGACCCTCAGATTAGTCACTGGGGTCTGGCAAAGTCTGTTCCTTCCCAAGGACCATCTCCACATGTTCCTGCTCATCTGGGTGCTGAGGGCATTTTTGGGGGGCAATTGGCTCTTTTCTGCATTTTGTCAAGGCCCAATGAGCACAATGCTGTGGTCTGTGCAAAGTGTCTGAATTTCTCCTGGTTTTCACAGCCGTTGCCTTGTCCAGGCTGAAGCAGACAGTGTGTGCGTGTTCCCCGAGGGGCATGTCACCGAGCTCCATGCTCCCAGAGCCACCCTCTGCCCTTCAGTCATCCATCACAGCGCTATTTTTCTACCAGAGGCAGCAGTTCAGCACAAGGGCTTTGGTGGAGCCATCCCTGCTGAAACACCTGCCCCGACTGTCCCCATGGCATGCACAGGATGTGACAGCCACACAGGTTGGGGTTGCTCCGCTTTGCTCAACTGTGTGCTCAGCCTCACCAGGACCCTGCCAAAGCAGAGGCAAACTGTGCCTTGTCTCTCCCTCCCCCAGCCTTCCCAGAGCCAGGCTCTTAGGCTGAGAGGTGCCTACCTGGCTCTCAGCTGTCTGTGCGCGTGTACCCCCAAACACCCACTCACACAGATGTGAATTCACTTCTTGCACATCAGCACCTGTGAACATCCATCAGGGACCAGACCACATCGTGCAGGGGCCACTGAACTGGGCCTGGGACCCACTGTGGCAGCTCTTCTGCCTCCCCTGGCTCCCCTGGGGCTGCTGGCTGAGGCTCCCCAGCTCCTTCACCTGGAGGGGGGAGAGTCAGGAAAACCCATCCTGTGGGCTACCTCTCTGTGGATATGAGAAGCCCTGTTGTGAAAGTCCCCAAGACCAGGACACAGCTCTGTCACCAGGTGCATGTGCCCTGAGGTCCCTTGGTCTGGAAGTCAGGGTTGGGGTGGAGGCCTGTGGGGCACGTGGCTGCCCACCCTCCCCACCTCCTTGTCTCTTCTCTTGAGGCTCATTTGGGTGCTCAACCTTGCAGAGCTCTACCTCTCTCCCTTGTAATCTTGCAGTCTGCCCAGGCTAAATAAGATTTATTATCTCCCCAGCACCAGGTGGACACACAGGCAAATAGCTTCCAGCCTCACAGGGTGTTTCTTTCCTTCTCTATCAGGTGCCAGTTAATGGTTAACTTTCAGGAGTTTTCCTCCTGGCAAACAGGGAGCCCTTCAACATTTTCTTTAACCTTTTGGTTAAAGAAAAACCAAGAGCCGGTTGGTATCTGGTGAACTTCTCTCCATGCCAGGTGGAACCGCTGCCCACTTTGCAGATGCCTCTGTGCGGGTGCAATGGCAGAAGGGCAGGGCAACATTTCCAGGCCAGTGTGGGCTGCGGGCAGCCTACGGCACGATACAGAAGAGGGTCCGGGGAGGGTTAGGTTTCACTTAGAGGATGTAGAAGCTCAGTCTGATGGAGGGCTACAGATGCAGCTGAGGATGTGGGGGGCCTGCAGCGACCTGGCTGTTTGCCATCAGTAAAAAGGCTACGGTCCCCGTTGGGCTGTAAATCAAAATTCCGCCTGTCTTGTTCTCTAGGGGCAGAGTGGGTAGGAACAGGGGTGGCGGTCTGATATACACAGGGGACCCTCAAGCCCTTTACCAGTAAATGCACAAAACACCCTCAGCGTGCAGGCAGTTGGTGCTAAGGCACCAGGTGCTGGGAGCTCCCCGACAGCTGTGGCCATCAGCTCCCTCATCATGGAAGAAAAATGGGTGCACAGGTTTCTGCTTAAAGTCTCTAAAAGCAGAGCTGTTACCCAGAAGTTCATATATTTGAAAGAGGGTCAGATTCTGCTAGTAAGCGTGCAAAGGGGCAGAATATTTTGCAGTCTTGTCTGCGTTTCACTGATGGCCGTTCACAAACCATCCACACGTGGTGACCCTTGGACCATATGAGCAGAGCGACTAGGGCTGCCCTTTGGTGGCAGTAGCATGGCACAGCACCTCATCCCTTCATTTTTGACTGGTGTGTTAAAATATCGCTTGATTTCCATTCTCTCTGCCATGATGGAAAAAGCAAACAGGCAAAGAGGCTTTGCGCTTGGGTTGTTAAATTTTCATGGCAATTTAGCAAGGCTGGTTGACAGTCATTTTCCAGCTAATTTCAGTTCCTTTGCACTGCTCCTGGGCTGCAGGGCCTGGGCTGCAAATGTGACAGCAGGGAGCTGCTCGTATGCCGCTCAGAGTCTTGTCATGGAAAAAAGTTGACCTGGGAAACGTTGTTATCAGCATTTGATAAGAGATGATAATGCTAATTTTGGTCCTAAAATCTTTCCTTAATAGAAATGATCAGCTCGTATTTATTCCAGCAATTACAGCTGCAAGGAGCTCACGCAGTTAGAGAATATCCACCTTCTGCAGCTGAGAGAGAGGAGAGGATTACATGGATTATGAGAACTAATGCTAACACGGCTTTTTGAAGGAAATTCTCCCTTTGGAGGATAAATCAGCACCTAGCTGTTAGAAATCGGGCCCCGTTCTCCCATGGGACAGGCTGTCCCACACCTGCCTGACGGACGGGTGTCTTGCCAGTCCCTCTGATGCATCTGTCTTTTGTCCTTGCAGGAACCAGGAGGCAGGACCTGGCTCTGCTCCAGTGCCCAGTGTGGGCTTGTGCCGAAGGTCTGACATTCTCAGTGGTATTTTTGAGGATGCCTGCAAGGGGCTTTTGCCAGAAAATGTCCCTTCCAGGGCGTCAGGTCTTGGTGGGCACATGCATCTCAGCCTACGTTTGATCCCTGAATCCTTCTTGAGTGCAGCTATGTGAAGTGTGACCTGCTGAGGTGTCACCATACATGTACCAGGGTGTGACCATTGCTTGCAGATATTGGCAGCCCACATTTCTCATCTAGCATGTGTGGCCTGAAGGCTCAGCAGGACACAAGGCAGAGCACGTATGGCTCCACAGTGGGGATGCTGGAGCTGCTGCCAGGGAGCTTGTGTTTCAGGGGCACGGGCAGACCTGCAGAGCCTTTGCAGGGCATATTATTACATTTTGCAGCAATGAGGAGAGAGTTTTCCAGCCTGCTCCAGCCCTTGCAGCACTGCAAAGCACAGTCCTTGACTCAACACAGCTCACCGACTGCTTTCCATAGCACCAGCCATTAACCTTTCTCCTCTGCCCAAATAAATCAATGTGTCTGCAGGGCCTTTGAAGCTGGTGAGCGGTGCCAGCCAGCACTAGCGGGTGGACCAGGAGAGCAAGGAGCCAGGTGGTGCTGTGGAGGAGTGTGTCAGCCTGGTTTGTCTGGGTGTCATCTGGCCGCTGGGTGATTTGTCAGCCAGAAGGATCAGTGCAAGCCACTGGGCTGGAGCGGCTGCCCGCAGAGGTGCCCAGACACCTGGCCCTGGTCCACTGGAACGGCTGCCACTGGCGTTTCTGCCACACAGGTGGACAAAAAGGCAAGGGCTGAAAATGTGTCTTATGTGCAAAGCACCAAAGCTGAGGGGGCAGGATGAATTTCCCAGTGCTCCCACAAGCCAGTCCAACTGGTTTATGCAAAGAGGAAATCACTGGCATTTCTATGTTGGTGCATATGTCTGGTCCAGGTCTCATATATAACAGCCTCAATTTTAGCATGTCAGGACTTTCAGAAATTTGATTCTTTGACTGACTCCAGTGATCTGGACTTGTTGTCCATGTGAGCACCTTCAGCGCAAAGCCTGCCAGTGCTGCCCACTCACAAAGGCCATTAACCATCATCTTCCTGCACCCAGTCCTGAGGAAAGGAAGCTGGCACCCGCACTGGCCCCCTCCAGGACAGGGAAAGGACAGCACACGTGTTGCGGATGATGAGGCCCTAAGCCAGGACCCTGCTAGGCTGAGTTACTTGCAGTGTACGTCCCAAGGGAGGAGGTGGGGACCTGCTGTTTTACGTGATGTGGCTGACACCCCTCAAACGCTGGCTTTGCAGGGGAGATATGCAAGGGGTGGAGTAGGTCCCCCTGGACCCAGCTGACATTTGGCACTGGGGATGCCCAGCCCTTCTCATTGTGAAAGACAAAAGCGTGTCCCCAAAAGCACCCAGCTGTCAGATGTCAGCATTGGTTGGTTGTCCCCGTGCCACCTGGGTGCAGCGGCAGCTCTGCCACCCGGCTGGGCTCCTCACCAGGCACCAGCACCTCAGAACAGCAATCAGCAAGGCCCTGATCCAGACAAGTGCTGAATACCCATGTCCAGCCCTCAAACCAGCTAACTGGAGTGTGTCACTGATCCCATGGCCTCTGTGGCTGTCAACAGCACTGGGGTCCCCATCCCCTCACCCAGGGCATTTGGGGCAGGACCAGGGATCAGGAGAGGCTCCTCCTGCACCTCCTTGCCTTGCCCAGGACACCCTGCACCATGGCCACGTGGCCCCTTCACTCCTGCCAGCATTGTGCTTTGGAGGGGGACCACCTGGTGGTGTGAACCAGTGTGACCAGTCTTTTCCCGGCAGCCCCCTGCTTTCGTCCCTGAACCTGTGCTCAGCCCCCATCCCATCCGGCTGGGGGAGCCTCGGGCAAGCCCCGCACCATCTGCAAGGGGTTGAGCAGATGCAGACCACAGCAACCATGGGAGCCCCGGCCAGGAAGCAGAGCTGGCACCGGGGCAAGCTGCCCCCGCAGGCCCCTTCCCCCCTCCTCACTTCTGGACCCATTAACCAGCATCAGCTGAAGCTGGCAGAGGGCTGGAGGTCTCAGCAATGCAAATAAATACCCTGAAAAGAGGACCCCACCTTCAAGCCTGATCCTATGCTGCTGGGAGAGCCTCCAGTCGGGAGTTGGACACCCCTGGCAGGGGCTGGCTGTGCACAGATCTTTATTTTCCAAATATTATTCGTGACCCTGTATGTGATGAGCAATAATAAGGCTTCGATCTCACTGTGTGCTGCTGCCAGGGCGCCTGGGCCAGGGAAATTGGTTGTGGAGGCATTTGAAGTGCTTTCACAGCATGTGGGGGGGCTGAGCCCTGGCAGCCCCACGGCCGCAGCAGGGAGGCTGCTCGCTGCTCTCTGTGCCCTCAGCCATGGAGTCGGGGGCAGCTCATGCCAGAAGCTGCAGTGGAGGTTGCTCGGAGTCCAGGGAGGCAGGAATCTGGGACAAAACAGGGTTTGTTTCTCCAGCCGTGACTTCTCTCATCAGCTCAGCTGCGGGCTTGTGTTCCCATGTCTCAGTGGGGTGGCATCCCCCAGGAGGATGCTCCTCTTGTCCCATGGCATTTGTGCGGTGGAGGCCAAAGGTCCTGTGTCCTCACTGGAGCCTTGCTGAGGATCTGAGGATCCCCTTCTTGTGCAGCTTGTGGGACTGGGCCCCATGGGGAGAGCTACCACTGGCCAGGGCTGCAGAGGAGGAATGCTCAGCAAGACCCCAGGGCATCGATTGCATCCTGCAAGGGGCTGCGGTGGACAGACACAGAGAGAGGGTGAGCCAGTGCCTTTCCGGGCTGGCACTGCTGAGGGGCCACTTCCAGGTCAGTGTCAGGGATGCCCAGGATGGGTACAACAGTGGGGAGGCAATGGTGCAGCACTGTACCAGCCCCACGTGTCTGGGACCCCATGTCAGGTGCCTCGGGAGGGTGCAGAGCTCCCTGCATTATCCTGCCCGTGGGACATCCGCAGGTGATCCGGTGGTCCTGGCTGGGGGCTGTTGGACCGAGGCTGTGTGGAGGGAGTGAGGTGCAGACAGTCTGCCTTGCACCATGGGAAGGAGAGGAGAGCTGCTCCCGGGGTTTTGGCAGCAGTTTGGCCCCAGCTGGGTCTGGGCTTTGCTGTGGTCCCTGTGCTGCCCTCCCACCCATGGGCACAGCCCATTGGTGGTACAGCCACAGGCCTATCACTGGGGATTTGGCCGCTAATCCTCTCTGGAAGAGATGGCTGTAATCTAGCGATATTGGCTTAGGCTTTTCTTATTAAGTTCTCCCAAACTGCCAGATGCTTCTGGACAGCATGTCCAGTGGTGAGGGACTGCCCATTCCACACCTTCCCAGGCATTTGGAGTGGGGAATTGGGGTGAACTGCACAGCACTGGCTAGTTGTCAGGGGGCAATGCTGGGACTCAGTTCACAGGAGCTCCCCATCAGGGGGTTAGACCATTTGGGAGCAAGCCCTGTGCTCCAGGGCAGGACAAGTATGAGAAAGAGCCACTTGGAGAGGGCAGCAAGGAGGCAGGTACTTCCCTGTTTTGGGAGGCTGGAGAGGGCCACGGCTTCTGACCCTATGCCACCACCTAAAACAGCAACAGTGGCCCAGCTTTTGCCCTGGGTCTCTGCGGAAATTTGCCAGCTGGTGGGGGGCCCTGACGCCTGGGCAGGACACTTGCCATGCTGCAATGGGCCAGGGCTGTCAGGCTGCCCGTGGGCACTGGCGGCAGCCAGGACAGGCAGGAAAGCGGGCATGGGGAGTGCTGCCAGAGGCAGGCAGGTCTGCGGGGGGCAGGATCCCTCCCTCGCCCTTGGGGGAGCCACCCGTGTGGGTCCAGCCAGCCATCAGCAGCCACCCTGCCTGCTCTGGCTGGCATGTGGATGGAGGGAGCAGGCAAAGCTCCTGCTTCCAGCACCAGCAGTTTACCACCTGGCAGTGCCAGTAAAACCTGTGATCCAACCAGGTTTGGATCCAGCTGCTTGCAGGCTCCCTGGTGTCCCTGACTCT
This sequence comes from Aptenodytes forsteri, assembly GCF_000699145.1. NCBI lineage: Eukaryota > Metazoa > Chordata > Aves > Sphenisciformes > Spheniscidae > Aptenodytes > Aptenodytes forsteri. The sequence continues at coordinate 1,330,693 of NW_008795704.1, read as the reverse complement.
CTCTCTCCTGCTGGTTAGTTGTCAGGTAGAGGCTTTCCTGTCCCAGGAGCTGCAGAGCTCCAGTTTCCGTCAGAGATGGACCAAAGGCTGAGGGTTGGGACAAAGCAGTAGGAACTCAGCATCTTGGAGACTGCCTGGGATCCAGTGCGGAGTGAGTTAGGTGCCCGCCAGGGAGAGAGCCTGCCCTGCCTGCCCTGCCTGCCCGCCTGCCCTGCCTGCCACCAACCCCCTGCCCTGATAAGACCTGGGTCACATGCACAAGACTGGCCAAAGCCAGTCTCAATGCAAACTCTTGCCTGCAGAGCAAATTAAGGCCTGTTTGTGCCTTCAACAGATCCTGTGTCAGAACAGTAAATGGCACAGGCTGGGAGCTAAGAAGCAAAGGAGGCTCCAGCTGCAGCAGCCATCTCTCCATCACAAGCAGATGGGAGAGCAGGCTCTGGTGCTGATCAGGACAATCTCTCCTGCCTGATGGAAACTGCCCCAAGCACTCATTTTGCAAATGATGCTGCCTAGGGCTAGGCAATCGAGTCCGTGCTAGTCACTCCCTGCCTGCGAGACAGGCTGTGGACTAGTGGCCCTGGAGGTGGTCCCCAGAGGTGGTCACACAGGGTCTCTCCTCACTGAGTCCCAGAGGTGCTGGTTCTTCCCTGTTCCCCAAGCACATCTGCTCCTGCCCAGCTTCCCACTGGCCATGGCCAGGACCTGGCAGAGTCCACCCTGCCCACTCTGCGCTCCAGGTTCAGGACGAGGACGTTTGTAAGATACTGCTGGAGCAGTCAGGACAGGGGTAGATCAATTTGAAATAAATCCCCTCCTTCTTCTCAAAAGAAACTTGGGCTCTAGCTGACCTAATCCCACCTATGTAATCTTGCCATGCTATGCCAGCCTCCGCAGCATGGGGGCTATAAGTTTAGTGCCTGTCCTGGAAAAGAAGATGAGTCTCAGGGCTTCTCCGTAGGGGTCAAGTAAGTAGAAAGGCCAAGAGTCCCACTAAAGTGCTTGCTGGTGAGGGGTCTCCTACGCCAACAGGCTTCTGGCTGCCAATGCCAACCACATCACTGCTCTGCTCAGAGAACTCCTCCCAGGTGCCCTGCATGGGCTTCCCCAGTGCCTGATGCCCTGCTGATGACTAGCAGTGTGACTGTGGCTGTTGGGAAAATGTGGGAGACTGGTCTCTTTTTATTCAAGGAAGGTTGGAGCACCCTCCAGCTACACTTGGAGCACTGGGATCTGCTTCCAATCAGTGCAATGTCTCCGGGTGAATTTCTGGCACGTACTCTGGGATCTTTGGTGGGAGATGGGAACCGTGTGAATCCTGCATCCAAACCCATGAGTACCTTGCCAACATCTAGACCTCAGTCCAGAGTGTTTAGGACCAAATGTGGCTTTAGCAGAGGTTTTGCAAGCTGTTCAGCCCTCCCCACATGCTGATCCCAGGACTAGAGTCCTTTTTCATTGTCCCTTGCAAATCCTTGCAGCACAGCCCTCACAATAATGTCACTCAGCCCAGGTAGTTTTATGTCATTGAATCCAGGGGAAAAGTTTTCATGGATTCCCTTCATTCAGAAGACATCCCAGGAAGATACTGTCAGTAACCATGAGGTGTACTGATTGCTTTGATGATACTGAAGAGAAGCCTCTGCTCCTTGTGACCCACATCCCTACAACAACTTCCCCGCCTCTTTGCATCAGCAGGGAAGGGGGTTGTGCCCACCTCTTAGCTAACTTCAAGCCCAGGTATGGAGCACAGACTCCTGGGGACCCTTGGTAAAGAAAGTGTAATTCTTCCTGCACCCATCCCAAACCCTTCCTGTATGAAACTGAGTCTCAAATGTGTCTTAAACCCACAAACATTCACTGGCATCATGTATGAAGCTGCAAGAGATCCAAAGAGGGCTGCAAGCCCGGCCAGGATCAGAAGAACCTGCCTGGCAGCAGCAGACCAAAGAACTTCAGCTCGTTGGGTTTCCCCAGGAGAATGCCCAGAGGTGCGCGTGGGAGCTGTAGGCACCAGCATGGGGAGAGGCTGGTGCGTAACAGAGCATTCTGTAACCAGATACGTGCAGCAAAGGCATAGTGGCTGGTAGTTGGAGATACTTAAATTATGGCTGAGATGCGGCTCATACAGCGGAGGTCATTAACTTCCTTAGGACTGTGGTCAGTTCACCATCACTCCTCAGCTGGTTGTCCCTCCCACGGACACATGCCTGCTCAGCCACCAGTCCTGGGCCTCATGGGAGGCTGTGGGGCCAGTTCTCCAGGCTTTGCTGTGCAAGGCACCAGGCTGGATGATTGTAGTAGTCCCGCATGGCTTGGTGCCTTTTCCACCTAAACAGATCCTTAGATCATTCTTGACCCTCTCTTGATTTGTTTTCTGCTGTTCCAGCCTTTAGGTTTCACATTTTCTTGTCTTTGCTGTACCCAGAAGTGTTAGAAGCTGAGATTTTCACATAGTCACTGGGCTCCACGGGCTGGGACACTGGGGGTTGTAACTGGTAATCTGAAATCCAGAACAGATGGCTTTTTTTGGGGGGTGTCCCCTTCATGCCTGTAATTCTTAATAGAAAAATCCATACAGTCTCAAAATGTTTGCACTGAGAAGTAATAGCTTGGGCAGCATGAGAGATTATGCAGTCCAAAGTCAGGTTCTTGGGCAGAAATACCATTTTCTGCTGGTGCAGTCCCCCGGGTCAGCACTCCTGCTGCAGCACTGTAATTAATATTGCACCCTCCTCTCTGGCTCCCCAAAGCAGAGTGATTTAGGACAGTCAGTGTTAAGGAGCATCCTTCTAACGAGGGCAGCTGAGGGATACAGGAGGCAGGTGAGAGGATGAGAAACTTCGTTGGGGGGTGCTGCGACATCAACCTAATCTTTCCTGCTTCAGAGTGGTGACGTTAGCGGAGTGGTTAGCAGAATGGACTGAAGGAGCAAGCGTGACTGCATCCACTCCCCGCTTTGCGCTTTGTCTTTCATCTTTCCCTGCTTTCTCTCTCTTTGGTGCCACGGGTTTCTGCTGGGAGTCTCAGCTGTTCTCAGTGGGGCAGGCTGGTGTCACTCATCTTCTTTCAATCCCTGCCATCTTCAAACTGGCAGTTAATTAAGCTGTCAGAGCCTTCCCTTTAATCAGAGCATGTCAAACTCGTGCCAGGGGCTCCCCTCAGGAGAACTGTACTTTCCTGTCAGTGTCAGGATGGAAAGACACAGGATATCCCATTGCTCTGCCTGTCGTGCAGTCTGGGGCAGAGCCTCAGCCTCATTACATTCCTAAACAGGATAGGACTGATGCTCTCCAGGGACTCGCAGCCCAGGATTGCATCCAGCTGGTCCATACAGAAAGCCCAGCTAAGGAAGGAGCAGCTCCCACAGGGCTGTTACCTGCATGGGGCAGGACGTGCACAGGGGGCTGGGGCTGCCGTTGGGAGCAGGACCTGTCTGGCCCTTCCTCCTTCCCCTCACAGCTCACAGGACAGGAGTAATCCATTGCCAGTGCTGGTGGCTCCTAAACCCATCACTGACTCGCTGGGGACCCCATCTGCCCCACAGGTCTGCTGAGAGGGCCGTAGCACAAGTGCTTTCTGTGGTTACTTTGCACCAGAGCTTTGTTACAGCTCTGTTGGGTGGCATCAGGCAACCCACAGCCCGCCCCGGGTCTCAGGTTCCCTGCCTGTAAAGTGGGCAAATATTCCTTCCTCCTTGTCTCCCGGGCATGCTGCAATTCTTTCCACTGCAATCCTCCTACCCCTGCAAGGTGTCAAGGTGGGATGTGTCATAACTGTTACATGGGTCATTAATCTCTTTAAGTTAAAAAAATGCATTTCCTGCCCCTTTTATTCCTAGTTCTCCACCATGTGCATAACTATCTGAAGTTATGCCCACTGTCTGAAGGTCAGCAGGCATTGACAGCATTTGGGTACTAGGACCTGTTCCTTGGGAAGCAGAGGATGAAGGCAGTGGGAGGCCTGCTCATCCCCCAAGACACGCAGGGATAATAAGGACTTGATCTGATATCTCTGATGACATCTCAGTCCTAGGGACTTCTTTGAGCTTTGGATCCCACTCAAACAGCCTGGAGGAAGATGGCACCAAGAGCTGGAAATGTTTTCTTTGGATGGAAACATTTGCCTGGAGCTCCTGGAGGTGAAGGAGCCCGAGCTCACCACTGTGTTCCCATCATCCAAAATGTGTGAAGGGCAGAAAGTGCCCAGGAGCTCAACGCAAGGAGCTGTGATCCCTCTCCTGTGGGGTGGCTATTTCTGCAAGCCCTCCTCAGCTTGCGGGCACCCCCATGCCTCCCTGTGGGCACAACTTTGCTGAGGGGATGGAGCTGAGGAGCACACAGGGAGCGTCTCACTAATCCCAGCTGGCAGCCAGCTCCCAGAGCTGCACAAAGGGCCTTTTCATGCCCTGCATAAACAAGTGAGAGGCATGAAAGGTTGTTATCAGCACTAGCAGCAGCTCAGGCGGGGATTCCCAAAATAACCTCCTCCCAAAAACACACAGACATGCACACCCCTTTTTCCGTGCTGCTGGGCTTTATGGAATAAAGGTTTTGGGTGCACCCAGCTCCTCTGCTGAACCCTGTAGCCTGAGAGCTGGCTCACAGGCAGGGCTTGACCCCTGTGCCTGCCAGTGCCTCCTGCCAGGAAAGGCAGAGCTGGTGGCGCACCAGCATGCACGTGTGTGTGCTCGTGTATGCATGCATGTGGGTATTCACCTTGTGTTGGAAGTGAGGAAGAACACAACCACACTTCAACTTTTCCTGCATCCTTGTGCTTGTAAGTCTGATGAAGAATACTTTGCAATGATTATTAAAACTGGCGGTATGCTTCCCCGACACTGGTATTGTGAGGGCTGATTAACAGTTTGCCCTGTGCTTGGAAGGTGGAGCTCCAAGAGCTCCAAGGTGCTCTTTCTTGGAGGAGGTTTCCTCTTCATAGCTGCACCTATGAAGCTGGACCCCTAGCTGCACCCCTATCTCATCTATCTTCTCCAAGGAAGAGCAGGTTTCCATGTAGAAATACACTCAAGGGTCACTCCTGGAGGACGTGCTGATCCTCTTTGCTTTCTATCCCATAAAGCCAGGCCAGAGTTGCTGCAGAGTTAAATTGTAAGGGGAAAACCTGATGGAATAAAAGAGCTTGGAGGCTCTCAAGGAGATCTGGCAAGAGCCTGGTGACTGAACCTGTCCTGACATGGAACCATGAAACATCTGCAAGCCTTTGCAATTTGTGCCAGTCCTTGTTTATTTGTATGGGCATTTGTGTTTCCTTAAGTTGTTGTTTCAAGTTGATTTCTGCTGGATAGTGGGAATCTGGCCAGGAGATCCTCACCTGGGTTGCAAAAATGACCCGACTCCCGAGAGAGGGTTTCCCATGGAGCTGCTGGCTAGCAGCGACCAGGGCTTGCAGGCTCCTCCATACACATGGCCATTGCGGGAGGCTCAAAGGTTTCCCTTGTGCACCGCTGGGCAACAAAGGTCTCCAGTGTCCAATGTGCAGACAGAGAGGCAGTTCCACCCAGCTGCGTAATGGCTGGTTTGGTGTTAACTAATTTTTCTGGAAATGTATTTGATTCATCTGAAAAAATAACTGAACAAATATCAGCTCCTTTAAATTTCTTTAAATTCATTAGATTTTCAGTTAAGCTCTCAAAAACCTTGTAAAGTTTACGTTTCCTCAATTTTTTCCGGGGGAAAAAAAAAAGTCTTACTGTCCCCTCCCTGCCACCCCATCTGCAATGTGTGGTATCTCCATCGCTCCCATCACTGCAGCAGGAATCTGACAGGGATGCAGGAAAGCTCATTTGTCTGTTATTGAATAACCAGAAGAGGGTCCAGCACATGGTGGGGTGATCAATAGCTCACAGGTGATTGTTTTGCAAATTGAGCTCTTTTCCTCATTTCAGCGGGCAGAGGGCTGTACGGCCAGGTATGTGCATAGGTTGCATTTTCTATGTCTTCAGGACTGTTGAAGAGTTTCAGGTTTTAGCTTGGTTGTAACTGGAAGACAGTTCAGGCTGGGCTGTTTGCTCCTGTGCGAGAAGGGGAGTGAAGGATTCACTGGAGGAATTTGTTCTACACGTTCTTCTTCTGGCTCCTTGGCTTTGCAAGGGGAACGCTCCCTGTGGTGGGTACTGGGGAAATATACCAAGGATATCTGTGCTCATAACTCTGCCATTGTGGTCACCCACTGACTTTTTTGGCCCAAATTCACTTAAAAGTGAATTTAACATTTAAATTTCCTAGATTTTCTTTTAGAGTATAACAGAACCCAACCCATTGAGCAGAAATCATTATTTTTCCTTTCAATGACCTGAAAGATGAAAACAGACAATAACAGTCCTCTGCACAGAGCTACAATTGCAATTATTTTTGCAACAATATGGTGCAACTTTTCTCCTGTACAAGTTCCCTACAAATTCAGGGCAGCATGACTCGTGAATGATGTCACTTGCAGTGCAGCCACCACCGCACGATGCACAGCGGTGGAGGGCCGGAGGTGAAAACCATGCCTGTGAGGGGAATCTGAACAGCCAGTTGAAACATCTTTTATTTGTAAATGAATGCCCTCCCTCAAGCTTGGCTTCGGTGTGATGGTTTTTTTTTTTCCAAGAGGTTCCTGCTATTTACCCAACTTTCCAGCTGGGCTTCTCCGAGGCACAAAGAGGCAGGACCTGCCTGAGTTTGTACAGTGAGTCAACAGCTCAGCAGGGGATTAGAGCCCACAATCCTGCTGGCATCGCTGCCTTGGCTCGAACCACTGGACCATGCAGCCTCATTTTGTTCCTGGTACTCTCTGCTGGTATGTGGTTTGTCAGGAAAAAAGCCTCAGTGTGGCTAATAAAGAAGGCACTTTATAAAGCAGTAAAAAAAAGCCTGCCTCATTCCAGCACTTCGTCCCAGTCATGGTGGTGTAGGGGTCAGGCTCCCTGTGTGAGTGGGAATGGCAGGTTTCCTGAAGGCTGGTGGGGAGGAAGCTGAGGAGCAGCACACGGAGGCAGCCGGCACAGAGCCCTGGCACCCACTGCTGCCAGACAGGCGACCGTGTGCTGACACACCATGACGAGCCACCCCAGACCAGCCCTGGCTTGCAGAGGACAAGCAGAGGAGGCCAGGTCAGATCTTCCCTGCTGGGAAGAGTCCCCAAGCCTCCCCCTCGCTGCTGGAGACCAGCCTTTCCTGGGGTCCCGCGCAGAGCTGCACCCTTCTAACTTCAGAGGACCAATACAGTACCTGATGGCAGATGCGCTACTAGATAACAGAGCAAAGCAAAGGCCCCGCAGGGAAGTCCAGGGGCACAACATGCTGCTTGGAGCCCTACATGATGCAGCAAGTGCTAGTGGGCGTTGGGTACCAAGTCAGGACTAGCCACAGGCTCTGGGAACAAGGAAACCAGACCCAGTGCTAACCCCTCCGTCCTTCGCTCCTCAGCATCTGCGAGGCAAAGAGGGCTGAGTGTGCAGCGCACCTCGTCTCATTCCTCCTGTTTATGAGCACCAATCTGACTTCCCCAAAGGTTTCACCTATGGCCATAGTGGCCGCTGCAGCCATGCTGTGCATCCAATGCATCCCTGCACCCAGTGCATCCATGCTGTGCATCCACGCACCCAGTGCATCCCTGCACCCAGTGGGTGCACACGTGTGGTGGAGCAACTGCCCCACCTTTTCAGCTGCGTCTCCTGGAGGGGACTGCTTGCCCTGACACACGTGAAATAACACAAGTCAGATCACTTGATGATGTGGAGATCTCCTGGGACTGGCTTATGGCTGTCGCACACAAACACCGCACGCAGTGCTCTGGGGCTGTGGGCAGTGGGTGGGCAGCCCCGGGCGCTCCAAGGTCAGCCACCCCGTGGGAGCCGCAAAACCTGCCGACACGTCCCACCGAGGCAAAGCTCCTTCCCTGAGGAGGGAAACCTCAGTCCGGGGCTGCAGGTCTCGACGGGGGGGCGTGGCAGGAGGAGGCTCTGCAGGGATGGGAGGTCGCGGGGGGAGAGCGGCTGGTGCGGCCGTGCGAGCTGAGCTGGGCAGGGTGAAAGGGGGAGCGCAGAGCCTCTGAGGTCCTGGGTGCCTCTGCGGGAC
>NW_008795704.1:1300106-1321675 GCF_000699145.1 Aptenodytes forsteri | reverse complement strand
GCCGGGCACGGGGAGGGGGGGGGGACCGCTCTTCCCACCCGCGAAGGAGCAAAGCGGAGTGCGGGGAAGCAGCAGCGCGAGTCGGATCCCTGCATCAGGATGAGCCAGCCCCAGGGATCCATAGCCCCGAGCTGCGGGTTGCCGTAATAGCGTTTAACTGCCGGGCTGTGATTTCAGGGAGACGATTTACATTAGAGGGAGAATGTGGAGAGAGCCAGGAACAACTTGGAATGGGTCCTCGCATATTTCTGTGGTTATTTTTGGAGTATCGTCATATGGCAGGAGGTGGGCTCTGGAGGTATCCTTGAGCTCAGCATTTTCTCCATAGGCTGGTTACCCGGGAGATTGTACTAGAGGACCTACGTGGCCCTTTTCTCTATCAGTGGTTTCTGTATAAAACACTATTTCTCTTGCTGTTTCCGCCGTGGTATTGTTTCCCTCCGGCATACCCAGCCTTCAGCATGTTATGGTGGGGACCGTTCTGTGGACAAACAATGGTTTGGGTATGCGTGGTTGAGTATTCACAATGTGTTGCAGGAGCAGGCGATGGAAAAGCTGTGTTTGATTCAGCTGTAGATGGTGTGAGGTGACTCCTGATCAGCTCCCTCTCCACTGCCGTGGATGAGGTGTGGCTTCTCCAGCATCCCTAGAGAGGCCAGCCCATGCATCAGTCTCCTTCCTGCACTTAACTGTCACTTTCCCTCCAGCTTTCTTATGCTAGACTTGTCCAAAGTGATTTTTGCTTCCAAACAACTCAAGATGTGGGAAGCACATTGTTACCAAGGTCTGCTCCTTGGGGCTACCTTGCAGATCTCCGTGTCCTTTGCGGCCCACTGGAGGACTCTGCATGTGTCAGATCCCTTTGACCATGGCTGCGCAGGCTGGAGAGCTGTTCTGGTGGTCTTCAGTTGCATGCCCTTGTTGCTGTCAAGCAAGTTTGGAGCTGAGGGAAGTCTGGGTTTGGGTGATGATCGTTGCAAGAAGGGAATTACTCTTTAATTACATTTTTTTAGAGTCTGGATTGCTAGGCATGAAGTCTGTCTGTGGAGGCCTCCCCAGGGTGCTCAGAGCTGTGCTCTCGTTGAGGACCCCGGTCTCTGCTGCGTGCAGAGATGCAGAGCATGTTCTGGAAACTGTGGCAGACCCTGGCTGTTGTAGTGCATGGCAGGTCCACAACCACCCTCCTTCTCCCAGAGCATTCCCTCCTTACGCAGGGGTAACCTCCGTGTTTGGTGTCAAAGGACCATGATGTACCCTTCCCTTGAGGGGTGTGAGCCACCTCCCCGCCTGCAGCCCCTGCTGGGAGCGGAGGATTCATGTCTCCTCTCCTCTTTGTGCCATCCTTGTGCTGTGTTGATGGCTTTAGCTGCAACTTCAGATGGTAATGCAGTCATTAGACCAGACATCACCATAAATAGCAGAGCCCTGGTTTGGGCTGCAGGGGTACAGGGTGTCTCGGAGGGTGTGATGCAGCTCTGGGTTAGCTGCAGAGCCTGTGTGTTTGTGCTGACGATAAGCTAGCTTTGGCTGCAGGTGATGTGTTCTTCCCCTGCTGTTTTGGTTGCTTGTTGATGTTGTAGCTAGAACTGTACAGAATTTTTATTTTTACCAATTTTTGAGAAATCAGCATTTTTCCAAAACTCTCAGGGGAGATGTTTTGTTTTGGAGGAAGCTTCTAAAAAAGGTTTTTGAGGTCTAGTGTTGTATTTCTGGTCAAAAAGCATGAGTGTAGATGAGAGCCTGTGTTCCTGGCGTGCAGAGGGTGAAGGTTTTGGTACCTTTCCTGTCCAGTGCATGGAGCTTGCTGGGTCCCCTTTCCTGGGCTGCTGCCATGGTTGCCACCACCACAACAACCTTCCAGGGTAAATGTCTTCTGGCATGCGGTTTATGGGCGACCAGGAGGGGTGGCTGGGTGAGCTGAAGAAGTCAATGCAGTGTAGAATGTGGAAAATCTTAAAAATAAATTTTCTTCCCCCGGGCAGTTGAGCTCCCTGTTAAGCTCTGGGTGATGACCCTGGTCCTGGTGAGGAGCTGGATCTCTCATTGATTTACAGAATAACCTTTCATGCTTTCTGCTGGGAGCACCGAGCCCTCGTCCCGTGTATAACTCCGGCGTCACTCTGTGTTGCCTGTGTTCCTCCTTGCTCTAGCGCTGCTGATGACTTCTGCATTACTAGAGGAGGTTTTCGGAGACAGAGAGATAGACCAGTCAGGTGCCTGATTGATTTTGTCCCTAAAAAAAGAAATCTTTCCCATAGTTAATTAGGATTTCTAAATTAGGAAGTCACAGAAAATGACCTGTTGGTTAAAGGGCAGGGGGTGGGCTTAGCTGTTCCCAGGCTTGCTCCGAGTTTCCTGCCCAGTCTCACAGACATCGCTTGAGTGTCCTTTGCCTTAATTTTATTTGGCTATGGACTGGGGATATTTCCCTGCTGCCTTGGGCACAGCACTACGGCGCCTGAGTGACAGCTGGGATACCGATGGGGAAGCAAGCGTGTGCAAGGAGATGGGCTGAGTATGGGCTTAAGCTTTGCAGCAGATCAGCGTGGGCGTCTGTAAGGCCTGTGTTTAGCTATATAGTAGACTTTCATGCGGTGCCTGTCACTTGGAGGTCTGAGCCGAGTCTGAAGCTCTGTTTTAAGCATAGATGCAAAAGAAGAAATGCGAAACGGTGGAGGTTCCTGAGTCCCCAGTTGCTGGAAGCTCCTGTGCAGGAAGACTTGTGCAGCTACAAATACATGACTGTCATACGGCATCTAAAAATGTGCTTGCACTGAGGCTGTGACAGTGATGGCTGCGTGGCTTATTGTTCTCATTAGAGCAGTTGGGTGGCTCTGAGTCAGCAGGTTTGGATTTGTCACAGCCAGGGCGATTGCTCTGGGGAGACCTGTGAGGTTCCGTGGTGCTGAGTGGAGGGGCTGGCCCTCGCTGTTTCCTTCTGCATGGGGACGTTGGGGTTTGAGCCTGGACTTACGCTCACTGTTGGCTTATGCTGTCGCTTGAGCCTGGAAGGAGTTGTACGTATCTGTGGGAGCTGGAGGATAGTCTCCCTTGGGAGCTCCTTTCCAGCGTCTGCCCTGTGCCGTTTGGGTCTATAAAGTTGAGCGTCACTACTGCCAGTGAGGCAGCTTGCCGAGTGGACCAGTCTTTCTCACGCGCATCACCTTGTCTGGATTACAGGAAATGGGAAGCATGGTGGGAGGAGACGGTCTCTGATGGGGACATGTTGCAGTATTTTCTTGTGGCTGCAGATCATCTTTCCCCTCCTCCTAGCCGTTGGGTGGAAGCTTGTGGGTTGTCCAGGACTTAAGTGTGCCTTAAAGGGATGAGGAGGAGATCTGGGCAATCACATCTTCCACCATGGAAGCGGTGGCTGCCTTCTGCAGCAGCTCTCCTGTCAGCACAGCGTGTCCCTGGTGCAGAGCAGGATGTTGGGCCCAGGCCCTGTGGATGTCCCTTGTCTTGGATGATGGTTGCTCCCTCTGCCCTGCCTTGCTCCAAGGAGGTGAACTGTTTGGGGGTGCATGGAGGCATCTGTACCAAGAGCTGTTGGGCTGAGCTTTTGTACAACTGGGACAGGAGCCAAGGTTTGCTCTCCTTGTGTTAGACAGGGAGCTGTGGGGCTGTGTAGAAAGGGCCAGTCATCCCAGAGCCCTAGGTGGGTGATTTGGTACAAATATTTCATGTCTGCTTCTCCCAGTACACAGCTGAGCGTGCTCTGAATTGAAGTTGAATATTAGTCAGGGCCCTGCCTATAGTGTGCGCATGTCCATTTGCATCCTCATGCACACTCCCAGGTTTGCTGTCTGGGAGGGTGGGAGTAGCAGACAGAGCCTTAAAATCTGGATGATAATGCTCTGGAAGAGGAATTTCTTTCCATCTTCTGCTGATGGTCTGTCTTTTGCCCTCTGGAGGGCAATACTAGTTCCGCTGGGGGCTTAGCAGTGCCCCAGGCTTGGTCTGCCCCATGCAGGAGCTGTGTGTCTGGGAGCAGCCAGGACTGGGTAAGCAGCATCCTGGGTCTGGTGTGATCACAGTGCAGAGAGGAGACTGGGCTGACCCTATTGTGCTCAAAACACGAGACAAATGAGGCTGAAGCCGCAGATCTGCAGTTGCCAGCAGGTCAGCAGTTTTACTCGGGCACTTGGCCTCTTTGTGGAGATGAAATGTGGTAGCAGTTTAGTATCTGCTCCATCCCCCTTCCAGAAACCAGCCCTCTGCCCCCCAGCTATAACTGGACCCTGCGGCCATCTCACTGGGCTTTGCTGTCCCTGACCCCTTCTCGGTTCCAAAGACTGATGCTCCTTTGCAAGGTATTGGCGATGAGGTGGAAACCAGGACCAGGTGCTGCGCTAGTGTAAAACGCATCCTGCGTTTGAGGCGATACTGAATGAGGATTCACAGCACAGCCCTGCTGCCAGGTTCCACCCACTGGCTCCTTCTTCCCTCTGCTCCTACTAACCCACTGCCGGGGCCCCGCTTGCTGCTTGGCAGCAGAGCGGAGATGTGTGCTGGTATCCTTCCCCGAGTATCAGATGGAGAGGAAAACACAGGGTGGAGTCATCTCTCGCACAAAGGAAATGTTGAGGTATCGTTTCTGCCTTCAGTGGATTTTTTAGGTGGCTGGGGAGAGATTAAACAGGATCTTAACACATTCACAGCCCCCTTCCCACCTCATTTTCCTGTAAATCTGTTGCTGTCGTGGTATCTTTCAGAAGATATTTTTAGCTTTGCCTTTTCTTTTTTTTCCCCCTCTCCTCGTATCAGGCTTTTGAAGGGAAACACGTTTCTATGGGAGAACAGAAAGAGCCATTTCACGAGACATTTTGTTATGGGCAGAAGGGTCGGGAAATCTGATTGTGCGTTTTAAATGACACGTTCCCCTTTGTAATCAGCAAAATCGTACTTGCTGGGGTGAGTGTCAGCAGAAAGCCATCCTGGCTGGGCCAGAGGCAGGCAGGTGCGTACCCTGGCAGGCTGCGGGGTGGAAGGGGGGATGGATCAGCCCTTCGCATCCTCCTCCTGCCCATCCACATGGGACCATCACCCAGGTGGCCACGCGTGAAGGGCTGCAGTGCTGGGAGGGGTCCTGCAGGTTTTTCTCCTTAACGATCCTATTGGGGAAGCAGTATCCCTGTCTATGAGAGAAGCAATTAAATGTTCTAATTAGGTGCACTATTGATCTGGCAGTGTTTCTGCTGGCAGGAGCTCCTGCTGAGCATGGGATGGCGTGGCACCTGACAAAGCTTTGGGTCTCTGCTTTGACGGTGATGAGAGGGATGTGGCTAAAGGTCTCAAAGTGGGAGAGCGGTGCTGTGTTAAGGCCTAAGGGGTGGTCATACAGCTGGGTCTGCTGCTTGCTATGGGAAGGTGCAATCTTTGACAAGGATACAAACCCAACATTGATGGTGAACTTCGGGGTGGGAAACTTCCAGCCTGAATTCATCCTAAAATGCAACAAAGCAGTGTTGCCTTTTAGGAGATTTACTGCAAGTCCTGATAGATGAAGGTCATGCAGAGTGAACTGGCCAGAACAAGATAAACCTCCTTTGAGGTCTGATTTCTGGGTATACATATGCCTACGTGAGGCAGGGGCCATTACCTCTGCAAATTCACTGGGGCTCTTCAGGGAACCAAAAAATGCTTTCTGGTGGTATGGCATGAGTAAATCCCTGTTGGTCACCTTGGTCTCGTGTGTGATACATCTGTAGGAAATGCAGCTGACTTTAGGGTGGCTGTTGGAGGTACTACAGGACATAGAGAAAACACAGCTGTCCATGCTGTGTTTTGGTGGCAACTTCCACCGTTGCTGTAAGCCCACCTGGCCACTTCTGTGCTGCTGCAAGAGCTTTGGAGCTCAGTCCCACGCCGGCGCGGTGCTGCTGGCTGCGGCAGCCTGGCGTGCGTAGACAGGGCAGCCTGGAAGGCCCATGGTGTTGTGGTCCATGGTCATCTCCTCCTGAGTGCTGGCTGGGCTGTTCCTTCTGGACTCACCAGGGCTGATGTGATTGCAGTGCAGGGTGGAGCCATGCACAGCTGGACCTCTCTCTGGTCGCTTTGTGCTTGGCTAAGCTGCCCTGGGGCTGCTGTGTTGTCCTGCCCTGTTTATGTTCCTGTTCTGGTGGACATGTGAAGGGGACAGTATGAATCCTTGTCCCCTTCCTTGCCCTTCATTGGACCCATCAGCATTTTTGCAACGCACTGGCCTAGATTCGAGTGAACTGGGCTCAGCATATGGCTCCATCCTAACCCCAGCCAGTGGTTGAGCCTGCCAGCGGTGCTGGCCGGGATCTGCCCCTTGCACGGGCCATAGCCTTCGTCTGGCTGCCTTTGGTGTCCCAGCGCCTGCTTCCACAGGCAGCACTCACACTCACTCCGTCAGGGTAAGGCTGGATGATTGCGATGACGATATTGTGACAATGTGGGTCACTGTGGGATGTTTTCAAGCCCGGGGCACTGTTGGTGGCTGAGGTGGTGTATGCACCGGCCTGGTGCCGGGGACAGCTGCATGGCAGGAGATCATGATGCAATCTAGCATGGATTTTTGCTAGCAGGAGTGTTATGGGGAGCTGCTTGTTTGCAGGCAGAAGTGAGCAGGGTTGGGGGAGGGTCTTGCTCCCGCTGCCTGTATTCTCAGAACACTTCATTAATATGATACTAATTGATGCAGTAGCTCAGATCCCAAAATGTCTATAGCTCAGAGCCTGCTGTGGTGCAGCCAGCCCCGGTGAATGCTGCTTCACGCAGCAGCAGACAGGAAAGAGGGACGGTCTGTGTCTGATGGAGAGCACAGGGGCTTTGTTTGACAGCATTAACACAGGCAGGTTGGGGACCGTTGAGTGCCACTGCCCTGCCTTTGGTGACTGCATCCTCCCTCGTGGGATGAACACGGTGCAGCCCTGGTGAGCCCCGGTGCTGGGGCTGCTGGCGCGACAGCCCTTCTTCTGTTGAAAACTGGCTGCTCTCGTGCCTGGCTGTGTGTCTGCCTGCCTGTCTCCGCTGTGCATTTCTTGACTCGCCCTTTAGCTGGGATGGGAGAAAGCTGAGCGTACAAATCCGGGAGCAGCACGGGGCCCCCACAAAAATTGCTGGGCTTGGCAGGGCCAAGCATTGCTGGGAGCAGGGCCACAGAGGCTGTGCCAAAGAGGGGAGAGAGCCCCACAGATCTCCGCGGCTTTGTGCGACCATCTACAGGTGGGAGCAGGCGCTGCTGGTATTGGAGTCCGTTCCCCAGATCAGCTTGGCCTGTTGGGGCACCTGTGTGTCCTGCCGCTGGGTGAGGGCAGAGCTCTTCTCCTGACAGGGATCTTTCTCTCCTTTGGCTCGTTAGCCTCTGGGCAATGGCATCTGCACGAGAAGAGGAGGCAGGTGAAGGAGAGAGAGGTCTGTCATGGGCTCTGGGATCGAGGGGTGTGGGCACATAGGTAACGGCATGGGACAGTAGCCTCCACATTCCAGTGGCATCCCTTGGTCCGTGGGCAGCGCAGGCTCTATGCATAATCGTGAGTGGGTCGGGAAAATGCCATTTCCAGGTCTGGGAGAGCAGCGAGCTGTGCACTGGGGCATGAGTTCAGCTCCTGTGCTGGTCACTGGTGTGGAGGTGTTCAGGCCCTGTGACACCGGCCCCGCGGTGCATGTGGGTGGGGGGACCTGGGGCTGCAGGTGCAGCCAGCACTGGTGCCGGCCGGCTGGGTACAGGGATGCCCCGCGTTGCATCCCAGCCTTGCTCCCCACGCAGTGAGACAGCTGAGCGAGTAAAACCAGTCTACGTGGTGACTGCAAAGGAATCTGTCCCTGGTGGGCAGGGTGCTCAGCACCAGCACGCGATGACATCCTGCTTGTGCTTCCCCTTGTGTGACAGCGGCAGAGAGCTGGGACAGGACCACGCACGCGGTGGTGGCTGTAACTCCCTCCTCGATCCATATCTCTGATGCAAATCGTTTGGGGGTGCAATTTCTCCCTGCTCAAAGGTGATTTTGTTTCCTTGGAGGTGCCGAAGCTCCCAGTCTTATTGCATCAGGTTTTCTGTCTGGGGGACAGCAGTGGGTCCTGTCCTTGTCTGGGAGGAAATGGCCAAAGCCCCACGCGGTAGCTGCCCAGCCGCGGATCAATTGCTGTGTGTCACCGTGCTGCTTGGGGACCCTGTCCAAATGGAAAGTGGAGCAGCTTTTGTGCCCCGAGCGAGCTCTTGGGAAAGCTGCTGTGGATCGGTGTTGCTCAGGGCAAGCTGTGTCAGGCTCCACACAGCTGATGTTTGCTTGTGGAGAGTGGAAGTTTTCTACTGAATCCATGGGAGAGGTGGGCGCTTTGCATAGGCGGGTCATCCTGCCTGCTTTGCTTCTGTGTTTAGGGGAGGATGGTCCTTGCCTATTGAAGGTATGTTTGGAAAATTAACCCTTGGAAAAGCAGAAGGTATCCTTGCTATGCTGTGAGACTGTGCTTCCTCCTTCATGTAACTAGTGCCTGCTGGGCAGTTTTTCCTTCCTCATTAGATGCAGTTGTCATCTAAAAAGTGGCCCTGAAAATGCTGTTGCAGGATTTGGGCTGTTCCGATTAAAACTGCTGATTTTACTCCTGGTGTGCCAGAGCTGCTGGTTACTCCATGGACGAGTGAGCGGGGCTGGCTCCCATGGGTCCTGCATCACTGACCTGCATCATTACCCGGGGTAAAAGTCCTGCCGACCAGATGTTGCCCTTGGTGTTACCGCAGGGGCTGTGCCGGTGAGCCGGAGGAACGGGTGACAATGGGGTGGCACAGATGGCCCTGAAAGGAGAACTTGGGTAGCACCCAGTGGTGCGAGCCAGGAGGGTATCTGTTTCACTTCTCGGAGGTGTGTTTGTTCTGCGGCACTGCCTGTAGTAAATATTTGCTTTTATCACTCAAATGAGCAGAGCTGGCTCGCAATGCACGCAGCGGGTAGACGGACTGCATTGAGAAGGTGCTGTTTTCACATCAGTCTTTTTGAGAGTAAAGTGGCATCTAATGTAATCTGGAGTTTATGTTCTCCAGCAAGCAGATTTGTATGGAGTCTAAACGCAGTGCTCGAGCTGTGCGGGCACCATCTTGTGCCTGGCTAACGTCCTTCTGTGCACTTGCCATCATCTCCGAGAGGGTTTTTTTTTCTTTTCTTTTTAACCAAATCTGATTTCTTCTTTGCAGGTTCTGAATTGTGCCCAAGCAGAGCATTGAGAGCAGCCCCTGGAAGCAGTGTGAGTTTATCCTGAAAGCTTTTATTCTCCTTTCCAGATCCCACATAAGGCTGAGTGGGTTTTGTAGCGTAGAAGGGGTTGCTCAGCACGGAGCCGGTGCTGCAGGGAGGCTTGTCTGCCAGAAACCCATGGCAGGACTGGAAATCTGGCCTGTTACCACCAAAGCACAAAACTGCTGGGCTTGGGCTTGTTCTGGCTTTCTTTATGTGTTGAGATTTTTTCCTGGTTTAGTTAGGAGTTGGGCAACCGCTCCTTTGACAACAGAAAGGCTCCTACCAGCTGCCTGAGTCTGCCTGCTGACGGAGCGACTCTGGGACGTCACGCTTAACGTTGAGTTTCCATGCTGTCTTTTGTGTGGAGGATTTGAGGAAGGTGGTGTGTTTGCAAACCAACCGTTGTGTTTTGTCAGGTGTGGATCTGAGCCCAGGGCGTAGGTCCCCGGGCTCGCAGGGGCTGGGCACGGCCAGCCTGGGGCATGGCCAGCCTGAGGCACATCCCGGGGAGGCTGGCACCACCGGGCAGCTGGGAGCAAAGGATGGGAGATGACAGTGATAGGTCCGAGCTGCAGAATTAAATTGTTGGGGTGCCTGAAAGAGTCGAGGGCTTGTGGTCCAGGCCTTCTCGGAGACCCCTGGGGTCCCTCCGGCTGGGTGGGCTGCTCCACTCCAGGGCTCCAGTGCACAGCAGGTTTACACGTGCCGTCCCTGCGAAACCAGATGTGAGCTGCTTCCACGTGTCCTGCAGACGGTGTGCGGCTGGGGATAGCTGGGAGGACAAGGTCTCATTTCTGCTTTTGCTCCCTGACCTGCAAGGTGAGCCTTGGCGGAGAGCAAAGCAGCAGCGCTACCCTCATTCTGGGTCCAAGATGGGAGGAAGGTGTCGTCATCTGAAAATTGGGGACAAGGAGCTCCGTGGCTGCACCTCACTGTCCTGGCTCTTTCCCAGGTGACAGGAGCACGTGGCAGCGTGCACTGTGAGGCTCACTGCATCCACGGAACCCCACTGCCCTCCAGGGTTTGGCTCCTGCCCCACAGGAGGCAAAGGGCGCAGAGGCGGCCAGTGCCCTGGATGCGGGCGGGGGATCTGCGTCCTTGCCAAGGGCAGTGATGGGCTGCTGCGATGTGCTTCTCAGGGCTAGAGGTGTCTGTGTCTCTGAACGGGGCAGCTCGTTACTTTTTATGAGCGGTTTCTCACCAGTGGTGCTACAAGACCGTCCCTCCAGGAGGGCTTTTTGCGGGTCCAGCAAGATGCCAGCTCCGCCCGTGTCTGGGGGTGCGTGTCTGTAGGGAAAGCAAGGATAACGACAGGGTTTTTTGTCCTGTCTCTGTATGCTGAGGAGTTTGGGTGCTGGAAGACTGGTTTTGGAATTGGTGGGAGCAGAGGTGCAGGCCCAACTTCAGTGGTGGATTGCATGTGATCCTGCATCACCGTGTGCCTCAGTTTCCCTCAACATGGGGTGGGGTGCCTGTGTGCTTCCACTCTGGGGCTCTGCGTGAGGAAGGCTGCTTGGGAGATTGGGCACCGGCCACCGCCGACGTGGGAGCGTTCAGCTCCTGGGCGATGCCTGACAGGAAGCTCTGCCCCTGCCTGGGAGTGTGAGTCCCTGTCCGGGTTCCCCACACTGGGGTGGCACAGGGAGCAGGAGGACACAAACCACCTCTGCGGTGACCCCTGGTACCCAGCTAACCCCTCGCTTTCACTGGTGGCCTCGGTGTCCTGGGTACAGCTGGGGGTTGGTGGCACAGGTCTGGGTGTCTTTGGTTTCATGTTTCCCTCTTTCAGTTGTGTCTTGTGAGCCAGCACTGGGGACTTGGAGAAGCACTTGCACAGCAGAACTGCTTCATGGTTGTGCTCTCAGGGCAGACTTGCCGAGCTGTGTGCGGGTCCCAGCTCCCTGGCAAGTCCGGGCAAGTGAAGCCTTGCCAGCACAGCCCAGGCCAGCTGCCGCTTTGTGCTGAGGGAGGTGTCCCCCTGCTTCTTGAAGGGTTGGTGACACTCCCATCACGGCACAGTGATCGTGCTGGTGATGAGCTTCTCATTTCTCTGTATTTCTACAGCTCCTTCACAGCTGATATAATATCCTACCTCCTGGATGTCACGAAGGGCTTGCTGCTGGGATTTGGTAGGCAGGGGTGAAGGGAAAGGACTGTCTTCTTGAGAGCTTGCTTGGTGGACGTGGTCATCCATCAGTTGGACTAGATGATCGTTGTAGGTCTCTTCCAGATGAACTACTCCATCCTCCTCAGAAGTGGTGCACAAGATGTGACCGTTACCTTGGCAAAAATGGCACTTTGTAGCCACTGCTTTAGACCCTGAACAGGGCTTTTCTGGGGCTGCAGATCAGAGGACGATGACTGTAGGCAGAGAGCTTTGGCCTTTCTTTGAAAGGAAAGAGAAGATGGGAGAGGGCAGGGCCGAGCCCGTGCCTGAGCTGGGCTCCCTTTGGTGGCTCCCCTTGCTCTAGGTGCTCTTCACATACTCAAGCTCCTCTCCTCTTCCAGCACACTGCTTACAGGCTGGTCTTGTGGTTTCCAGGGTGTCTGTTCCTGTGTTCTTCTTGCACATAAGGCAGCTAATCTCCCCTGGCCGCTACATCCCAGCGCAAGACAGTTGAACCCATGGTCTCTACCTTCCTCTGCTTGCTTTTGTCTGCGAGCAGTGATTGCCACAGAGGCAGCAGGTGACCTGGAGTGGGGACGGGAGCTGCTCTCTGCCATCACCGGTGGAGGAAGAAAGTTCCCTGGTGATGGGTGGTCCACATGGTTTGCAACACCCCTGCCTGCTTCTGGTGCGTATCTGCGGTGCCTTGCTGGTGCTCTGCAGTGGTCAGCCACGGGGCTTATCTGCAGCTGGGTGAACTGGGTTCGAAGAGCACTGGTTGTTACCCTAACAGGCTTTGGTTCAGTCTCCCTCCCTCTGCTGCACCAGAACAGCCCCAGGCTCCACTCCAGTGCAGTTCCTGCATGAGGGTTGGAGTGGGAGGGGACGGATGGCTGCAGTGCTGGTGGTCCTGGTGTCTCTCTGGAGAGCCTGGTCCTTACCTGGGCTGACTGCTCCATTTGGCCATGGTACCACTTGGGTAGCCCCTTCCCCATCCAAAGAAGCGTGCAGGGGCCAGCGGGGCCTGGCCAGCTCTGCAGCAGGGCAGCCCCGTCCCCCAGGCAGAACCCCTTGCGCTGTCTGGATGTGGCACTGAGATGGTTTAGCCCTGTAACTCTGCTTGCAGGCAGTTTCTAATGGCTGCAAAGCACAGATGAGCACAGAGCAGCTGCTGAGGTCCCTCCCCAGCACCCTGGGCAGGATTAGCTCCTTATTATAAGAATTGGCCCAGGATGCTGCATGGATCACCTTTTGCCTGGGAAACGCTGTCAGTCTGTTTTATGGAGTAGTTAGGAAGGTGAAGCTGTTCTTTCCTCCCTGCCCTTCACCCTGCGCAGCGGTGGGACCCTGGCTGGGCAGACAGCACTGCCAGCCCCTGGCATGGCTGGCGGAAGATGGCAGCGCTGCTGCGGGGTGGGTGTTTGCTCGGTGGCAGTACTGTCTGCGGCAGGTGTTGGGGCAGTGCTGTGCCTGCTCCCCCCGCCCTGGCTTGGGGCTGCTGGTGCACTTTCCTCTTGATTTGGGGCCCATCCTCGCTGTGAGACATGCCTTGGTCAATGAAGCTTGCTCTGTGCCATCCCAGCTGCTTTGGCCTGGGCTGAGCAAACAGGTTTGTGGTATGTGGCAATGCATGCCCTGAAGGCTGATGAGAGCTGCCAGCTCCCTCAAACTCAGCTTGGGAAAGGCTGGCTTCTGGCCAAACACCCTGCTTGCTTTGGCTGATACTTTTAACCTCTTCTGCATCACGTCAGTTAGGAGCTGGGCTTCCCCTGTGCTGTGTTACACCTGGGGTGAGCTGGGATGCCCACCTGTCTCTGACGCCCTCTGCCTGGTTGTTGAAGGCTTCTCTGCTGGAGAGCTGTGCTGGGGCTGCGGTCTTGCCCCACCGTTGACATGCAGCACTGTCTGCTCGGGCAGCAGGAGATGGGGCTTTCCTTGGAAGATGCAGCTTTGCTGCTCTGATGGCCGTGCGCTTGCCCAAGTCCTCAGCAGGTCTCAGCGTGGCAGAGAACTCTGTTCCCACGTGATGTACCACCCTCACCACTGGTTTTGGCCAAGGGTGTGAAGGGCTGGGATGGGCTCCCGCCTTGCTAAACTGGTGACCCCACTGGGGCTGGGTGGAAAGAAAGAGCTTTCCATTCTCAGATCCCTGAGGAGGGCTTGCCATCCAGGACTGACACTTCAGCAGCTTTTTTGGCACAGCAGGACCCAAGGGATGAGAAGCTGTAGGCAGCATCTGAGCAGGCGCAGTGTGGAGTGGGGATCTGCAGGGCTTGCTCCCAAAGGGTGGATGCGGAGGCTGGATCACGTGCAGGAGAGCACCCAGCCCTGGCGTGGGTATGCTCCAGGGCATCATCTTCCAACAGATGGGTGCTGGTGGTGGCACCTCTCTGGGCTTCTTCCAGCCTGGCTCCCCCACAGCCCTTGCTGCTCTCTCCTTTATTCTGGGACAGAGACTTTTGATTTTCCTTTCTTGGCTTTCCTCCCTGTTGCTGAAGGGGTTAAACAGTGTTTGGGCCACTTCCCATCCTCAGCAGCTACAAGAGCAGGTGCTGAGAGCTGCTCAGTGGGAGGCCAACAGGTTCTGTGTGGCATGATCTGCTCCCCTCATTGCAGCTTACCAGGCTCAGCCCCACCCAGGGTGCAGGTCTGGGGTGCCGGGGCTCACCTGCCTTCCTGGTGCCTCCCCAGGGAATGCTCCTTCAGTGGGGGCTGGGTGCTTGTCATGCCTCTGCATACAACATCTCAGCCTGCTGAGAGGGTTCTCAGCACGGCTGGTATTTTCTCTACTGTGGCATTGCTCAGGGACCTCTGGAAAGGGCCAGTTCTTCATGGAGCCGTAAGCTGCCCCAGGACTCAGGTGTTGGCTTGAGTCCTTTCCCACCTGCAAAGAAGGCAGGATGCTTGGTAGGGCGAGGGGGAAGCTGGCGGGGCACCAGAGGGAGCTTTGTGCTGTGGTGAGGAGCTTTCGGAGCCTCTGAGGCCACCGAATGTGCTGGATGGAGAGTGAAGTTGGGTCTCCTTGCCACTGGTGTCACCTGGAGGATGCTCGTCCTGCTCCCATGTGCATGTAATGGCCCAGGCCATTTGAGGTAGCCAGCACTGAGATGGCGTCCGTCACTCCGCATTTGGCTGCTGCATAGCTCCCACTTTCCTTCAGCTGAAAGCCCAGCGGCGCCCAGTAAACCCCATGGTGGTGGTGGTTGGCGGGGTGAGCGGGAGTGCTGCTGCTCCCAGTGACCCTGGCGTGATGCTTCTTGTTCCTCGCTGCAAGGTTATGTTTTAATGATGAATTTTGGATGGAAAGGGCAGGAGGGCAAGGTAAGGAGAGGGCTGCCGTAATCCTGCTATAGATTCAGCATGGCTTTTGCTGCACAAAGTGGCTCGGCTGCAAGTAAGAAGGCGCTAGTACCCAGGTTGCCGGGGAGACAGAGGCGTTCAGACGTGGTGGATGCTGCGGCCATGCTGGGCGGATTGCTGTCCCACCCCTTCACTGCCACCAGTGACAGCCCCAGTGGCTGTCCCTGATGCTGTTGCAGGGGACGCAGTGCTGTCCTCTGTGCTGTGTGTGCTGCCTCGTCCCAAGAGGCATTTGTGATGGAGTCCCCATGCCAGTGGCTCCTGGTGGCTGTGGCCGCACCAGTGCCCTGGATGGATGCCCCAAAGTCGGGGCAGGCTGGGGAGAGCCGGACAAACGTGGGTGCTTCTGGCATGGATCAGGGGCCTGTGTTCCAGAGCCATGTACACGTGGGTCCCTTGTGCCAGCCCCAGTGGGGTGATGCTGGTGGGGGGTGAGAGGCAGTCTGGGGTGGCAGGTGGCCTTGCTGCCGCTTGGCTCATCCACCTGGTGACCAAGATGGGCAGCCCCATCTCTTGGAAAGTCTAGACTTCTCTCCTCTTCTAGAAGGCACCCATCATGGGCCACCTTCAGGTCCCTGAGGAGTGACCAGGGACCGGGGAGCAGAGGCATGCGGTGCTGTGCCAGCCCAGGGGTGGGTGCAGTGTGTTGGTGCTCTGCCAGGGCTACAGCCCTGCCTGCGTCCCCACATGGCCGTCACCCATCCAACGCCTTTTCCAGGCAAGACCACCATGCCTTCTTCCTGCACACACAGCCCTGGGCATCCTCCGGCAGCTGCCCATGCTGTTCCCCCCATGCACGTTCCTCCTGGCTGCAGAACGGGCATCCTGCCTACCATCCGGAGGCCATGGTGGGAAGCAGCAAACCCACTGGGGACAGCTGCCAGGTATAAGAGGCATCTCTGTCTTGTTCCCCTCATACTGTGGTGAGAGTGCTGGAGCCTCATGCTCGTGGCAGCCATGGTGTCACTGCTCCATGGCCGGCAGCCCTGCTGCCAGGCTGGGCTGTGTGGGACAGAGGGGTCAGGCTCTGGAATGGACCTGGCTGAGCCTGGATCTGCCTGGGAGCCACTGCTGGCTTTGCGTCCCTGGTCCTGGCTGAGGCTGCCCTGGTTTAGCTGGGAGGGCAGGAGCCGTGCCAGCCTGTGCCGAGGTCTGCTTGGCACAAGTCATGTGCCAGGGAGTGCTGCTGCCTCTGCCAGCCACTTGTGTCCGTGACCTCCTGGACACAAATTTCTCCCTTGGGTTATGCCGTGGTGGGGCCAGCTCGGCTGTGGCAACTGGGTCCCTGCTCCCTGTGTTCAGGCTGGCCACAGCACTGTCCTGTGCTGGGAGCAGGGTTTTGTGCCCAGGGTGCCTGGATTGGGACCTTCTTCTCCGAGCATGAGAGCAGGAGGCACTGGTGATTACCATGGGCTCTGCCCACCTTGGGGCTCTGCCCTTGGGTGCAGTGGAGAGGAGAGACTTCATTCAGGTTTGCTTTTTTTCCCCCTTTATTTATTTTATTTTATTTTTTAAAAAAACTTCTTCTTCAGCCTTTCCTTCTGTTGTCATTTAATTGTCTAAGTTCCCTGAATACCCGTCACCTGCCTGAGGGTAGAATTTGAGACACATCAAAGCTAGATGAGCTTCTGCAGGCGCTAAGCGTGCATCCTCTGGGAGCTGGAGAGAGATTAAACAGCTGAGAAAAACAACTGCTCAGTATTGCCCAAGAGGTAAAATGGAAGGGTTGGGGGAGAGCGAAGGAAAACCAGCAATATTTGCTTACCAGAAAATGTCTGCCTCATGCCTGGGAGGCTAGCTGGCATGGTGGGTCCCTCCGTTGGGTGAGGCCTGGGGGATGCTGGATGGGGGAACACCAGGCTGGAGCAGTTCTGCAGTGGGAGCTGGGGGTCTCCATGCATCTCTCCCAATTTTGACCCTGGCATGTGTTTGTACAGCTGTCTGTCAGGATTATATCTGTGCATCATCTAAATGACTCTGATTCCTGCCACCCCGCTGGCAGGATTGGCATCTGGTCGCATGGAAGTGGAGGAGCGGTGCCAGGGATGAAAAGGGTTAAAATTAAGTGGCAAACTTGGTGTCATACCTGGGCTGGATTCCTACGTGGGGTCTGCGGGCACAGCGTGGGCAGATATGAGTCTGGGCAGTGGGACCGGACCTGCACCCACCCAGCTGCCTGCATGCAGTGGGGCGCTGCTGCCTGTAACTGGCGGAGGCCTGCCTGCACCTGAGGGGTAAATCAGACTTCAACCTTCAGTTGAAGAGGGGGGAAAAAAAAGGAATTTTAAGCTTTGTATTTGGGATAATACAAAGCAAATGAAATAAATCCCAAGCGGTGGCACTGTTTGTAGTCTCAGGACCAGATCAAGCCAGTGCTTTGAGAGGTGTCAGCAGCTCAGTCTCTAGCAGAAGCCAGCTGCTTGCGTGTACGAGGAAGCATGGCATGGGCCTTAGCAGAGCAGCCTGCTGTGGCTCCTGGTTGCTGCCCTGGCCCTGCTGGTGCCTTTGACCTCTGTGCCTTATTAAACCTGCATTCAAAGAAGAATGAGTTTGGGGGGTGTGTGTGTGTGTTTGTTTTAAAAAACCTATAGTAGTAGTCATTTTGTTGCATAAAGTATCTCCTTCCCGTATCTTAAAAAAAACCAAACAACGCACCTAAGATATTCTACTCCGCTTCACTGAAAAACCTTTGGTTTTGATGATGCCAGTAAGCGAGTTGGGCGTGGGATGCCAGGCCACACCAGCCAGTAGCATCTCCCCTGCAATCCGGCATGGCCCTGGGTGGGGGTGCAAGGGAAGGTGGGGACCCTTGGGAGAGCAGCCTCTGGAGACCCAACTGCAGGTATCTTGGGCTACTTTAATGCACGGGGCCTTTGCCTTCTGCGGTGCTGGCACCCAGTGCCAAGCTGCAAGGAGGCTGTTACTGCAGGGTTGAAAGCTCGTGGAAGCCCCTCAGCTTTTTTAATGAGACTTTGGGGCAACGTGCTTGCGGTCACATTGATTTCTTGCAGCACTGATGATTAATCAGATTTTCAGGTGCCAAGTCAAAGGAAAAGCTTGGTTTGCTCTCTAGCGGTGACCCATGAGAGGTTGGACCTCTGCTAGAGACACCACTGCTGGGGATAGTTTAAGGAAGTCCCAGAAGGTCTATTTTCCAGTCTTGATTTTCCATGGTTAATATAGCAGTTTCCTGCTCCTCTTTCCAGCCAGCTAATCTGTCTTCACTCAGAAGTGAGATGAACAGCAGCATAAATTGCAGGCAGTGTCCAAAAAGACGTTTTGCAAGAACAATTATCTTCCTTGAGTTCCAGCTCCTGCCTGTTTCACTTATTGATCTGCTGCTTTTCTTCCTGTGAACTTGTAGCATTTACTTCTCTGCAAAGGAATTTTGAGATGTTTGGAGGGATTTTCCCAAGTATGTTGGCCTCTGTCAGTTGGGAAGCAACATCGATGCTGAGGCTTGTGATTTGCCCTTTGCAGCTTGGGGACTTGCTAGGAGGGAGCCAAGCTGTGAAGGATGATGCTGACCAGAGCACGGAGGAGGCTCAGACACATCGGTGTCCCTGGGAAAGCAGGTTGTGTGGTGCTGTGGGAGATGCTCGTTCCCAGTCAGCCAGGCTGGCTGCTTGCGAGGGCTCAGACGGTGTGAAGTGGTTTCCGTTTGTCCTTTTCCTTTCTCTGTCTAGCATTTATCAGCTTCTGGAGGCAGCAACTGGACTTGGGGTGGAAGTTCTGTCTCATCTAAAAGCGTTGCTCCCTTTCCTGTAGGCCTTGGGTCCAAGGCAAGGCTGGGGGCTGAGATGTGGAGGCCAATGGGGTGCACAGGCAGATTGCAGTGGAGCATGTCCCTGGCACAGCCAGGCCCTGGTGCTTCAGCGGGAAGGGGGAAGCTGGCGGATACCAGGTGGAGGTTTCTGGTCTCACCTCCACTGCCAGAGCCGTTGCAGTAGAGCTGGTGCTGCTGGCAGGGACATGCGGACGAGGTGGCTCCTGCGGGATGCCGGTCGCTAAGCAACCGGCAGAGGTGGAGCTTTCTGGGTACCATCCCCAGCGCCACTGCCTGTGCTGCTGCCTATCTGCTCTGGCATTGCCCGCATCGTCCCCAGGCAGCACAGCGGGAGGTCCTGCCGCCCTGCTGGCCGCGCCACACTGTCTTGGGGCAGAAGAACATCCCAGGGTGTCTCTGGGCATTGCTGAACCCTGATTTGGGGTTCCTCTGTCCAAGATCGCTGACACCCTCACCCTGGGGAAGGAAGTTGTCTTGAAGCTCTGTTGACCCTTTTGTTTGGGGCTTCCACCTCAGTGCTGCTTCCCTGCCTGGTTCTGCCATTTTGCACTGAAGCAGGGCAAAAAGTGGCAAGCTCCAAGGCTCCTGCATCTTGTGGCTTCCGTGCAGCCCCTTGGCTGGGCTGGGAGTTGTGGATGCAGGGTGGACTGGCTGTGAAATGCTGGGGGAGCACATTTCCCCTCTGGGACAGTTGTACTAGTGGAGCCTGGGCACCTTCAGTCCTCCTTAGGTGGTGGCTGTGTCGAGGCAGGGGCGGTCAGGGTGTTACAGGAAGGCTGGGTGGTGCGGAAGGGTTTGAGGAGGTGTCAGTGGCTGCACTGCTCAGGTATCCCTACTCAGGGCTGTCCCTCAGGGCGACTGCAACCCTGGCTGGGTAAGTTGTGCCCTTGGGTCCCTTTTCTTTACGACCTTCCCAAGGCTGGGTGTCTGTAAGGCACTTGGAAAGTCTTTGGATCAAATGACATCCTGCAGTGTGGGAAGGAGCTGTGTCGATGACTGCTTGGGGGCTGAAGGATGGGGAGGTTGCTCTGGGTGGTGGCTTAAACCCTTCAGTGCATCCAGAGGGCTGGTTCACCATGTTGCTGTCGCACTGGAGGATGTTGCGTGCTGAATGTTAAGCAACCTGCTTTCTCCCATGCCCTCTCCTGTAATATTCCTGCCCACAGCCAGTGCTTCTTGCTGGATCTTTGCTGGAAGAGCTGAATGCCCCAGGTGCACCATCGTATCACAAATCTCTTGTGTCCCTGCTCCTAGTGTGTTCCGAACTCTGCTGACAGCGCAAGCATGCCTTTTAAAAGGTACGCGTTTGCCTGGAAGAGGCACATTCCTGGTTTTACAGGGCTGCCTGACATGACAGAGGGGGCAAGCTGGGCAAGCCTTTGGTTTTGCAAGAAGCCTTAATGAACTTCCACACCCCCCTGGGCTCTTTCCTGGAGCAGCGGGCATGATGCGGGCAGCCAGCGGAGAGTGATGTGGAGCGGGGTTGCTGGTGGCTGTACAGTTTCTGGCACAGGGGCTGCCTGGTTCGCCGCTGGATCCTGGTGCGAGGATCTGTCCTTGCTGCGCCCTTTGCTCCTGAGTGGCTGAGCTGCCACACTGCTGGTGGGAGCCTGTGCTCTGGGCTGGACGTGGGCTGAGCTTTGGAGTCCCTGTAAGCCTGCGTACTGGCACGAAGGTGCTGCATGGCGGTGTGGCCATCCCTGGTCAGGAAGGGGCTGGCGAGCTGTTCCCTGCTGAGACATGCCCCTGTCCCTGAGAGCCAGCGGTGATGCTGGTGCAGTGCAGCCTTACCGCCAGGTTCTCTTCCTGAGGAGGCGGTGAGGTGGCCATCGCCGCCTGCCTGCATCTGCCTGCTGAGATGCTTTGGGGTGGGTGGCTGGTGGGCGGCAGGGATGGCTCTCGGGGAGCAGTGGCTCTGCTTGGGAGCTGGGGATGGTTATCAGCCAGCTGGTGACAGGTAGGCATTTCTGCTTGTGCTACTGAGCAGCTGTCATCAGGGGGAGGGAGCTGAAGTGCGAGGTAGTCAGGCTGAAACTGGAGAGCTCTGGAATAGCATTGGCCCTTTGGCACCTCCCAAAGGCTGCGGGACTGCGGAGCTGCTGCCCTGGGCAGGTGCAGGCAGGGCCCTGGCATGGCTGCGGGCATTGATTGGACTTGGCTTTTGGAGGGGAAAATGCGGGAGACTGGAGGGACCAGTGGGTGCCGAGGAAAGCAAAGAAATCCCCAGATCGCTAAGCAGGAGGGTTGTGGTCTGCCAAGTAGACGATGCTGCAGCGTCTGGGCTCAGCGGTGGCACGCGGCATGCCGTGGCTGATGCTGCCAGTTCCATCCCATGTGCTCATGTGGGCCTCTGGGAGCAGGGAGAGCAAACCAGGGGACGAGGGGTGTCTGGGCGTTGCAGTCTGCACCGGCTATTTCATCTCACTGATGGGCGGTGTCTGGGCTGCACTTTCATCTGGAGAAGCGCAGGGTGTTTTTGCAAGAGCTGAATCATCGCTCTCCTGACCCACCCGTTGAGAGATCTTCATTTGCATGTTAATGACATTGTGTGGAAGGTGTTTCTTGGCTTCCCAAGCTGTCTGCTGCGAGGGGTCACAGCAATTTATCCCTGAACTTATTTATTCAGCTGGGAGGTGTCACTCGAAAGGGTAGGAGTGAAACCTTGTTTAAAATGGCCTGAAATTGCCCAGGTCTTGCAAAACAACTGTGTGCCACTGTGCGTGGTGGGAGCAGGGCAGCAGGGAGGAGGACATGCTGCTTTTGCATCCTGGCAGGCTTGGAGGAGGAGGAGGCGCCTCAGCTCCCCCCCCCGCCCCCGCCGCCCAGGATGCAGCAGAGGTCAGGCTCCTCTTCCCTGGTTTTTCCTGGTGCCAAAAGGGTTGGGGCCAAAGCGTGGAGGGAGCGAGCTGGAAGGAGGGTTTGGTCTCTCGGGACAGACTTTGCCCCGGCTGCTCTTGATGCTGGCAGCTGAGCCGGGGAGGTGGTGACTTGCCATCGCTGCCTAACTCAGGCTGACTTGGGGGACAGCCCTGCCCTCTCCCTGTGAACTCGGTGGCTTTTTAACTTTGCTTCCCCCCCCCCCCCCCTCTCCCCTTTTTTATTTTTTTTCCCA
>NW_008795704.1:1293075-1299659 GCF_000699145.1 Aptenodytes forsteri | reverse complement strand
AAATTTTCCTCCCCCCCCCCCCCAGCTTTCTCATGATTCATTTTTGACCCATGGCACGATGCCTTTGGACCTGCAGGGGAGCTGAGCCTGGCTTACAGAGTGTAGTTTGGTGAACTAAGCTCAGGCTGCTTTATTAACCTTGGAGCCAGGGGATGCCACTGTGGGCAGCAGGTCGCTGCCCATCCTCCCGAAGGCAATGCCAGTGGAGGACAGTGCAGTTTGTGGTGGGGGAGGCACTTTTCTGCCTGTCAGCTGTGTTTGCAAAAGCCCAGCATCCTGCTCTGGGGTCAAATGTCTCTGCACTGCCTGGCTCGCACATGATGAGTGAGCAGATTTCCGGGCTCTTGGCAACTGCTGACATAATATAAATACATAATTGCCCAAACACAGATTCAACACGTGTCAATTAAGTCTGTGCTTGCTGCAGGAGAACAGCTTTGCCAGCCCCATTCAGAGAGGTGGGAGAGCCCCCATGCCGTGGGCTCCTTCCACACGGTGGATCCCAAAGTTTGTGGAGGTGTTACACAGGGTCGCTGCCCTCACGTGGGTGTGTTGCCACAGGATCATCTCATCCTTGCTGCCTTTACTCTCATATTTTTCTTCACTTGACCCAATTCATCGCTTGGCAGCTCCAGCCTGGCCGTCGTGCACCCTGTCGATGAAGAGCCACCGTCCACTTCTCATCGTGGTGCTCGGCGGCTGCTTCAGCCCTGGGTTTGACTCCTTTTCCCTAGCTTAGCATCCCTCAGGAACTCCAGGTCAGGTCAGTGGTTGCAGAGCACGCCAACTCAACAGCCCAAGCTTGCCAGGCTTGCTTGGAGCTGGAAAGCAACCACCTCTCCTGACAAAGGTGTCTGTAGTAGCCATCAAAGCCCTACATTGATTTAAGGCCTGCTGATAGGGCAGGCTTGGGCCTGTCTTCAGGAAGGGACTGGTCCAGACAGCCTTGATGAGACCTTCCTGCCCTCCATCACCAGGCAGGCTCTGAGCTAGACCTGTCATCTCCACTGGAGGGACAGGAGCTGACACGTCCCTGCAGTTTCACTGGGAGCAGCCTCTTGTGGTTAGTTGGTGATGATCTCCTCCACCAGCAGGTTCAAACCTCATTGCTCTTCCCTACCGGAAGGCAGGAGCTGTGGCAGGGACGGGTCCTCCTGATGCTGTGCTGTTGTATGGTGGGCCAGCCTTGGTCTGGTTAGCAGGACAAGACAGCAGAACTCAGCTGGGCCAGTGTGAGGTCTGCTCACAGGCTGGTGAGAAAAGCGTCTGAGGTGAAGAGGGAATGCTCCTTTATGTTCCTAGTGTGACCTACTTAGGCTCACACCATCCTGCTGGGCAGGAGAACCTCATGATATGTCAGTCTGATATCTCCTTTCCAAATGCTCCTGGCAAGTGGGTGGGAGGGAGCAGGCTTGGAGGTGATGGGAAAGGGGTGAGTTATGAGCATCGTGGCTGTGAGACTACACATGTATGCAGTGACAAGGATGGACGTGTGGTGCAAGGTTCATGGGTGGATGGAGGGACAATGCCTGCAAGCATGTCATGGTTGCAGGGAGGACTGGATGAGGTGGATGGTAGTGGCAGGGGATGGGTGAGCAATAAAGCTTCTCCCAGCACGCCAGTGCCCTGCTGCTTCTGCAGTAATTGAGTCCTGCCGCGCAGGGTGCCCATGGGGTGCAGTGTCTGTGCTCTCGTGCTGTAGTCCTGCCTGTTGTGTGCACATTTAGGTGCTTGGGGGGCAGGGGAGCCAGGTCACTGGGAATTGGACGATGCCTTTGGTGTGAGGCGAAGGGGGAACTGCTTTACTGTAAATGGAGAACATCAGATGAGATTGTGATTGTCTGGAAAAAGACTTGGATCCTAAAACATCCATCTGTGTGACTGATCTGAGGAACAGAGAGAAAATAGCGGAACATGAGGAGGGAATGTAGAGAGGGGGCTTGAGACAAGTGTGCAGGCATGAGAGGTCTTAGAAAGCTGTGGTTACGCACCAGACGGTAAATCTCAGTGCTGCGATCGCAAAGCCTTGCTGTCCCAGCTAACAGGAATCTGCGGGAGCCAGGCAGAGATGAGAGGTGAACCCCAAGGTCCATCCAGCTACAGGCAGCAAGGGCACGTGGACTAGACCCTCACGGCACAGCCAAGACCCTGATGGCAGGAGGAGGAACTGAATGCTTTCGGTTTGGACCCAGCAGCGCTCAGTGCCCAGCTGCCCATGCTTCTGCCAGCTGTTTTCTGCTTTTCCAGGGTTGAGCAGAGAGGAGCTCCTGGGGCTGCTCCTGCAGGGACCTCCCTGGGCAGCTGTCTTTGCCTTGGTTCAGTGGCTCTGCAGACCTGCTGGTCTCTGACGGCCTCCAGATCACCTCTGGGAAGGACGAAAGCTGGAACTTGATGGACCTGAGATGGCACTTTCCCGTCAGGGTGGATGCAGGTCCTGCTGGTTGAATGGTGGCTGCAGTGGGTTGCTGTCCCTGGGCTGAGTGAGCTACCACGGGTGTTGCCTTCTCCTCCGTGCAGGGCTGAGCTGCTGCCAGCGCGGGCTCTCTGCGGGGCTGCTCCTGTGGAGGGGTCATGGTGGCCTGGGGATGGTGGGGAGCTGCAGAGCTTGAAATAGTGAAAAGGCAGAAGGAGCTCTGCCCTGGCTCCTTGGGACAGGGACAGCCACAGTCCAAAACTACAGGGAAGGAGGTTTGGTGAGATGCCAGAGAATACCTCTCTAATGTGATGAGGATAAAGCCCTGGCACAGGTGGCGGTGCAGGGAGAGGAGTTTCCACTGCAGGAGACTATTAAAGGTTTGTCGGGCTGGTATGGATGGAGCTGCTCCCGGTGTTGAGCCGAGTGGGATTAAATGACCTCTTGAAGCATCATCTCCCTGCTGCAGTGGACGGCTGCTGCAGCCTCCCTGGGGCTCGCAGAGGCGGTGTGGGGACCTGAAGGAGGGATGCTTGCAGGAGGCTGCAGGGACCAGGGCTCCCACGTCAGCCGCATCTGGAGCCTCACCTCTGTGAGTCAGCATTTCACTGCTGATGATTCACAGCGGCACTGCAAGACAGCCACGGGCTGGTGCAGGGCTGGAATTAATTGTCTGGAAGGGGGACAGCACAAGAGAGGCAGAGAAGATGTTTTCCCTCATCTTATCAGCGTTTCCCAAGCCTGGCTGCGAGGTGCGCCAGCACGGAGCTGGGGAGAGATGTGCTCTGCCTGCAAAGGGAGCTCCATCTCTCAGTGCCCTCCCTGGCAGCAGCTAGGGCACAGGGTTTGGTGCCCTGGCACCTTGGTGAGCTGGTGGCTGCATCCAGCCATCATTGTCCTAACCCAAGAGCACAGTCCCCTGCTTGGCTGGACCTCCTGGCATGCTGCTTCGGTCATAGGCAGCCCCTGCCCTCCCACAACCTGGCGAGGAGGATGAGACAACCTCCCTTCTCCCCGTGCGTACATCTCTGGTCCCTGCAAACAATGCTGTGGGGCTCCTTGCTGAGCAGGTGTTTCTGTAATTCAGATTCAAAGTGGGGATCACCTGCCTCCCTTTTCCTGGTGGGAGGCAGGTGACCCCCAGCACATCTGGCACAACTGTAAATCCATTGAGCTATTCTGAACCAACTCGAGAACGATGGACAAGTACCAGTGTTATGCTTCAAAAATATTATTTGGGCATCTTTCCATGTCCTTTCTGGGCTCAGATACCCTCAACCTGACAAGTAAATTGTGAGAACTGCCCACAGGTGTAATCTTCTCGGGAGGCTTGGCCCTGTCCTCGATGCTGTAACTCATAGCTGGGTTGGGGGCTGAAGTACTGCATCCTCAGTGCATGTGTTTCCGGGTCAATGCTTTCCAGCCTCTGATTTCCTTTTGAAGGATTTTTGCAGACCAGGTGCCCTGCTGCAAGCTCTCCTCCAGGCTTGATGGCATGGCCTGTCCCTCCCTGTCTCCTCCGTGGTGTGTGGGTAGGGCTGAGGGCCCCTTTCCTCCTTGCCCTTGAGGCTTACCCTACATAACTGAGCCCCGGTCTGGTGAAGTGGGGTGCTCCCCCCAGTGGGTGCCTGCCAGAGCCCTGGATCTGGCCAGCACATCTCCTGGTGAGCTTTGCATCAGGTCTGGGGGTGCCTAGGGGGGTCTTTGGGGACCCTGGGCACTGGGGCACTGTCCCAGACAAACTGGAAGATGTGAGGATAGGCAGGAGTGAGCCTGGCCGATGTGAGAAGCCCCTGGAGGCTTCCCTGACAAGCGGGGCACCGCACTGTCCCGTGGGACCCAGGGGCATGGCGCAGCATGTCCTGCCCTCTCGGGTGGCGGGAGGCGGCAGGACTCCAGTGTGGGCAGCACTAGTGGGGGGTCTGGGCTGGGTTGGGGTGCACCCCGCAGTGCAGTTGCAGTCCTGGGACAGGACCGAGGTGCCTTCTCCTTGCTACTGTTTTTTTTTCTCTGCAGTAGCCCCAGATCTGCCCACATGACCCGAGTGCTCGCTGTGTCCCATGGTGTCCTCTATGTGGAAGGTCAGAGACGATGAAGGCAGCCTGTGTGCTGCTCCCCACCCCACTGCGGCTCCGAGCCGACTTGCTTTTTCTTCTCCCCACCCTCTGTTATCCCTTTTCCATCCCTTCTGGCCTTTAAAAGATTTGTCTCTTATCTTTGATAATTGCCTGCAAGGCTTGAACATCTCTGAGGCCTCAGAGCTGTCCTTGCCTTGGAAAAAGCTAAAAAGCTCTTTTCTCCTGTGCCTGGGCAGAGGGTGCATGTCCTTCTCTGCGGCAGCCTGGGAAGCTGGTGCACCGTGGGGACCAGGGGGGATATTTCCATGCATAGGAGAGGGTTCCTCCTCTTCTGCCCTCCCGTTCCTCGTTGGAGCTGCAGGTCTTCACCAGCAGACAGGCTGCTCCCTGGTTTGCTCCTGCGCTGGCTACTCGCACTGCCCCAGCGGAGCTGGCCTCATCCCGTGGGTTGGTGCCCCCGACCCAGCTCATTAGTGGGATGTTGAACCCCGAGATGGGCAGGGGGGTCTGTGCTGCACGTGCTCTGTTATTTAGTCTTATTTGGTGATGCTCTGGGGTTTCTTAGAGTCCTGATCCTGCTTCAGTCTGTTGTCAGTGGTGGGGATGTGGTTCATGGTTGCACAGCCATAGGAGTGCCGTGGCTCCCCTCTCCCAGACATATGTTCCTCGTGGTTGGGAAGGTGTCAGATGGAGAGAAACCAGAGTGAAGCTTGTGCTGGTGTCTTTAGGCATTCAAAAAGCATGAGCCAGGCATCCTAAAAGCAGGGGAATTGGGTTAAAACCCACAAATATTCTAACAGCCCCTCCAGCACTTGCTTCAGCCTGTGAGAACCTCCGAGGTAGGTGCTGAACTCTTTTTTGCTAATGCAAGGACAGAGCTGAACAGATGGTGACAGGGACAAGTGGTGCAAGTGGGGTGTTTCGGGAAAAGACTGTTTCAGACATGGACCAGGCGTGCCATGCCACAGCCCCTGGCCCCCCGAATTCTCCCTCCTGCTCGGGCTGTGGAGGGCAGCAGGGGCAGGCATGGTGTGCCCACACAGGGTGACCAGCCACGGGGTGCCTCCAGGTGCCCCTGATGGCTGGAGGTTACAAGTAATGATTAGCCCTTGCTTGGATTTAAAGCACTCTGAGGATTACTGTCGTGTTTTCTCCTATGCCTACCCCTCCCTGCCCCTCTTGGGGGGGTGGCAGGCCTGAGTCGGCAGCTGGGTGCAGGGTCTGGGCAGGGGAATGGTTGCAGGATGAGGCCCGTCCCAAATGCCTACATCCCTCACCAGGGTGGGAGGCAGGGAGAGAGCATTGCTGTGGCTGCTGTGTGACCAAGCCCCGGGTGCCTCAGTTTCCCCTGCCGGGAGCCAGGCGAGCTCCCAGCCTGTGGAGGGTGCTGGCGGTGCATGCACGAAGCCCAGCAGGAAGGCAGCGGCACAGCTCTGCCGCCCTTCCCTCCTTGCCTGAGCTTCCTGGTGTGATGGGCACCACGTTGCCCTGCTCCTGGTGTGTGGGCTTGGGGCGGGGGGGGACGGACCCCATGACGGGGCAGCCCTGGGGGACGCAGCACAGGGAGGAAGGTGCTTTTGCTCCAGCATGAGGCAAAGGGCTGATGCTGCAGAAGCGCTCGGCAAGTCTCCTGATGCCTGCAAGCCCCTTGGTCCCACAGTCCCCTTCCCGAGCAGGGAAAGCCCTGTGGGCCAGAGAGCCAGCCACGAGTGTGGGTTTGGTGCAGCCCAGGGCCCAGCACCATGCTCCCACTGCTCTGGACAGCCCTTTGCACCGGCCCCAAGCTGTGCTGGCCCTTCTTCAGCTCTGGGGCTGCAAGGCATCAGGGCAGCCCCTTCCTGGGCGGGCTGGCAGTACAGCGGCCCCGGGGCACCCTGGCTGCACTCCAGCGCTCCCCACCATCCCTGTCGGCAGGCACGTATATGCCGGAATACGGGGAGGGTTGTCCTCTGTGAGCCTCCCTTACATGAGGGATGTGCCAGTGCTAGTGGTCATCAAAAGGTACTTTTTTTTTTTTTAAATGCAAGTTTTGGGTGAAGTTTTTCAATGGATTTTCCAGCATTTCCAGGGCAGGGTTGGCTTTTGCCATCTCC
>NW_008795704.1:1283912-1292893 GCF_000699145.1 Aptenodytes forsteri | reverse complement strand
GCATTTCCGCATTTCCGCATTTCCTTTTTTTTCCCCCCCCCCTCCAAGTTTACTTTCTACCAAATTAATCAGAAACATTTTGATGCTCAAAATCAGAGGCTATATCTGGGATTGAAGGAAGCCTTGTGTAGACAGAACTACTCCGTGAAGCAGCCACCTCCCTGTCTTCTTCTGGGTTTGCAGATGCTTCCAAAATGATGGTTGGCAGCCAGCTTTGCTAGACTGGGAGCGGGGGTGATAAGACCAGTGCCCCTCCGCCCCCACAGCATTCTCTGCTGGGATCTGAGGACTTACTGTGATGCTGAACTAAAACCTAAGCGCAGCTTAGCCCTGACCTCTTCTAAGAGCTGAGCTGTGTCCCCCTGTTGTCAGAGGGAGCTGGCTCCACTTCGGTGCCTGAGTCACCAAATTGCGCTTTGGGTGGCAGTGTGGAATGCAAACGGTCGCCTCCTGTGCTGGGTGGGATCGCAAGGATGTGAGGAAACCGTGTCGTGGGGTCAGCAGGGGTGGTGGGAGCAAGGAGGGACTCGCCAGCAACCACTGCCTTTGCAGGAGCTTGGCTCAGTGGCATGGCTCAGTGCTTGCTTGGGGGTGGGTGGGTCCCCAAGCTGCTCTCTCCCCCAGGAGGGATCTTGTTGTGGTTTTTTGGTGGGTGAGGAGGTGCAGGATCAGGCCCAGCCCATGAGTCACATCTCTGTGGGATGACTCAGGCATTAGCTGTGTCCTCACTGAGCCTGGTGGCACCGTGGCAGTTAAGGGTGCTCTTCTGTGGGGTGGTACCGTGGCTGACATCTTTCTGCTGGCCCAAACCCTGTGCTGAAACGCACATGGAGGTCTCTGGGGCTCTGCAGGGACTCTGTCATCCCCTCGCTTTTAAAGGGAAAAATGTGCTACGCGAGTTGGCCTGTGCCACCCTGTGGGGTTCACTTGCCTCTCCTTAGAGTGGAAAGTGGGGGAGCTCGTCCATGGGGCAACTTCCTCCTGCTCCCAGCAGCATGTGCCATCCTCAGCCCCTGCCGGGGCTTCCCGCCAAGCGGACAGAGCCAGGCTCTTCTCAGTGGTGCCCAGGGACAGGACCAGAGGCCATGGGCACAAACTGGAATAGTGGAGGGTCCCTCTGAACATCAGGAAACACTTTTTCACTGTGAGGGTGACCGAGCACTGTCACAGGTTGCCCAGGGAGGTGGTGGAGTCTCCATCTGTGGAGATACTCAAAAGCTGCCTCAACACGGTCCTGGGCAACCAGCTCTGTGTGGCCCTGATGGAGCAGGGGATTGGAGGCACTTCTGGAGGTCACCTTGTCCAAACTCAGCCAGCCTGTGATTCTGTGATTCGGTCCTCGAGCATAGCGTGGCGGCCTCTCTCATGGGCAGCGTACAAGGGGTTCAGCAGAGCACAGTGGGTCCTCAATGGGGTGTAGTGCAGGCACTGATGCCGCAGGGACCAAGATGCCAGCAGGACCCGGTTTGAAAGCTGGTGCTGTTCATGTCTCCCCAATGCCTTGTGCACCCTGTGGGTCTCACCAGTGGCAGAATTTGGAGTCAGGAGGAAGAGCGTTTCCACAGGCACCTCCATCCCTGTTAGTGGGTTGCGGGCGCAGTGGGTCCCTTCCAGCCCAACGCCCTGGGGCCCGAGTGCCTCCAGCTGGGTGCATCATTGCTTCTTGCCAGGGATGGAAGGAAGATACCTTCTGCTCATTTTCCCTAGGCTACCTTATGGAGCCAGCACAGGGTTGTTTCATGGGGTTCAGTGCTGATCAGAGAGGGGCGACGTCCCATGGTCATTGCCTGTCCCCCCAGGCTGGCTTGCTCACTCCCCCAGGGCAAGCAGGCGTTGGGACAGCAGCAGCTCCTGCTGCCTCCCTCCTGCTTCGGGCAGCCCTCCCCAGGGCTGGAGAGTTTGGTTGAGCTGGGGGGGTTGTAAACGACACGATAAATTAGGCCTTTCCCATCATGTGTCAGGTCCAATCTTGAGGCACGGTTCAGGTCTCAGGGTCTTTGTCTGCCGCCGTCTCTCCCTTTCCCCCTCCTTTTCCTGTCTGTGTTTCGTCTCCTCTCTCGGCTCTGGGCTGACTCTTCCCTCTGCCTTCTGTGTCTCCTCCTCCTTGTTCATGTGGCAGCTCTGGACAAGGAGGTTTTACAGTTGTGGGTGCTCAGAGATTGGTGACGCCAGCCCTGACCACAGTGGGAGGGGTGCAGAGCAGCCGAGAACTGGTGGCCCCCCGCCCCACACCCCTGTGGCTGCAATCCCCTGAGGTGAGGGCGAGGGGGGAGTTCAAGGCTGGAAATGCCATTAAGGATGCTGAGGCTGCCCAGGCTGAGACCCCCTTGCGCATGGGGCTGCTTGAGTGCTGCTCCCATGGCAGCTGTGGGGGCCCGTGCCTGCACTGCTGCCCCACCAGGAGCCGGGGAAGCGGTGAGCCTGTCTGGTCCCTGGCCTGGCTAAGCGCATGGGGATTGTGCTGCCAAGGTCAGGGTGTTGGGTTAGGGTGCAAACGGACCGGGCAAGGATTTTGGAAGAGGGGGCTTGCTGGGAAGTGTGGGATGACTGGTCCTCCCTTGCTGCAGGCATCTGTGTTTTGCCTGAGCAAGACCCCCTGGGCTGTCCCGCTCCAACGGCTCAGGAGTCCCTGTGCGAGGCTGAGCTCGCCACCTGCCAGCACGACACACATCAGCCTGGCTGAGCGGTGCCCGGCTCCACAGGGGGCTTATGGGGAGGGGTGTCAGGCCTGCAGCCTGGTCCCTGCCCTGCTGGTTCCCCCAGGGCTGATGTTCATGGGTGGGGGGATGGTCCATGAGCATCCCAACCCATAGGTACCATTTGGAGAATTCATACCAGTGAGCGACTGGGCAGTTGGGGCTGAGTGGGGTTTTCTCCCTCTGCATCTAGCGTGGTCAGGCTCTGTGTGGACGGACCACGTGGGTGGGTGCCTGTACCCCAATAGCAGGAGCCTGCCAGCAGGTCGCCAGACTCTGCCTGGCTTGTGCTTCTTCCCCTGGGGCTCCTGATGGCTTGGTGTGCTCTGGAGTTTTCATCAGCATGTGTCCAAACCGGTGGATGCTACCTGAGCACTGCTCCTCACAGCAGACTGCCTACACCTGGTAAATATTACCTAGCCCCTGCCTGCAGGCTGCCTGCCTGACCTACAGCCTGCCCAGCCACAGCCAGCCCTGCCTGCCCACCCCTGGGCTGCTCGGGTATGGGGTGCTGGGCAGCACCCGCTGCCATCCTGCAGCTGCTCTGCCAGTGCCCCTGCCTGTGCTCTGGGGTTTCCCAGCACTCAGTGAAAGCCAGGATCTGTCCCTCTGCTGCAGCGGTGTCAGCGCTGTGCTTTACAGGCATTTCGTGCTGTTGCATTACAGGGGTATGAGGCACCTCTGCGGTGCGGTACCTAGCCCCAGCATTTGCTCTGTGGTGTTGCCTCTCCCAGGGGACAAAGGGGGGACAAAGAGCCACGTGCCCTGTAGGCAGGGATGTGCTGGGTGTCACGCTCTGCACTTCACTGTGGACAGGGGCGATGAAAGAGCTTCTGTTCAGCGCTTGCTGCTGGTACAGCTCCGAGCTGACTAGTGCAAGTGGGGTGTTTGGGTATGTGTTTTGGAGGCAGTGCAGTGTTTGCTGCCCTACCCATGTAATAAGAAATGGGGGGGGGGGGGGGGGGGGGGGGGGAGTGGGCCCGATTGAGGAGGGGGGGGGGGGGGGGTGTGTGATGCAGGAAAGTGCCAGATTAACTTGGGATGAAGACGTATAGTGGGTCCAACTCCTTGCTGAGAAGCCAGAGCAGGAGCTGAGCCCTCCTTCCCTGCTGGTGCGTGCACAGGGAAGGATCCTGGCAGGATTGCAGCCTGCACCGGCTCTCTGGTGCCTGGCCCAGGATGAGTCAGGTGTTTGCAGGCAAGGGGGGCGGATGGGGCTGGCACCAAGGGACCCTCCCGCCACTCCAAGGGGCTGCGGTGCAGGCACAGAGCTCCTGGCGAGCCGGGAGCCCGGCGGTGGGATGGGAAGGCAGCCCAGTTCCCAGCTCAGCTGCGGCTGCGGTACACATCAATCACTGCGCGGGGGTGTTGGGGTTGGGGAAGAGGCGGCTCTGCAGAAAGCACTGCCTCGGACGCGGCGGCAGCCTGGCAGCAACGAGCTGTGCTGGAGGCATGGGGAGCTGGCACCAAGGTAGGGCCGGCCCCGCCATGGAGAAGGCAACTACACGGGATGCTCTGCGGTGCTGCTGGCTGCCCATGGGACGCTCTGGGCTTTAGCCGGCAGCGGGTGCCCAGCATGGGGAGCACCAGCCTGGGTGGGATGCGAGTCCTGGAGTGCGGGTAGGGAGGACAGGGCACTTTTCCAGCTGGGGAATGGTTTGGGGCAGTGCAGATCTCTGCGCCTGCCAGTCCTGCATGAGGAGGAGTGGTGTGCAGTCTCCAGGAGCTGGGGACACCCTGCATTTCTGATCCCCCCCCTTCACTATAAATGGGGCAGCTGGTATGATTTTTTGGCCTTGCTGCAGAGCAGCACAGGAGAGCTCTCTGGGCTGCCTGCTGCACTGCGGAGCGGTTTGGGGATTTGCACGTCCCCCAGTGCCAGGGGTTGAGGACTGGGTGACAGCGGGGCTCAGGGGTGCCGCGTGTTGCTGGGGCTTCGGGGACCACTTTCCTTGTTCGCTTTTTATGTGTCCCTGGAGGATATCCAGGACTCCCCGCCTGGGCTCCTCTCATGTTTCCAGAATGGCTGCAAGGCACTGCCTATGCTGCCTGTGCTCTCATCCTGCCTGTCCCCTGCCAGCTCAGCCTGTGCCCCATGGCAGGGGTGCTGGGTGCCGCAGCCCTGGTGAGCTCCTCTGTTGTTCTTCGGGCTGGCAAGTAGCTGGACCCCCTGCCCGGTGTCATGCAGCCACTGCCGCCCCCACAGGGTGCTCCCTGTGCCCAGCTTGCTCCCCATCTCCATCTGTCTCCGTGGCAGCCGTCTGTCCCACAGCGTGGTGGTGGGCTTTGCTGCCAGGATCAGCCCCATGGGACCCTCAGCAGCTGCCGAATGCAGGGGCAGGGGAGGAGGGTGCTTGGTTGTTACCCAGCTCTGTGCTACCCCAGTTGCGCTGGAGCCCGTGGAGACCTGTTCGGGCACTCAGCATGGGGCTTTGCACAGAGACTCGTGCCTGCCTGTGTCTGTGATGCTTCACAAGTGAAGCATCATGGATGGGCAGTGTCCTCAGCAGGGAGCGACAGGGGGAAAGCAGAGCCCAGGAGCAAAGGGGGATGCTCAGCCTTGAAAACCAGCCCAGCAGCAGGGAGTGAATGGGCAGGGGGGAAGGGGAAAGCAGGCTCTGGCGAAACCCTGATTGGAGGTGGCAGGGAAGGAAAGGGTCTGGGAGGGGAGTGCTGCGGAGGCTGGAGCTGGGATATGCTGGGGAAGTGCGGGGGCAGAGCGTCTGGGAAAGCTGTGAATCCACACTCCAGCTTGAAGGGGGGAAAGAGGAAAACACCAAGGGAAGGAGGAGCAGGCAGGGAGATGATGGGAGGAGATTATAGGCATGACAAGCACGTCCATCTCTGATCCTGCTAAGGCTTTCTTTGCAGTCACCATTGCCACGTGCCTGTTTCAGTAGCCCGGAGCTCCAGCCATTTCACCTGATGTTTGCCCTGAGGAGAATATCCCCCAGCCCATTTTGGGTCCAGCTGCAGCAGAAGCAAGCCCCCTCGCTGATGAATGGGCAGGGGGGAAGGGGAAAGCAGGCTCTGGCGAAACCCTGATTGGAGGTGGCAGGGAAGGAAAGGGTCTGGGAGGGGAGTGCTGTGGAGGCTGGAGCTGGGATATGCTGGGGAAGTGCGGGGGCAGAGCGTCTGGGAAAGCTGTGAATCCACACTCCAGCTTGAAGGGGGGAAAGAGGAAAACACCAAGGGAAGGAGGAGCAGGCAGGGAGATGATGGGAGGAGATTATAGGCATGACAAGCACGTCCATCTCTGATCCTGCTAAGGCTTTCTTTGCAGTCACCATTGCCACGTGCCTGTTTCAGTAGCCCGGAGCTCCAGCCATTTCACCTGATGTTTGCCCTGAGGAGAATATCCCCCAGCCCATTTTGGGTCCAGCTGCAGCAGAAGCAAGCCAGCCCTTGCTGAAAACTGGGGCTGTGCTCGGCACATGGCACCAGGACCGTGGGTGTGGAGGAGTCCCTCAGCCAGCACCCTGCACAGAGAAAGGGTCTGGGGAGATGGTGCCTGCTGCCTTCTGCCTCTGCCAGCCGCTGCCTGGGCAGCTGCCAGCCTCAGCGCAGGAGCAGCTCTGGCCCTGGCTTTGCTCCTGAGGGAACATGCATGAGCAAGGCTAGGTGCTGGAAAGGGCTGGGACAGCCTGGGTAGGCTGCCTGTGCTGCAGGATTGGGTCCTGCTCCTGCTGTGGGTAATATTTAGAAACAAATTAAATTATTTGGGACAGCATTTCCACTGGTCTCAATCAAATTCGCTGCAGTTGTGGTCTAAACCTCTTCTAAAGGTTTGTGATGGCAAATATGTCAGTTAAATTGTCCCTTTGGCAGCATGCTGGGACCCATGTCCTTTCTCGACCCATGGTCCCCCACACTGGGGTCTCCTGGGGCGCTGTCCTGCAAGGTGGGGCAGCAGGAGCTGAGTTTTGCATCTGGAAGGTGCTGTGTGATGGCAAGCGCTCCGCATGACCAGCTTCTTGCTGTCTGAAAGTGTGCTTTCTGCCTTTAAATCAGGGGTAGTTCCTGCTTAAGGCACAGAGATGCTCCCATAATAAACATCATCTCTTTTTGAAGTTCTTGAGTGTTGTAGGGAAGTCCGACAGAAAAAACATAGCTTCCCCACGGGGGAGAAGGGGCGGGGAGAAGGGGCTGGGACAGGTCGCACAGGCTGCCTCACCGTGAGCGCTGCTCAGGTCCCTATGGAGTCCTGCAGGTGCCCCCAGGGTGCTGAGCACCCACAGCCTGGCAGAGGGAACGGTCGGGGTGCTGGCAGTCATCCCAGCCTTGGTGGCCTTCTCCCACGGCTGGGCCTGCAGCAGCCCCGGGTGCAGGTGACCAGGCTGCAGTGGAGGGTGGCAGCATCCCACTGCTGGCCCGAGCCCTGGGGACTGGGTGCTGCTGTCCCCAGGGGCTTGGTGCTGCCAAGCTGAGGCTGACCCTCAGTGCCCAGCCAGCCCTGAGCCCCCCCAGCCCCACCGCCTGTGCTGCTGCAAGCAGTGTTGGGGCGAGTGGCAGTGCTGAAGGCAGCCCCGGCTCCATGCTCCCAGCCTCTCTGCTCAACGCCACCGCGGGCAGGAAGAGGGTAG
This sequence comes from Aptenodytes forsteri, assembly GCF_000699145.1. NCBI lineage: Eukaryota > Metazoa > Chordata > Aves > Sphenisciformes > Spheniscidae > Aptenodytes > Aptenodytes forsteri. Next base: position 1,285,614 of record NW_008795704.1, on the reverse strand, counting down.
ACAGAGAACCCCAGGCAGCAGCATTGCCCACATGGTCATGGCACCAATGCCCCACTGGCTCCTGAATGTGGCTGTTGTGGCTGTGCCCGGGAGCATGGTGGTGCCAGCATGGCCCCCACCCCTCTTGCACTGCCTGTGCCAGGACTGTGCACATCTGCAGGGCTCAGCTGCAGCAGTGCTGTGCCCCTGGGGTCGCTGGTTTCCCTGCCAGCCCCATCTCCCTCGGGGCATCTCCCAGACCTTTTTACCCCAGTAATGAGTTTGCAGCCCCATGCAGGGGACTTGGAGCCTTCCCAGCTCGGCTGCAAGCCAAGAGACCGAGGGGCTTCCTGCTCTTCCCTGAGCATGTCCTGCCCTGGGAACATGGAGGGGCTTGTTCCTCCCTCCTCCGTGTTTCACACTGCTGGGGCAGGAGCAATGCTACAGGGATGGGCTCAGTGGGCCCTTGCTGGGACGGGGCCCATGGGTGCTTGGGTTTCCTCTGTGCCCGTGCTGAGCCTTGTCTCCCTGCCGAGGCGCGGGGACGGGTGGTGCCGGGGAGCCCGTTGGCACCTGCAGCAGATGGGGCAGGAGGGAGAGCATGCAGTGGGGCTGAGTCATGCTGGGACCAGGGAAAGGGGGCAGTGGCTGGGATCCCAAAGCAGGGTGGCAGGAGAAGCCGGGCCATGATGGGAAGAGGGAGATGGTCCCTGGGGGCTTGCCAGATCCCTTTGCCGGGGCTCTGCCACCACAGCACTCCTGTGTCATGCTCTCACCTGCTTCAGCTGAAAGTTAGGGTCCCTGGATCAGGCTCCTTGCCCATCATCAGAAGGTTTGACCTGGAGCTTAATATGCAAAAGTAGGGCTGGCTGGGAGAGGCAGGATGAATTCCCAGCATGCACCCTTAAACAATCCCCATCATTTCCTCAGGGATCAGTGCTTCCAGGTGCAGGGAAATAATAGTTTGGAAGAAAGTTTAGAAACCTCGAGTGAAAAACTCAACATGTTTTTGGCCCAAAGTGATGGTTGTCATTTTAGAGATTTCACACTGATTAAAAAATTCACACACTGAGATCCAAATGGAAGCGGTTGGGAATGATCCACGCAGGGACTGGAGCTGGGAACATGCAACTGCTTGAATTTGCAGTGGAAAAACAGCAGCCCTGTTTCCTCTGTGGAAAAAAATAAACCACTAGTGACCTTTGAAATCTTCTCGTGCCCTCGGCTGAGCACTAGGGTCTGTTAGGAGAAGCTGAGCTTATGTTTCTCAGGGACCAGTGGCAGGTTGTCCTGCCTGTTCTGGCCAGGAGAGCGTGGCCCTGGGGCAGGGGAGTGAAATCCTGTCTCTTTTGGTGTGAACCAAGTCCCTCTGCGGTGACCACACAGAGCTTGTACAGCCAGCGCAGCGCAGCCAGGCTGAGCCCGGCTGCAGGAGGTGCAGGCTGACTCACTCTGCCTGTCCCTTCCCTTGGCTCCTGTCTGTCCACTCCCACCTCCGGGAGCCAGTTTTAGCAGTTTTTCTGGGTAAGGTTTCACATCTCCCCATTGTGCTGAGGACACCTGAAAGGCAGAGGTGGGACATGAGCTGTGGTGTGAGATGTGTTTTCTTTGTAAAAGAAAGTCAGCAAGTTTGTGGATGACACCAAGCTGAGTGGTGCAGTTGATTCGCCAGAGGGAAGGGATGCCGTCCAGAGGGACCTGGACAGGCTGGAGAAGTGGGCCC
>NW_008795704.1:1257318-1283706 GCF_000699145.1 Aptenodytes forsteri | reverse complement strand
CACCTGGAGTACTGCGTCCAGCTCTGGGGTCCCCAGCACAAGACAGACATGGACCTGTTGGAGCGGGCCCAGAGGAGGCCACAGAAATGGTCAGAGGGCTGGAGCATCTCTGCTATGAGAGATCTGGGGTTGTTCAGCCTGGAGAAGAGAAGGCCCCAGGGAGACCTTATTGCGGCCTTTCAATACTTAAAGGGGTCTTATAAGAAAGACGGAGAGAGACTTTTTACCAGGGCCTGTAGTGACAGGACAAGGGGCAATGGTTTTAAACTGAAAGAGGGTAGGGTTAGACTGGACAGATGGAAGCAATGTTTTATGATGAGGGTGGTGAGACAGTGGACCAGGTTACCCAGAGAAGCTGTGGATGCCCCATCATTGGAAGTGTTCGAGGTCAGGTTGGACGGGGCTTTGAGCAACCAAATCTAGCGAAAGATGTCCTTGCCCATGGCAGGGGGGTTGGACTGGATGGTCTTTGAAGGTCCCTTCCAACCCAAACCATTCTGTGATTCTAAAAGTGGTCTTTCCCTGCCTGCCTTAGGTCATGGTCCTGACTGGGCTTTTGCTCTCCCATACCTGCTGGGACAGCATTTGGGTAGTTGGGACTTACAGGAGGTGATGGTGGTGGGATGTCATGTCAGCAAGCAACTCCTCCAGCCCCAGGGTGGCTAGGTCCGTGGCCTGGAGCTGCGCTGGGACCTCATCCCTGCAGTAGTGCTGCCGGGGCTGGGGCAAAGCCTGAGGTTTGGCAGCTCAGGGAGGAGCCGGCTCCCTGCCCATGCCACGTGGGCTGTGATTCCAGAAAAAGGCATCAGAAATATCCCGTATGAGCTTCCACACTCCAAAAAAGTGCGGTTTTTCTGGTGTTGCAGGCATTACTCAGGGCTGCTTGTGTGGCTGCTCTGTGGGCAAGGTGAGTGATGTGACTGTGGGCAGATGCTGCCGACTGAGCCAACTTGTCCAGCCACAGCCCTCAGGCACTCTGGTGGTGGCAATCCCAGTTGGTCCTGCGTGGCTGGACACGGCCTGGGGAGCGCAGCGATGTGGAGCTGGTGGGGCCTGAGCAGCCCGAGTGGCAGATGGGTGACGGTCACAAAGGGTGCTCGATGACCTGTGTGTGTGCGTGGACCATCACAGGAGCCCTCACCGGTGCCATGCTGCATTTGCATAAAGGTTTCAAAAACATAAAGGTTGCAAAAAGAAGTTACTGAGCACCCCAGCACGGAAAGTGCCTTCCCCTCCCCTTTTCCTGGCCCTGGGTTTGTTTTTGCATCTTGCATGAGACAGGCAGCTGGAGCTGGAGGCAGGTTTTGTCCCACCGCCGCGCAGGGTCCGGCCATGCCGGCCGTGGGAACCCAGCGTGCTGCTGCTGCTGGGAAGTCCAGAGGGGAAAAAAACAGCCATCCCGGATGCAATATGTGGAGTTGTCCATGTTTGCAATTTCCTGTGTCAGTGCAGCCTTTAACCTGACTCACAGCCTGGTTTTACCTCCCAGAATAAACCCTTCCACTCAAAAAATACTGGTGAAGGTACCGAAGGCCCCAGGGCTGGGGGGGAGCAGGGGGTTATGGCCAGCCCCACTCCCTGCTGTGAGTGTGGGGATGGGGCGTGAGCTCTGTGTTCTGCCACCAGTGTCCCTCCCCACACCGCTGGCTCTTCTCCTCTGGCTCAGCTGAGTATGAAATCCTGACATCCTGTGCTGCTGCCACCGTCCCTTTGCAAAGCCACCTCCTGGCGTGGACAGGGACCTGGGTGTCTGGCAGTGGATCTTTACGTGCAGGCAGCGGGGCAGAGATGGGCAGGTCCCATGCCTGTCCATGTGGCCGGGGCATCCCGGGATGCTGGCTGCCTGGCCGGCATCCTCCATCCTCGTGTGCCCAGGTGACACCTCCTGTCACCCGGCAGGGTGACCAGCGGCCATGACGACGGAGACGGGCCCCGGTTCGGAGGTGAAGAACACGCAGGAGGAGGCGCAGCAGCAGCAGCTGGAGATGGCTGCGCACGGCCCCACCACCGCAGCCACCAACCCCACCGGCCGGGACGCTGAGGCCAATGAGAAGCCTGGGGCACAGTCCGATGCCCGAAATATGGAGCCGGTGAGTGGGTGACGGCTGGGTGCCATGAGATGCGGCAGAGTGGAGGGCGCAGCAGAGGAAGGGGATGTGCCACCGCTTTCTGCTGCCCATTGCCATGTCCTTGCTGCAGTGTGGGGGCTGCAGGGAGCCCGGTGAGCTGGGCACCTCCCCTGTACTGTCAGCCCCGGGGGAACATCCCGGAGGGGAGCCCCCTACAACCAGGGCAGTGGATGGGCTCTGCCAGCTGTCTCCCAGCTGCCTGCACGGGTCCTTGCGGGCAGGACAGGCAGAAGGAGCAGTGTGGCAGCCCGAAGTACTGACTGTGCTGGAAATGGCACTGCCGTGGCTGCCGGCCAGGGCGGAGGGAGGAAGCGGGTAGCCCCGTGTCCCAGGACTGAGCTGCCCCTGGCAGGGCTGGGAGCCGCAGCTGCACCCCAATGTCAGCCTCGGAGCCACCGGGGAGCTGTGCTGCTGCCAGCAGGCACAGTGCTGCCCTGGCCCTGCCTGCTGCACCGGGCAGTTGGGCAGGGAGGTTTCGGGTGCTGAACAGGCTCACAGGCGTCCATTTTCCAGGGACCTTGGTTGTGCTGGCAGCACGGGGTGGGGGAACTGGTCTTGGCTGTGGACTCCCAAGAGGTATCAGCCTCCCCGTCACCAGCTGCTGTTCTCTGCCTGCTGTTGGAGGGCTTTCCCCATCTGTCCATCCATCCTGGCAGTGGTGCCGGGTAATCCTGTGCATCTCCCCGCTCCAGGGCACAGAGATGGAGGAGAAGGACTACAGTGAGACGGACGGGCTCTCTGACAAAACAACCCCCAGCAAGACCCAGAAGTCACCCCAGAAAACCACCAAGAAAGTGAAGAGTGCCCTCTGCAGAGTGACCCTGCTCGATGCCTCTGAGTACGAATGCGAGGTGGAGGTGAGTGCCAGCTTCAGGGGGCTGCGCTGGCACCAAGGAGAGGACACATCTCAGTCTGGGGACGCAGCCCAGCCCACTGAGTCCCTGATATCGGGGGTCTTCCAAGGACAGCTTTGTAGTACCTCCCTCCTAGGGAAAAGGATCCACAGAAATAGCCATTTAAGTTGAAATTTCAAAATAAGGAAAAAAATCTGGAAAGACAGACCCTAGCAGGGAATTTCAGCCCAGTGAATCCAAATTTGGAAGCTACTTACAATAGAAAACTGTCTAAAAAGCAGAAGCTTAATAGATGGGGAATAGAGCTCTGCCTGACAATATGTGCACGACACATCCATGTGCCAGCCTGTCTGCTGACACCTCAAGAGCGCAGCGTGTTGGCTGTCCCGCATGCTAAGGTGAAGGATGTGAGTGCACATGTTGGTGCGAAGAGGCTGACACGCATGGACCCTCATGGCTGCCCAGGCGAGTTTGCGTCTATCCTCTCTGTGGTCATCTTCTTATCCCTTGCTGTCCCTCCCCATAAAGCCAGCAGGCCAGGGACCGCATGGGGAGGTGTGTCAGAGCCTGGCAGCATCGTGCATGTGTGTGCATGCATACGTAAGGGTGATACACATGCACATTCTTGTAGCTGCATCCTCATGTGTGCAGGCAGGGCAGTGTGCCTGGGCAGGCGGTCCAGCACCCTTCTCTGGGTGTGTGGGCCACCCGCTATTTGTGCAGCATTGCAAGCGTGTGGCGTGGGTGTGCACGAGTGCATGCAGGTGTGCACCGGGGAGCGTGTTTCCCTGGTAGTGGCTGTCACTGCAGGGAGGGACAGAGGGGACTGGCGCCTGCCAGTGGCTGCCTCGGTATTGGGAGATGCTGCAGGGCTGCTTCAGCCACTGTCAGCACAGGGACCTCTCCCTTCTAGGACAGGCTGGGCGACACCCAGGATTAAGTCAGGACCTGAGGCTGGTTTTTGTGGAAGGGTCCTGTGGCCCTGCCACAGGGGCAAAGGCAGCTGGGAGGAGAAGTACTTGTAGGGAATGCCTGTTTCTGTCCCCAGCGCTTACTGCTGTCTCCTGCCTGCAGGTTGGGGAAGGCAGCACTGCTCTGACCTGTGGCATCATCCTGGTGGGAGGGACATTTTTAAGGACAGGCAACTTTGCTTAAAAATGAGAAAGCTGAGGTTGTTCAGGAGCAGAAATCCTGGAGCCTTTGCCAGGGCACCTTTGCACTTGCTGCTGGCGAGTGGGCAGACAGGTTTTTGTTGGCAGCAGCTCGGAGCTGGCTGCGCAGAGTAGACCTGCATCTGTATGCAGGTCCTGCCTCCCCCGGGTCTCAGCTGTGCAGGATTGATGAACGTAAGGAGCGTGGCTGCCTGCTCGCTGTGGCTGCCTGGGACGAGTGAGCACCCCGAGGCAGCCAGCAGTGGGGGGGTCTGGCCCCCTGCCCGTGGGACAGGCAGCAGGGCCTTTGATCTCTGTGCTCCAGCAGCCCTGACTGTCGCTTTAGCGGTAAAATTTGTCACAAAGCTGTGGAAAGAAGGGTTGTCACAAAGATGAAAGCCTTCCTGAAGAAGAAAAGGAACAGAGCACCCCAGGAACTGCGAGGGGCTCACAGGGTGCAGGAGCGGCTTGCGCAAGCCCTGACGGGGTCGTCCTTCCCCTGGCTCTCCCTGTAGCATTGGCCAAGCAAAACCAGCATGCAAACAGAAACCGGGGTTGCAGGCTCACTGGCAACTTCGTGAGCAGAGCAATGCCCCTCTCCACGCCTGGGTAAGGACAAGTTCTCTGCTGTTGCGGTGCAGAGGATAGGGTTAACTTTTAGAGAGCTGCTGCTCTCTGAAAAAGCCACCTGGGGCATAGGGGAGAGGGTTTAGTGTAGAAAGGCTGGTGCTGCATTTCTTCTTTCTTTCTCGCAGGCCCTGTGGGAATAGTTGTGCCTTGCCCGCATGCTTAATTAAGGCTTAATTCAGGAAAAATCAAAAAGGGGAGTAAAACCATTCAGTGTGACACCCCGGCACATGCCACGGGTGAGCCCCTGCCTTCAAAACCCAGATCAGCAGGAGGGAGGAGACCCAGGAAGGGTGACTACAACTGCTGGAAAAGCTTTGTAGGGCAGCAGGAGCCCAGGGTTGCAGTTGGGGGCAGCGAGCCGCTGGGGCTGTGCCACTTGGTGCCTTGGGCTGCCGTCCCTGGGACGCGTGGTGAAGGTGCTCTGGTAAATGGATGCCTTGGAGAGAGGAGATGGGGGCTGCCAGGCTGGAAGGCTGTGAATAGGGGAGAAACACACACGGGAGGGGTTGTTCTTGCATCTCCATGAGTAAGCCTGGGCCTCGCTGCCACCCATAACGAAGGGAAATTCAGGGGAACTCAAAGGACCCAATAATGAGGGTGCCCTCTGTCCCTGTGTGTGGCTCAGGATCTTCATGGCTCTTGTTTGTCATGCTGTGCTTCGGGACCCAGCCGCCATCACCACCACCAGGGAGGGTGTTGGGAAGGAGCTTGTCCCATGGGCAGCATTGGCCACCGCGAGCCCTGGGTGCATTTGTTCCAGCTTGCTGGTCTGGAGCGGAGGTGCCTTGGCTAGCTGGACCCCTCTCTGGTTTGGCATCACTGTCTCCTGGTGTGATGGGGGATGAGCCAGGTGGGCACCGGGTCCCCCTGGCCCGTGGGACCTGCTGCCTGCACCGCACTGGCTGGGCTCGACCGTGCCCTGTCCCCGCAGCCCTGGGACCACCTGGGTGTCCCCAGAGCAGTGCTGCCGGGTGAGAGGGCTGCTCTCAAAGGCAGCCCAGCACCTTTTGGTGGTTGTTTGGAGGGCCAGGGCTGCCCTGACCCTCCCCAGTGCTCCCTGCCTGCGCCCAGTGGGTGCTGCCTGCACCTGCTGGGTCTCCAGGAGCAAAAGGGAGCTGGCTCACCATCAGCCCCTCCATGTCTCCGACAGAAGCATGCCCGAGGTCAGGTCCTCTTCGACATGGTGTGTGAGCACCTCAACCTCCTGGAGAAGGACTACTTCGGCCTCACCTTCTGTGACTCGGACAGCCAGAAGGTGAGCACGGGGGGTCCCTCTGCGGCTGCCTCCTCCGTGGTGGGGGGCCCCCCTGACCTGCTGTCTCCTCGTTGCAGAACTGGCTGGACCCCTCCAAGGAGATCAAGAAGCAGATCCGCAGTAAGTGCCTGGGGAGGGTCCATCCCAGCCCTGGAGCGTCCCGCTGGGCTCCTGGATGGCTCAGCTGTGGCTGTCCTCCAGTGGGTCCCCTCCCCACCTGCCCTGGAGGGGACCTTTGGCAGCTGGCCTGGGGACAGGGATGCTGTTCGTTCGGCTGCCTGTTACCCACCTCTCCTCTTACTCATGACAGGTGTGGGGGGCAAAGGACCCCATCTATGCCACCAGATTGCTCTCTGAGGCCCGGTCCCTCTCTGGGCACCATCCCCAGGGCATCACCTGCCCTGAGCAGGGAGGACAGGGATGGAGGGAAGAGCAGGGGGCTTGCTGGGACAGGTTCTGGGTTCTGGGGTGCCTTTGCCCATGATGTTGCCTTGCTGGGGCGGCAGAAGGGCTGTTGCCCAAGGTGTCACCTTCTGGGACATGTGAGGCTTTTGCTGTGACATTTGTAGTCATGCTGAGCTGATGGCTTCCTGAAGTTGTGATGCTTTTCTCTCCCCAGCTGTTTGGGGAGGATTAACCAAGTCGTGTTGGTGTCCGATGGCTGGCAGCTTCTGGAGCCCCCTTGTCCCTGCCCTGTGCCGGGCTTGGGGGGAGTCGTGGGACCCTTAGTGGATGCCCAGATACTCCTGCACGGCTGCATGCAGCCAGCGTGGGTGCTGCCCTTACTGCTCTCTCCCCTCCCTAGGTGGGCCCTGGAACTTCGCCTTCACTGTGAAGTTTTACCCTCCAGACCCTGCCCAGCTCACGGAGGACATCACAAGGTGAGGACCACCCCTCCATGGGCACAGCTGCTGGGGCAGCTCCCAGGGGACCGACTGGGAGCATGTGGAGGGGCAGGGCTCAGGCAGGACATGGGCAGCCAGGGGTTGTCTGGGGGCTCGCTGCCCTCCCACTGTGTGTGGCATGTCTAAATCACACAGAGCGGGGCCAGGAAGGTTGGCCGTGGGAGGTGGCAGTCCCCACGGGGAGCAGTGCAAGGTAGGGTGCATGCTGCTACTTCCCTGGGAGCCCCAGCCTGCTCCAGAGGGCACACACCTCTGCCCCACTCTCACCTTCTGCCCTCTCCTGCAGATACTACCTGTGCCTGCAGCTCCGTGCGGACATCACCACGGGGCGCCTGCCCTGCTCCTTTGTCACGCATGCCCTGCTGGGCTCCTACGCCGTGCAGGCTGAGCTGGGCGACTATGATGCCGAGGAGCATGTGGGCAACTACGTCAGTGAGCTCCGCTTCGCCCCCAACCAGACACGAGAGCTGGAGGAGCGCATCATGGAGTTGCACAAGACCTACCGGTGAGCCCCAGGAGAGGACGGGCTGGTGGTGAGGAAGGCACCAGACAGTTGGCCCACGCCCGGTGGGGTGCCCGGCCACATGTCCCCCTCTCTGTCTCCCTGCAGGGGAATGACCCCCGGGGAAGCGGAGATCCACTTCCTGGAGAACGCCAAGAAGCTCTCCATGTACGGGGTGGACCTGCACCACGCCAAGGTACGGGGCCATGGGGCTGCCAGAGCGATGGCCAGTGCCACCCCATCCTGCCCTGCTGCCTGCACACCCCTCCCTGCCCAGCCCCTTCTTCCAACAATGAAGGTTCAACAAGGACACGGTCCTGGGTAGCCAGCTCTGGGTGGCCCTGCATTGGACCGGAGGACCTCCAGAGATCCAACCTCAGCCAGCTCTGGGTGGCCCTGCATTGGACCAGAGGACCTCCAGAGATCCAACCTCAACCAGTCTGTGATTCAGTCACCTCTCTGTCAGCCGGTCACCTGCAGCAGAGCACTGAGCAGGAGGGAGCGTGGCACTGCTGGCCAGACCGGTTCTTACTGGGCAGCTGAGCAGTCCCCTCCTGTCCCTCTTGCCTCCTCCAGGACTCAGAGGGCATCGACATCATGCTGGGCGTCTGCGCCAATGGCCTCCTCATCTACAGGGACCGGCTGAGGATCAACCGCTTCGCTTGGCCCAAGATCCTCAAAATTTCCTACAAGAGGAGCAACTTCTACATCAAGATCCGCCCGGGTGAGGTGGGTGCCATGTGCCAGTGCGGCCCCGGGGCACAGCAGGGTGCCTGCTCTGCTGGACTGGGGCCGCCTGGTGGGGAGGTCCTCGCCTGGCTCCAGCCTCTGCCCCAAGGGTACCAAGTTAATGACCACGCCAGCCAAGAGAGCACATCTCCTGTGGCGTATGGAGGCTTTCAGCAAGCGCTTTCTTGTTTGTGCTCTCATTTTCTCACTGGCAAAGTGACTTCAGCAGGCTGAGGGCACCCCAGGCTCCTTTCCCCACCAGCCATATGCCGTGACCCCGCTGGCATAGGGAGGTCACCCAGGAAGAGGGGTTGAGGGCCATTTTTGAGGGTTGTTTTCTGACTTTATTTTCACTGTTTTCACTTTTATGTGCACTGATGGGAGAATGCATTTCCACCCACGTTTTCCAGCAGGCAGGAGGGCAAGGACAGTGCATCTAAAATGGAGAGCGATGCCCTCTCGCCAAAATGAGCTGTAAAAGGTTTTTATTTCTTGAGGGAATTTATCTTGCACTGAAAAGCCATTTAGAGTTGAGGAAAGTGCTTAGGCCAAAAGTGTGGGGGCGTGATCCCACCACTCAGTGGGGCTGGGCATGGACCTTTCCAGCACTGCTTTGAAGAAGACTTTTTTTTGCATGGTCATGGCTCCTGCCAGAGGAACCTGAGGGCCTTGGCAAGGCAGGTCCCATCCCATGCTGTCCTTTAGGGCATGATCTGCCTGTAACGGCATGTCTCTGTCTCCCCCAAGTATGAACAGTTTGAGAGCACCATTGGCTTCAAGCTGCCCAACCACCGCTCTGCCAAGCGTCTCTGGAAGGTCTGCATAGAGCATCACACCTTCTTCAGGTGAGGAGACCTTCTCCAGACCTTCTCCAGGCCTCCCTTCTTGGAGGCAGACATGCTCCTGCCTCTGCCGCAGTGGGTACACGCGGGGGGCAGCGCCAGGGGGCACGGCTGGGGCTCGCTGACAGCACTCCACCTCTCTCACCCCTAGGCTGGTGTCCCCGGAGCCACCCCCCAAGGGCTTCCTGGTGATGGGCTCCAAGTTTCGCTACAGCGGGCGGACGCAGGCGCAGACACGGCAGGCCAGCGCCCTCATCGACCGCCCGGCTCCCTTCTTCGAGCGCTCCTCCAGCAAACGGTACACCATGTCTCGCAGCCTTGACGGAGGTATGCCCCAAATTGGGGAGGGGGAGGGAGATTGGTCCGCTGGCGGGAGCGAGGGGGCTACTGTTCGGCTCATCTCTGCGAGCTCTTTGGCTCATTTGACAGGGTTACAGCAGCCATCAGGCTTCCTTCTGGAGGCTGTCCCCAACCGCATCCCCATGGCAGAGGGTCTGTCCCCACCCCAAGTGATAGCTCAGACTGTGCATGAGCAGGGGGACATGGCAGGCCTGGGGTCAGGCAGCTTGGGGATGGGGCTCCCCCTGGCTCCCTGTGCCCTGGGACCTCTGGGGCCGCAGGAAGCCCTGTGACCCCTGGGACCAGCCATCCCTGCTGCAGGGCGTTCGGGGCTCCTCGGCCCCCAGGTCTGAGCTGGCAGGGTGGGTGGCAGGGGCTGGGGGGCTGGAGTGGGGGTTGGGGGTGGCAGGGCTGGGGTGACCTGGCCTCTCCCCCCGCGGGCAGAGTTCTCGCGCCCGGCCTCCGTCAGCGAGAACCACGACACCGGGGCAGAGGGCGAGAAGCAGGATGAGGACGGTGAGTTTGGCAGCAGGAGACGGTCCGAGACGGAGGACGAGGAGGTGACTACCCCAACGAAAATCAAGGAACTGAAGGTACAGACGAGGCGGGCAGAGGAGGGTGGAGGTGGAGCGGTAGGCTGGCTCACACCTGGAGAGGGCAGGCAGGGGACCGGGCATAGGCAGCAGGGCTGGGCTGCAGGCAGGAAGGGTCAGCTCGGGGCACAGTCGCCTGCAGCCTTTTCTCCACCAGCTGTGCCCCAGGCTGGTGGGACCCTTGGGACATGGCTCTTGGCCTCACCAGTGGAAATGGGGCTTGGCTCAACTCTGATTCCCCAGTGCCCTCCAGGTGGTCTCAAGGCTTGTTCCCAGGCAGGGCTGGACCTGGGAGCAGCCCCGCTCCGGGACAGGGATGGGGATGGGGACAGGCCAGGCACACCAGTACTCACTTGTGCCCCCCACTGCCCAGGCACAGCCCACCCGCTCCCTGCCCTGGCCCCTGGGCTGGCCCAGGGACACCCCAGCCTATTTCAGCCCCATGCTGCGAGGGGAGGGGGGGTCCGGTCCTTCTGCGCCCTACCAGCCCATCAACTTAACTGTGATGTTTGTGACAAGTTCCCTCAACTGACCCTGCTGGTTACTTTTAACCCTCTCTTTGCTGCCAGCCGGAGCACGAAACAACCCCCAGGCACAAGCAGGAGGTATTCTCTCTCTGGAGTATCTTAGTCCTCATCGGTGCATCATATTGTCCATCCTTTCCAAAGCAACACTGTGTGTCACCCTATTTACTGGAATACAAGATGCACCAGGGTGTGGGGGTTGGATGCTAGAGAAGCCCGATGAGCAGACAGCTGGGGATCTGCCCCAGCATGCACACAGCATCTTCTATCCCACTAAGTAAGGTAGTCCTAATCGTACGTGTGAGCAAGAGCCCTCCCAAGGCGCAATGGCCAGGCCCCTGCGCCAAGTCCTTGGCCCGTTGGGAAGACCTGGCTTCTGCTCGTGTTACTGACTCCGCCATGTCCTTGCCTCGTGTCTCCTCTCCGTCCAGCACTGCAGCCCTAGCTCTCCTGTGGAGGCTGGTCCCGTCCCTCCTGCTGGCACCCCGACCCACACTCTGCTTTTGCCTGACCTGAACTGCCTCTGCCACCTGCCCTGCCTGGTGGCTCTGCTCTCCCACAGCCCCCTGCTCCTGCAGCGTGGCTCCCCTCCGCGGAGAGCCGGGCTGGAGCTCCTCGCAGCACTGCGGCTGCCGTCCCGCCCCGCCGGGAGCAAATGAGTCTCTGAGCTGCCTTCAGCGCCTGCTCAGCTGCCTGTGGGGGCAGGCACTGGCACCCACCCCCTGTGCCAGAGGGCAACTGCCTGCATCTGCCCGGCCTGAGAGTGGGCTGTCACAGAGAAGAGGGAGGCTGTGCCCTCCCTTGCACAAACTCCTGTGTCCATGGTGGCCCCCCATCAGGAACGATTCATCCCAGCCTAAAATCCACGGCTGCTCCCTGGGGGTTTCCCCTCTGCTTGCAGTGGGATGTACATGCTCGCTGGAGCTGTCGACGGAGGCAAACACGGCCAGGTGATGGGGTTTGCCGTGCTGGCACCACACAGCGCTCACTGTCCCGCTCGGCACCGCAGAGCAGACCCCGCCGGGATGGTGGGCACCGGTCCCAGTTCCTCCCCTGCCTGCCTCATTGCTTACCCTGCTGCATGTGCATGTGCTGCTCCCCCAGCCCCCAGGGCACCCCAAGCCCAGAGGTGGGCAAACCATGAAGCACTTCTCCATGACTCAGACACGCGGGTCCACGGGGTGGGAGGTTTCATGAGTTGCACTGAGCCTTCAGGATCAGGAAAATTTTGTAGGGTTTTTCATGGGACTCTCTTGGGTCTCTAGGCTGTTGCTGAGGAGAAATACCGGGGAAGTATTTTAGGTGACTCCTTTCGAACCTCAAAAGAGGTTTGAGTTTGAGTTTGAAGCAGAAGCCAGGGTTCTTGCTCTTGCTGGTTCTTGCTCTGAGCCAGTTTGCCCACCTCTGTGGCAGGATGAGGGGAGCCACCCTGGTGCCTGTACCGTCACAAAATGATGCTCTAACACCTAAACCCCACCTTGCACTTGAGCGCTCTGAGCTGTCCTCTCTCCACAGCAGGCCAGACCGCACCCCACCCCAGGCTGCCATTGGGCCCAGGCTGGTCCATGGTGATCCAGGCTTGGATCCATGCTGGACACCTCTGACCAGCCCTTGACCTCCTGCCCTTTGGCAGAAGCCCATTCGAAGGAGCTCCGTTGGAAATGCCAGTTTCCTGCCCTGCTGGGACAGAGGCTCGGGCTCCCTTTGTGCCTGGCATGAGAAAGCAGCAGAGGAGGCTGCTGGTATTTCCAATAGGGCCTGATCCCTTGCTGATCCCAAGGGAGAGCCCGCTCTCTTCCTCCAGGTGACTTAACTTGTCCTCAACAGGCCACGCTGGAGATGCCGAAGGGGCATGCTGTGCCCTTCACAGAGGGAAGCCTGCCAAGCACATTCAGCCACGTGCTGCCTTTTTGCTGCTCCCCGCAACAGTCTTAGTGAGAACTGCAGACCAGGGTGCTCTGACATGCTGTTCATTTGTCTCTTGAGACCTTAAATTCAAGCCCAGTGTGAAGCAAACCCTCCCAGTACCCCTGCTCATCTCTTTTGCATTGGCTGGTGCTTTAACCACAGTTATCTTCCTCTCTCCTTCCCCAAGTTTTTAGACAAGCCAGAAGATGTTTTGCTGAAGCATCAGGCCAGCATCAATGAGCTGAAACGGACCCTGAAGGAGCCCAACAGCAAGCTGGTTCACAGGGACCGGGACAGGAGGCTGCCTTCCTCACCAGCCTCTTCCTCACCCAAGCATGAGGATGAAACACCAAAGGGAACCCCAGAGAAGGCCAGCGAGGTTTGTTCCGCTGCTTCTCTTATGGAGGGGATCAGGTTGTTCGTGGGGAGGTGTTCCTCAGCTGTTGGGCTCTGAGTCTCTGCCTCCTGTGCTACCCTGGGGGAGCATGGTGGAAATTATGTGGTGGGGGACACGGGGTGGAGGGAGGGGGCCTTTGGCCAGGCCGTTGTCTCTGTTTTGTAACGAGCTAACCATTTTCACACTGCTGGTAGTGATCTCCCCTTGTGCCCAGGCACTGCATGGGGTTGAACTTCTCATCGTTCTCTGGGGGACTGTGTTTTGGGGGTACCTGAGAGTTGGGCTGTGGCTTTGTTGGCCCATGAGACAGGGCTTTCCTCACCCCTCGTACCAGCAGGGCTGCTGCATGGCAGTGCCCAGTGCAGCTCTCGCCCGAGGGGTGTCCTCAGCAGAGCAGGACCAGGCACCTGCGCAGAGGTGCCCCATTGTGCTCTCACCAGCTAGGACTTGGGTGGTGGAAGTAGGTGGAGGGGTGAGCAGTGCCGCACTGGCATCCTGCACGCACGTCCTCCCCTCCCCTCCTGGCATTTTGCCTGCTGGCTTTGCAGTGGGATCGCGAGTGTGAAAGGAAGGCGCCTGGGGAGTTGGAATTGGGGGTGCCAGGACATGCAGAGCCCCCGGTGCTGCGTGAAGGGCGCGGATGTGGTGCAGTTGGGTGCTCTGTGACACTGGGTTCCTGGTTGGCTCAGTATAGGCAGCATGTGACAAGGGCATCCCTGGTGCCAGCCTGGATGCCCTCTCCCTACCAGGGACCCTCCCTGCTTGCTTTTCCCTTCATGGTGTTCTCTCCCCTGTGGGGGTTCTGGAGCCAGTCCTGTGCCCACGCCAGTGGGCATGGCTCCAGGCAGGGTGGACACCACATGCGGGGCCTGCTTTGCCCTGGCTCCCTCCTGGGACAGTCTTGCAGAGCAAGTGAGGATGTGAGGCTGGGCTGCGAGGAGGGTGCGGGGTGCTGCAGGGCGGCTGGGCCAGGGGCTCTCTGTGGGAGATTCGTGATGTGCATGTGCGCCTGCTGGTCCCCAGCACTGACCAGAGACCCAGGGCTGCAGGGTGACCTGGGCAGAGGTGAGCTCACAGCCCCTCATCGAAGCAGTGAGCTGGAAAGAGGAAAAGGGACTTCACCCCACATCTCTTTTACAAGCAAATATGTAAAGTGCAGAGATGTAAATGGAGCATCTAGAGCTGGCATAGCTGTGACCTCTGTTCATCCATCCACCCATCCATCCATCCACCCGTCCATCCATCTACCCATCCACCCACCCATCTACCCACCATTTGTTCCTTCATTCCTTCTCATGTGCTCTCTCTCTGTCTCTCTGTCTGTCTCTCTCTCTCTCTTTCCCTGTGGGTGCTGGGGTTTCCGTGCTGGCACAGACGGTTGAAGAGGACACCCTAGACGATTTTGCATCTGAGCATGGAGCTTCCCTAAGCATGGAGTCTTTCACGCAGAAAAGCCTTGTCTCCTCTCCTGAGGTTGTCACCACCCTCCTTATCTCCCCACCCCTCACTCTCACAGTTTGCCCCACTGTGGGCTGTGGGACCCTCCGGCCTGCCAGGGTGGCTCCTGCCCTCTGAGCAGACCTTGAGCCATTTGCTGGCCCCCCTAGGTGGGTTCCCTCTCCAGCGATGGGCAGGATCCCTTGCCAGGACAGGGCTGTTGGTGGAATCTGCTCCCCTGACTGTTTCTTCTGGGTTGTGAGACAGGGTTCTGGGAGAGACCTTCCAGTGGAGCCCTGCTGTACACACCCAGGGCTGGCTGTGTGGGTGAGGGGGCCATGCTGGAGGCCAGTGCTGGGGGTCCCGAGGCAGTGCTGACCCTATGGCACAGGCACTCTGTGGGTGTCTGCTCCAGGTGCAAGCTGGCAGGCAGCTACAAGCTGTCTTTAGCAATCCCTTGTGCTTTCCTTTCATTTTGGCTATAGTTACAGTTCCCTGGGCCCAGGCACCCTGAAATAGGGCATCTCTGGAGGCATCAGAAATGTTGGACTTATGCCTGTGCAAAGCAGAGTTATACTGCCTTCGATGTCCTTGCGCAGTGCACACGGGTGAGGAATGTGGGCTCTTGGCACTGCTTGCATGCAGGGTTTCTCTCACATGATGGTGGTTGTTTCCCAGGACAGCCAAGAGAAGATACCACTGCGCAGAAGAAAACTGGTCTTTGAGACTTGGTTCTGGTGTGGTTGGACCCAGCCATGCCACAGTGGGGTGCCCAGCAATGCTGGGGTGCATGTCCTGCCTGAGTGCCCCCAGGGAAGACAGCGGAGCAGGAGCAGCGTTGGGCAGGGGGGCAGACGAAGCAGGGGCAGGGGCAGGGGCGAGGCTGGTCCCACTCTCGCTCCCTGTCATCTCCCTTAGTCAGTGCAGAAGTTGCCAGCGTCGGCAGGCTGTGCCTTACCAGCACATCTGGAGCCTGAACCTGGACTGGCTGTAGCCTGTGTCCCCAGGAGACAGTATGGGTTTGAGTGAGGGCTTGGGCACAACCCCGGGCTTCAACAAAGATACAGGCACCTTCAGCGAAGCTTGGGCTCTGCAGCAGCATCTCCTGGTCCACACTGGGACCCTCTACATGCCAGTATTTAGGAGCTGGTGGACAGAAACAGCAGAAGTGAGGTGCGCACACATCTTGATTCAGAGAGTTCCCCTCCACCCTCTGGAGACCCTCAGGGTGCCAGGGCTGTGCTGGGGTGCAGGTGCCGAGGTGGCCTCACTGGTGATTTCTCTCCAGGCGTTAGTGGCTGAGACTCAGCAGTTGATATGTGGGAACTTGTCTCCTCCTGTTCCCAGAGCAGGTGTGTTGGGAGAGGGGGGAGAAATGTGAAAGTAATTTATCCCTTGGGAAGCCAAGGTTGCTCTATGGAGAGACCCTTCCCAGCATCATCACTTCTTAGACTCAGCTCCTGCCTTGGCACACACTCTGTCCTGCCAGCCTACTGACCTCCAAAGCTCCAGAAGTTCTCTTCTTTCCTGGAGGACATACCCAAGTATCCAGGTATTTGCTCCGAACATCCCCAAGAGTCCTCAGGCTCTGGAGACACAAGGGCTGCCATGAGCTGTGGAACCAGAGCTGTGGCCGGAGCTGGCGTTGAGCCCTCCAGAGCAGAGTTCAGATCATGCCACAGAGTAGTTGGCTCTTCCCTTGGAGTGGGCTGTGCTCATCCCAACAAAGTTTGAGAAGGAAGCTGGTTTGGAAATAAATCCAGAGCTTTTGGGTTTTCCTTACTGGTTAAGAGGTGTTGCCATGGACGAACACATTGTTCCAGGCTTCAGAAGACTTGTCTTAAGGTTTTTTGATCTACAACATATATCTCAAGCCTTAACTCGGAGAAGGAGCCTGAAGAAACTCATCATCTTTGTCCAGGGAAGGTCTCCTCCAAAGGACTCTGGTTTGCAGCCAGAGAAGGGGGACGAGAGGGCTTCACTGAAGAGATTTGTACATGTGCTCACAACCTGTCCATCCTTGCCTTGGCTGCAGAAAGGGTTCAGCAATGAGACTGCAGTGCAGGAGCAGAAGAGAAGCTGCTGTACCCTCAGGAAGTAAGCGGTCTTTTGGTTGAATCGCCCATGAGCATCGCTGCTGAACGGGAAGACTGGTGTTGAGGGAATGCCAGAGACCAACCTGGGCTTCCCGGCAGGCCCAACGCAGTTGCTGAGTTAGTGATAATGTTGCTTTCATGGGTCAAACCCAACTGTGAAAGACCTAGGTGCAACCTGGTGCTCCTGGCAGTCACCAACTGCCTCTGTTGCGATTTCCATGGACTAGGAAGAAATAAAACCTGCATTGGAGGCAGGTGTGGAAGAAGGGACCTGGAGAGCAGACGGTGCTTGGGAGCGCAGGGTAAAGGGATATCGGAAAAGCTTGTGCAAGTAATGCTGTAGGGAGCTGGCGTGAGATGGGTCTCCTGAAGACTTGGCTCCTCCAGTGCAGGTGCGCAGGGCTGCCTGGCTGTGGCAGGGTGCAGGTGCCATGGTAGAGTCCCTGGCAAGGATCTGTCTTCCATCTGTGGAGGAGGGTGCCCTTACTGCCATGTGTGTGGCATGGCTTGCAATGCACGTGTGCCATCCCAGCGGCTGTCCTGGCAGTGTGAAGAGCCTGCACCCACCTCTGCCCTCAGGTGGCTCAGCATTCTCACAGGAGGCCAGCGGCGGGCCGTACCCGCGCGCAGCCCCCATGGTGCCTCCGACCCAGGCACAGCCCTGCTGGCACTCATAGGGGATTTTCAGGGGGCAGCCACACTCTTGCTGGAGCCTGGGGCAGGGGGGCAGGTGTGAGGTCTGCTGCTTGCTCAGGTGCTGCCAGGGCAAGGCCTGGGGCACTGTGCCTAGGAAGCTTTGCTTTCATTGGCTCCTGGTAAAGAAGGCAGGAGCTGGGAGGTGGCGTTTTTCTGCCGGGGGCTTTCACAGATTTCTGATTCCCCTCCTTGTGGAAGCCCTTCCACTAGTAATTAGTTTTGCTCCTCTCTCTCTCTCCTGTAATCTCATCTTCTTTTCCCTTCCTTCTTGCTCTGCTTCCCTCTGCCCCCCTGTTTCCCCTTATTCAATATCAGTTATTAGGTTTCCATTTTGGGTGCAACTGCTCCAAACATTCACCCTGACACCCCTGCATGGGGCATGGCTCATGTTTTCATGGATTATTTTTCCTAGTTTGAGCGGGCAGCCAACCCCCCACCCACTGGGGCTGGAGTGCATCCTGGTGCCACAGAGGGTCAGTCTTGCCCAGCCTGCAGAAGTGATGCTGGCTCTGCCTGCAGGCTGGTGCCCAGGCAGCCTGTGTCATGGGCAGAGCCAGCCCCATGGTGAACTCCGCAGGACCATGCCCACAGCATTGCCCTTCGCGCGTGTGCTGCCTACGGTAGGATGGCTGAGGAGGCTGCTGGGCTTCCTCATCGGTGCAAATGTTTTCCTGCTGCTGTTTTCTCATGGGCCAGGAGTGGTTGAATTTTAGCAGTGCTTTGTTCTTGGCACTTGTGAAGTCTTTAGCTGTCTTGCAGGACAAGCACATGAATGTACAAAGTGTACGTAGTCACAGCAATCTAGCATCCTCCCCTGCACAGCAGCACAGATACACTGTGTGGTATATCACACACCTGCTGTGTCCTTGCTGCAGGATGCTCCACAACCTTTGCTTGGTCCTTGTTGCAGTACTCGTAGCTGTCTCAGCTGCCAAGCCCGTGGTCTTCTTTCACATTTCACAGGTAACCTCTTGCAGGTTACATTTTCTGAACTGCTTGGTTTCAGCATTGCTAGAAACCTCTGCTAAATAATTGCTTCTGATGAGATTTCCCTGGAGACCTGGAAAGGAAGGATAGTCTCTGGAGTGAATCTGAGCTGCAGCATCTGGTAGGAAGGAGAAGGGGCCTTTCTGATGCCTAAAGGTGGTTTCTTTTCTTGCTCATGCTCCTGGCAGTCTGACAGTCTTAGGGCACGTGGATGAAGCTGAGAGTGAAGCTACTCGAAAGACAGACTGTTGCCTACAATGAAATCTCACCCTTTGCTCATGGAGATTGCTAGAGCCAGCTGAAAACAGGAGTCAGATGGGGAGTCCCAGTTGGGTTTAACCAGCTGTGTTCCCCTGCCTCATGAGAGATGCCCCGATGGCTGTTAATGTGTCTGCTGGGAGCATTGCTCCCACTTCTGTACTTCCAACAAAGCTGCAGATATTGCAGGTATGTCAGTGAGCCACTGCCCAGAGCAAAACATGGTCCCTGGAGAGGATAGAGGGGCTCAGTCCCCGTCACGGCATCAGCCCCCTTATTTTCAGTCCCTTCTCTCCATCAGCAAGTTGCCAGGCTCTTCGTATAGACCCTGCCTCAACTCTTGCATGAGCCTCAACTCTTGCATGAATAATAATAATAATAATAATAATAATAATAATAATAATAATAATAATAATAATAATAATAATAATAATAATAATAATAATAATAATAATAATAATAATAATAATAATAATAATAATAATAATAATAATAATAATAATAATAATAATAATAATAATAATAATAATAATAATAATTTAGTCAGCCCTGTCCGAGGCAGATCAGCTTTCTGTTAGTCATGACAGCAGTCATCAGCAGCTAGGTAAAGTATGTTTGATGCTAACTCTTCTTGCTCCAATTGCAATGCAGGGCTCGGAGCATTGGGTATTTATAGAGAGAGAAACTCCTAGGCTGGAAGCGGTAGCTGTAAAGAAAGCTCTGGGAGTCAAGAAAGAAGAAGCACATGCAGGTACCTCAGAGGTGAAAATGAGTGCGAGCATATCGAAAGTGGAGATGGCAGTAGGGAAAGCCAAGGAAGTGGCAGGCCAGGAAGAGCCAGCAGATGCAGCCCTGGATACCCGGATGAGAGCAAAAATGATCGCTAGTCCAGAGGATTTTGAGTCTGTCTGGGAGGATGAGATCTATGAGAAGGAAACCAGGGGGAAGCCCAGCCAGGAGACAGAGCACCTGCCAGCTGAGAGCACAGAGGAGGAGCCCCAAGAGCAGGGTGGGGAAGTAACCACCAGTGAGCCAGGTCTGCCCAAGCCATGTCAGCAGCCTGAAGAGAGGCAAAGGGCCAAGATTTTGAGGCCAGAGCCTCCCCAGGGAGAAAGCGAGGTGGCCTCCAAGGAGCATGCTTCTGCAGCCTCCGGGAAGCAGGAGGCCAGAGTGCCAGCCGCAGCCACAGAGCTCATTAAAATTAAAGTGAAGGCTAGCGATGACAGCTTGGAGACTTCTGCGACCCAGAGGATCATCTACTTAGGAGATCCAGAGGGAGAGGAGGACAGTAAAACACACCTGCTCTCGGAGACTGGTGGATGGCTTGGCTTGGAAGAGAGACCAGAAGCCACTGTGAACACGTCCGGGGAGGGATCCGGGCACACAGCACCTGCAGCAGAAGGATTCCAACCCCCTTCCTCAGCAAGTCAGCAACACAGGGCAGTATCTGTGAAACCTGCTGAAGCACTGGAGCAGCCCAGGACAGGCTGTGATGGGTCCAGCCTGACAGGACGTCCCACCTCGGGGCGGGAGGAAGGTCTGCTCCTACAGCAAGAGGAAGCATCTGCTGGGCTGACAAGCTGCGAAGCACCCAAGGGAGGTGAAGCCCTACTGTGTTCCCGAGAGGTAGGACCAGAGGAGACAGATCTGCAAAGCCCAGTGGGAGGCTTGAAGCCGTGTGGCCTGGCAGGGGACGGCCATGGGGCTGAGGAGCATAGAGGGAGCCCAGTACAGAGCCCAGACATCTGCATGGCAGTGGAGGGGCTCTCAGGAAGGATTGGAGCAGACGGTGACAAGGAGGAAAGTGATAGAGTGGTTCTTCAGATGGAGGAGATAGACACCAAGTCGCTTCCATCAGCTGTGCCTCGGCAGGGCCACCTTCACACCACCACGGGGTCGGAGGGGGATAAACCCAGCACTCCTGCCCCTATGCCCTTTCCCCAGCAATCCAGCCCTGCCCCTACAGAGCCTGAGGGCAGAGACCTGTCCCAGGGCACCAGCCCTGTAAGAGGTGTGGGCATACCCAAGGATGTGAACCCCTCAGCAGAGGTGGCACGCAAGGAGGCAAGCCCTGTAGTAGGCAAAGGAGCACCCAGGGACGTGCGCCCTGTAGCAGAGGTGGTAATACCGCGGGGTGCCAATCCTGAATCTGAAGAACAACCCCAAGACATGGGCTTTGCTACATGGAAACCACACCAAGGTGCAAGTCCTGTTGCAGGAGGACTACCCCAAAACACAGATACTGCAGCAGAGCCGACCCAGGTCAGAGACCCAGCCACAGGGGAGGTGGCCCAGGGCATGGACCCTGTCACAGCGAGGGCAATCCAGAGCAAAGTCCCTGCCACAGAAGAGCCACTCCAGGAGGAGCAGCCCATGATAAAAGAGCTCTCCCAGGACATAGGGCCCACATCAGGGAAGCTGACCGGAGATGAAGGCTGTGGGATGGAAGAATTGTCTCGTGACAAAAGCCCTTGTATGGAAGAGCTGCCTTCTAAGGGAGAAGAACCAGAACAACAGACTGAGGCCATAATAAGACACCTGCCCCAAGAGGGTCCCATGGCTGGAGGGCTGCTCCACAGTGCAGATCCTGAAGCACAAGAGCCACCCTGGGACTTGGAGTTTAATGTGGGACAAGATCTGCAGGGCAGGAGCCCTACAGTAGGAGAAACTGCCAAGAACGGTGACTTTGCTCCGGGGCAGCCACCACAGGGTAAGTCTCCTCCCAAAGAAGCCGCTGATTTCCCGCACTCCCACTCCCCTGTAGCAGGATTGTGTCAAGGAAGCAAGACATACCGGCTCTCTACCTTGATCTATGAAGGCGGGGGAGAGCTGCGAGCGAGCAGTGGGACACATCAAATAGAGTCTGGGTCACTGATGAGCGTGGCTGGGAGGACAGGAGCTGTGTCCCAGGAGCATGGAGATGTCACTGTGGCCCCAGGTAGCTGGCAGGAGAGCGAGAGCTACAGGAAAACCTCAGTGGCCTCTAAGATTAAGATATTCGAGCAAAGCGAAGCGGAGCGAAGGGCAGCCCAGGAGGGACAAGAGCGTGTGCGTGAAGCTGAGACATCAGCAAAAGCAAAGGGGAAGACAGGTCTGGCACAGGACATGCTTTTGAACACAGGCCTCGCCTCACTGCCGGCAGTGCCGGTCACTCCAGTGGGACCTGTGTCCAGTGTGGGCTCCTTGGCCCTCGGGCAAGGGGCTGGTTCAGGAGACACTTCCCAGCCTCTTTCTCTGAAGGAAGATGTTTCTGTTGACCTGGAGCACGAAGCAGAAGACAGTGCTGACCTGGCCTCCCCTGACTCTGGCTGTGAACTCACACTGGCAGAAGCCGTGGTAACTCTTCCAATGAACTGTCCAGACGGAAAGTTCATGCGCATGTTGTGTGGCTCTTTATTATCATGTTCAGTGGCTCCTCACACATCCATTGACTGACAGCAGTCGCTTTGCATCCCCTGTCCTTTTATGTGTATGTGTGTGGTCAGGCTTATTTGCTGAATGCAGACCCGCTGGCCAGTTGGTTCATCAGCTTTTGTTTTGTGACCCCTCCCTGACATTTTGGCTCCCTGGAGAATGCCGCTCGCTAAACCTGAGAGCGGGCACCCAAGCTTCATGTCCAGGAGCAAGAAAGGGAGACGGGGGGTGGCTGAAGGAGCTGCGACTCTGTCACGGACACGCACACACACCTAGCAGCAGCGTGCCCACGCTTCCAGCTTCACCCTTGCATTTCTTACGTTGATATCCCTTCTTGCTTAGCTCGCCAGCCTCACCCACCCTCCCCTGTCTTCGGCAAGCTGGTGGCTGGGTGATGAAATAGCTTTCTTCGCTCTTGTAAGTGTTAGATCAGCTCCTGTAGAGTTAATTTCCTTACAACTAACCATTTTCTCTAATCCAGAGCAAATCTCAGGAACCAAGTGGGGAAGAAAAGGATTTATCTGACCCGTCAGTAAAATCCAGCCTGAAAGAAGAGAATTTAAAGACTGCTGTTCCAGTGGTCTTCCAGGTCTCAGTGCTGTTTTACTAACTGCTTCTTACCGTAGTATGAAAGCTCACCTTAAGCAGCTGAGGGCTGTGTGCTTCCAGCTCCTCTCCCCATTGCAGAGCTGTTATGTATATATTTATACACGCACACACACACGAAAACATGTATGCAGGTGTGTTCCTCTTGAGTTTGTTTGACACCCTGTTTCTCATACCTCTCAACCTCCCAGCAGTGCCAAGGGAAGGTTGTGCCGGCACAGCCTGGCCCATTGGGGGGGATGGCTCTGGCTGCAAACGCTTGGACCAGAGTCCATGAGGTGGGTTTCCTCTGGCATCAGTGGGCTTAGAGCTGTTCCTAAGGGAGAACTGCCTAGAACGAGATGCAAAGTCCAGCAATGGGTCTAGATTTCCCATGGCTTCATGGCAAAACATGGCGAGGGGAAATGTACCCTCTGATGGCAGAGTTGAGAGGTATGTCCATGTCTGGAGAAGAGCTAATGGAGGGAGGTCATCCCTTGGCTCTGATCATGCTGTCAATTACACTGACCAAACACTCAACCAGGTCATCCCTAAGACTCACCCCCAGCTGCGTGAGGCCTCTGGAGGGAGAGCGTTGTGTCGGTGAGGGCAGATTCACGCCCCGGTGCAGGCAGCTGCCCCGGCGTGCAGGGCTGGTGGGCGGCCCCAGCGGGGCTGGTCCTCCTCCCCCTGGGGCAATGCTCTGCAGGGCCCACGCGGATGCTCAGTGGAATTGGCACACTCCTTTGTTTCTCCTTCACTGTGCGTTGCTGATGGGGCCGTTTTCTTTCAAACTCTTCTCTCTTGCTTTCCCTTTGTTTGGTTTTTTTGAGTGCCCAACCTTAGTGACATATGATAGCACTGGCGTCTGAGCTGTTTCTGAATGTCTCTTAACAGACCTGTTCTTTTGCATACATCTGCTTCCACCGGGTGCACTGACGTGCCTCCAAGCTGGCCAAGCTTTTCTGTGTGACTGACCCTTTTTTGAGATGATTAATTACCAATAGACTTTTGGCAAAATCAGATTGAATAACCCTTCTCCTCCCACCCCACCCTGCAAAGTTGCTGCTGTCAGAAAGGTTTCAGTCTCCATGCTTGAGTTGTGTTTGACTCTACTCTGTGATGTTTGCTGCAGCCTTCTTTCTCCTCCTCCTCCTCCTCTCTCCCCCATCGGCACTGCCAGCGCTGCCACGCCATGCGGTGCTCACTGTCTCCGTCTCTCTCCGCCA
Organism: Aptenodytes forsteri; assembly: GCF_000699145.1. Taxonomy (NCBI): domain Eukaryota; kingdom Metazoa; phylum Chordata; class Aves; order Sphenisciformes; family Spheniscidae; genus Aptenodytes; species Aptenodytes forsteri. Next base: position 1,260,246 of record NW_008795704.1, on the reverse strand, counting down.
TTGTGTCTCATTCAGAGAGCGGGCTTGAGGGAGGGCACCGAGGAGAAAGCTAAGCCGCCTCGGCACAGGGCTCCTGAGAGTGACACCGGCGATGAGGAGCAGGACCAGGAGAAAGACTCGGTCTTTCTGAAGGACAACCACCTGGCCATTGAGCGCAAGTGCTCCAGCATCACAGTCAGTTCAACCTCCAGCCTGGAAGCAGAGGTGGACTTCACAGTGATCGGTGACTTCCACGGCACAGCCTTTGAGGACATCTCCCGGAGCCTGCCTGAGCTGGACAAGAACAAGAGTGAAATGGAAGACGAAGGCCTGGTTTCCTTCCAGCACGCTGACAAAGTAGTTCCCGGACTGGAAGAGGATGTCAAAGGCAGCGAGAAGGTCTCCCAGCCCAGCCCAGATGTCTCCCAGCTAGAGGTACACAGGGACACCATTCCACCGAGACTGTCTCAGTGCCATCACGCCTCCATGTTCCTTGTCCTGGTGCCTGGTATTGCCTCACTCATGTGCACTCCCGCGTTGGTTTGGAAGAGCATGCTAGCTTTCAAACATCCCCAGGTTCCTGTCTGGTGTAGCTGTTTTCCCCTGATGCAAGCTGTCGTCTGTGTTGCATGGCTCTGTCGCGTGTTTTGTGCATCTGCTAACCAGGAGAAGTCATCGTCATCTCTTAATCCCCTACGTTTGGCTGCCTACCCTGTCCCTCGCACCACTACAGCATGTCAGCAGCTGGGAAGGGCACGTGTCACTAACCAACGGCTCTGTCCTTGTGTTTTGCATGGTCAGTGACCAGTTTGTGTAGTGAAGAGAAATGTGCTGCTAGCTAACCTTTCTGGTCATGTCAGGGCTGGGAGGGATTTACAGAGTAGCTTGTGGGAGCCGCTCCAAAGCTCGTGGAGGGTCACTCCTATGACGGGAGTGATTATAATGGGGCTAAGAAAAATGCATGCGGCATGCGTCTGGAAGTTGAGTGTACACCACAGGGAGAGGACGGTAGAGCCAGCCCCAGCTCGGACGAAACGTAGCCTTGCCTCTGCGCCAGGCCAGGGCCATCTGCTGCCCGGTCAGCACTGGGGCAGCCCTCCAGCCCTGGCAGGTAAGTCCCCAACACTGCCTGGAGCTGCCAGGGTGAGTCCAGACCTGGAGCCAGGAAAAAGCTGCAGAATTAGAGGGAGCTTTCTCTGAGCCAGCCTGGAAACCCTTGTGCAGAGCATCCGACGCCGTGGGCTCCAGGGTCACAGCGGGGCCATGGGCATGGGTGATCAGCTCTGCAGTGCCCCATGGCTGGCACTGGGCAGGGGAGGCCGTTGGCTCGGGAATGCTGAGGACTGGCTAAGCATCCCCTGTGCAGGAGCCCTCGGCAGCTCCAGTTTCCTGTAGCAGGGGAGTGCTGGAAACCTGTCTCCATTCCCCCGAGGTTCTGACACCCCGGGTGTAACCACAGCCGCTGGGAGCTGGTGCAGATCATAAACCTGCTGCGGGGCACGAGTGAAATGGATTTGGTGGGTCTCACTCACCTTTTGAAGACCAGTTTGACCTAACCCATGGTGTCTATAAATCTATCCAAAATATCCCTGAAAACCCCAGGGACAGAGCATCAGGTCTGATTTGGGGTATGCCAGTCACACAGGGCGTTTTGCATGGTGGCCGCCTGCCCAGGCCAGCAGCCTGGCCTCTGTTCTTTGCCCAGGTAGGGGCATGACGCTTGCAGGACGTCATACGTGTGTGACACTTGCAGGGGAGTGGGGCGGGGATGCTCTGCTCGTGGAGGCTGGTGGACAAGGAGCACCTAGGGCTGTTGGCATCGTGCCCCAGTGCCTGACTTGCTGTGTTTCTTCTGCAGTCATCAGCCCCGAAAACGGATGCTGTGACTGTCGGCCTGGGGCCGGGCATGAAGAAGCCTGAAGCAGACAGCTCCGCTCCCCACTGGGTCAGCACCACAGATGCAGCCCAGGTGACGTGGTGGCTCCATCCTCCTGTGGCCCTGCTCCCTGATGGCTCTGCCAAGCCTCAGTCCAGCAAAACCTGTCCCCAGGCAGCAGTGCTGGGAGGGCAGGTGGCTGAGTGGAGTGGTTGGGGGCATCTGCTCACCCTTGTCTTGCTGGAGCCCCCAAAACATCAAACCAAAGCCCACCCAGAGGTATTCTGTGTGAGTCCCTTGTCCCATCTGCCATGTCTCTGGGCAGCGCTGGCACATGGGGATGTCTCCAGAGAGCGACGGCCACTATACATGCTGCGCCGCATGTGTCCGTGGCCTCATGGCCCTCCCCGGCTTTCTCTGCCAGCAAGGATGACCACACTGTCCCTGCGAGTGTCACTCCCTCCCTGGCACCTCCAGGCTCATCAGGTTTCCTTTGCCCCGGCAGGTGGAGGGAGGCACCCTGGGCAGCAGGGACGCCACAGCCACTGCTCATGCTGGCACCGCAGAGACGGCACTGGCGATCTCAGTAAGCGGGGCTGGCCCCTCGAGAGGTGGGGGGGCCTCTGCCCCCCATGGTCCCTCTGCTCCAGCGAGGGCAACTGGGGCTGGCTGTGCTGGGGGGGGGACCCTGCCCTACTGGGGATGTTTGTGGAGGGCGACCTGCCGTGTCTGCCCCTGTGTTGCATCCAAGCCAACGCGCCCGTCTGCTCTTCTTTCAGGATCACAGCACCAAGACTGGGAAAGGGGCCGTTCCCGTGACAGAACTTCGCTCCCTCTCACCGGTGAGGGGGAGGACATGGCACCAGGGGCAGCCCCCGGGGCCGGGGGGCCCCCCCCAGCCACTGCTCATGCTGGCACCGCAGAGACGGCACTGGCGATCTCAGTAAGCAGGGCTGGCCCCTCGAGAGGTGGGGGGGCCTCTGCCATGCATGGTCCCTCTGCTCCAGCGAGGGCAACTGGGGCTGGCTGTGGGGGGGGGGCCCGGCCCCTCGAGAGGTGGGGGCTGCCCCCCA
>NW_008795704.1:1249144-1257279 GCF_000699145.1 Aptenodytes forsteri | reverse complement strand
TGGGGGGCGCCCTGCCGTGTCTGCCCCTGTGTTGCATCCAAGCCAACGCGCCCGTCTGCTCTTCTTTCAGGATCACAGCACCAAGACTGGGAAAGGGGCCGTTCCCGTGACAGAACTTCGCTCCCTCTCACCGGTGAGGGGGAGGACATGGCACCACCAGCCAGGCCAAGTGGTGGGGAGGGAGGGAGGCAGCCCTGCGGGGTGGGGGCGGGCTGGGGTTGGTCCCACAGGGCCCCCTCCCATGTTCCCAGCACTGGCACCCTTGGCCGGTGTGTTGGTACTGGGAAGAGCAGAAGGATGCTCAGAAGGTTGGGGAGCGAGATGGCAGGGGACACCCTGCTCGTGGCCTTTCTCCTGTGCCAGATATGGACCCTGAGCATCTGCTGGAGGAGGATAATTCCTAAAAAATAGCCCAGTCCCTGGTGAAGTCTCATAGCGGGCTGAGATATCTTTAGCCCTGGGTATCCTGCCTGGCCACCCAAGGCCACACGCAAAGTCTCCTGATTCCCAGTGGAGGTGATGGCCATCAACAACCCTGCCCAGCAGCAGGCCTTCCTGTATAAAGTGTTTTACTACTCGATTGCCTTGTTTTGGTGGAGTCAAGCCTGGCCAAATGCCACATGCTGTCCCAGGCTCATCACTTTGTGCAGCAGGGAGAACGTACCCAGCACTGTGTGGCTGGGGCACCAGCATAGCTTTCCCAGCCCTCGCCACGCAAAGCGGGATGGACAAAGCTAGAGGTAGCCTGAGAGCTCTGCACTTAGGGTGGCCCTGAGGATGGATGGGGAAGAGCAAAACGCAGCCATGAAATCATCTGCCCACTGCAGAGGCCCTTTCCTGCAGCTCTGGGCTTGGGGTAGCTGTGGAAACCTCTCCCTGCGCCCCCCCCCCAAGAAAAATAGGTTCAGTTGGAAGCACAATGCAGTGTCTTTTTTTCCCTTGCCACTCTCTCCCATCCCGTGCTTGGCTGAGTAGGTGCATCCTGGTGGGAATTTCCCAGCTCTTCGGGAGCCAGCACTGGGGGCTCCCCTGTGGCAGCCTCGCTGATGCCGCTGCTCTCTGTCCTGCAGATCACCAGCGGCTCCGCTGGGAAGGAAGTGCTCACCAGCATATTCACTGCCACTGCGGAAACCCTCTCCAGTTCCACCACTACCCACGTTACCAAGGTAAGAGCAGCTCCAAAAGGGGCAGCCAGGGGGTTCTTGATGCAAGCCACTGGAATTAGAGGATGGGTGGATTTATATTGTGGTTGGTACAGCAGAAAATGCCCCTCTCCTCCTTAAAGCTGAAAAAGTGTATGCTGTCCCGTGGGGGATGGTGAGCCAGCACAGTGCCCCGTGCTTCGCTTTGAGCGCCCCGTGCCTGGTTCAGCCCTGCTGCGCTGCCTGTCCCATCCAGCCAGGCATGACAGCAGGGGACTGCAGGCAAGGACAGCCAGGCTTCAGGTGTTCATCACCTGTGTACCACCCATGGGGACTGTGAACACGTGCTGTGCCCACCTCTACTCGCTGGTAGATTGGGAGGGCAGGGAGTCATTTGGGTGAGAAGGAAGAGCAGCAGGCAGCGTCGCTGACCTTCTGAAGCCAACTGCAGGGGTGGAAGGGACTCTGAATTAGGCTGCCAGCAGCATGTATGTGAGGCCCTGCCTGTGCAACTGGGGTGAGTGTTCCCAGACGTACCTAGAGCCAGACCCCAGGTCCCCCTGGCCCAAGAAGCCCACAGCACCAGTGCTGGAGCATCTCGCCTTGTGTCAGCTATGGGAGCTGTGTTAGCGTGGGTTGTATTGGGTTTATTAGAGCTGGAGTGGTGCAGGCAAGGGGGAGTGATGGTAGGAAACGAAGGAGACGAGGCTGCATCAGAGGACCTCACCCATGGCCATTTCATTCCCAAATTAAGTGCACATAAATGAAAGCAGAAGCTTAGTGAGGGACCTGAGCAGGAAGGAGGGGTGCTTGGTACCTGCCACCCAGCCCTTTTCCTTTCCTCCCCACTTGTGGCCAGCTGTGTCTTGCTGGTTCTAACCATGCACCGAATCAAGGGTAGTGGAAGATACACTAAATTACGGGGGGAGTTCCTAAGGTGATGCTGGCATTGTCCCTCCTCCCGTGGGCAGAGCTTACCTCAGCCAGGATCCAGCTGGCTTGTCGGACAGCTGTGGGTGAGTGCCTTCCTTCTTGTTGTGCAGACTGTGAAAGGAGGGTTTTCCGAGACCCGAATAGAGAAGCGCATCATTATCACAGGAGATGAAGACGTGGACCAGGACCAGGTAGGAGCAGGACACCCTGGCTTTGCCCGGCTCTGGCTGCCCCAAGCTGCAGCACCACATGTTTCTGGTTCTGGATTGTACCTGTTTACTCCTTCTCTCCAAAACCTGACCCCTGAGCCCCCAAACCTACCAGCTCTGTCCGGCAGTGCAGGTCCCCACGGGGTGCAGTGGCCCAGCTCCCATCAGTGCCCATTGCAGCAGTGAAGCAGCGGTAAAGGTTACATCCTAGCACAGAGCCCAGTGATGGGATCACCTTTTTATTTTCTTAAAACACGTTTCCAGTTGCCCTTTCTCTGTTGAAATACTCCAGAGTGACCCAGGTTCTTCCTCTCTTTCCAGCACAGTCTCACTACAGGTTGACTCACTCCAAGTGATGGTGTTTTGCATCTGCCTCCGTGATAGAGGAACAAAAAGTGACAAACTTTTATGATGAAATAACAGAGACTGACACAAATCTCTGGGGCCACAGGGTCATTTTCCTGTGGCCTAACCCTTTGGGATTTGTTGCTTAAGAAGAAAAATTGAAGAGCTAAAGTGTTTAAAAGGCTCTAAAATAATTTTTAGATTTTTTTAGAATTCTAATAATAAATTTAATTAGATTATTATTGTAGATTTTTCTAGGGTTTTGCTGCAGAGAGAATTGCTGCTGTTCCTTTGCTTGGGTTTCAGTAAGGAGCCTGGGACATAGCGCATCTCTACCGAAAAAAACAGCAAGAGAAAGGCAGTGCATGAGGCATCCCAATGGTGTATGAATCCCCGATCAGTGGTGGGCTTCAACCTCTTCTGCCAGGCTACTGTGGGTTCAGCATCCGTGTCCTCCTGGAATCCCACTCAGCTCCAGCTGCTTTCTGTCCGCTGGTTCTGTCTGGCTGAGAGCAATGTACCAGATTTCAGGGAAGTGATGATAAATGCTTTCATCCTTCTGGTTTCTAGGCACTGGCTTTAGCAATCAAAGAGGCAAAACTACAGCATCCTGACATGCTGGTAACCAAAGCTGTGGTATACAGAGAAACAGAACCTTCTCCAGAGGAAAGGGACAAGAAACCTCAGGTAGGTAGAGAAGTTACCATGTATGATTTATACCTGCTGTGTAAGGGGAGGATGTAGCTGGGCAAGTGTCTCTGATTCCCACCAGCTGCAGATGCTGGTAGGTGTTGCTGCTCCTCAGCACTAAGAGTGGCAGCTCTCAGCCAGCAGTTCCAGTGTGATGGTGGCTCCGGGCATGGCCACCTGGTTGTGATTAGAAAGCCAGTGCCATGCCACCAAAAGCAATTCTGCAGATGTCACCTTGCTGTCCTGCTCAGCAGAGGAGTCAGGGTCATTTGCATGTAAAGAAGAAAGGACCTGCTTGTCACCCCGGGGCGGGGCAGGAAAGCGGTGATACAAGTTTTGTGGATAGGCTGAGAAACTTGGCTACAGGTTCTGCAAAGCCAGTCCAAAGTATCAGACCAGCATTTGCAAAAAAAAGAGGTTTCTTTAGTCCCATTCAGATCCCCAGGTTGTCTTTTTATACACATGCAGGTGCAGGCAGCAGCTCACAAGGTTTGCACCTCCCGGCAGATGCCCCAAAGCAGTCAAAGCCCCAGACATTTTTCTTCAGGGCAAAGCTGGCTTGAGGAGTCCTGCCCCACTCTTAACCCCCTACTTTGACCCCATTGCTCCCCCATCAGCCGGGTTGCTGCAGGTCTTCGGTGGTGGCACAGCCCAACAGACCTCTGTGTCAGAGCAGCTGAGGGGAAGAGGAGCATGGTGGAAAGGAGAGGGGGAGCTTCTGAAGGCAGCTTCACTGCTGAAAAATGTATGAGGAGCTCTGTCACCAGCCAGGCTGCAGGTGCATTTCGAGAGGCCTCTTTGGAAATGTGATTTTGTGTTTATCATATGAAGATTTCGACTGGCAGCTTTTAAGCTTGGAAAAGCGACCAGCTCTGTTGCAGCTTGGAAGGTCAGAAGAGGCTCTTGCATCTGCCTAATCTTACCTCCTATCGCACAGTACAAACAAGCAAGCCCAGACACTTCTGCATCGCTTAGGGAGCCACCCAATTTTAATTGAATGGCTTAAAGTAAGGGGGCCGTGACTCACCGTTGTCTCCCCCATACACCAACACCAGCCCAGTGAATTAAGAGTTCCTGCTAATTACCAGAGGTCCCGGTGATTAAGTGCAAACTGTGGCCCCAAGTGTTTGCAAATTCACTGTCCAGTGCCCTCATACAAAGAGGAGCCCTTTTATAGCCAAAGAAATCAGCACCCCATGACTGGTCATTCCCATCTGCCTTGTACAGGAATCTTGACCAACATGTTCATGGAAGTCGGCATCTGTATTCAAACCTGGAGAACAGCGGAGAAGGAGCCTTCATGCTGGATTTGTCAGCAAGACATAGACATCCTGGCTGCAATGTTCATGGCGAGAGACAAAAATTTTTAAAAAAGGAATAGCAAATATATTATATATATATATACATACATACATATATATATATATATAAACAGGAAACAAAATGCATCCTTGCACTGCTGCTATATGCTGGAAATGAATAGCAAACACCACCACCAACAAAGCCAACCCTCTGCAGATAAATTGAAGAATTTACTGGATTGGTGATAAAATAAGATTTAAAAAATCATAATAATAACAACAATAACATTGTTAACAATACAATAAGCCACCATCTTGCATGTTACATTAAAGGATACACAATCATGAGTTCATTTGTTGCACACTGAATGGAAAGGAAAACTGCTTTGCAACAAAGCAAGAAATAAGCAAACTGAAATAAAAAACCACAAGCAGAAGCAAAACCATTCCCCACCTCTGGAAAGAAGAGAGAAAAACATTGAATTTATTACCTTAGAGTTATTTTCTGATTCGCAAGTGTCATTTCGCCCTTCTCCTTATTCCATGCTGGTTCTTTTGCATCTTTTGGAGTTCTGTTAACTCTTCCCCTTCCGTTCCTTATCTTCTTCTCTGTGCACTTGTCCAACCTCTTGTTCTCTGAAGGTATTTAACAATGGATTTCAAACAAAACAAATGATATGTATATGGTTTCTCATTTATAAAAAAGCAGCCTGTAGGGGTTTCATATGGATGTGCATTTAAGTTATGTATATTATTATATATAACAAGGGGGGAGGGAGGGAACAATACTGAAATAATTCAACAGTGCTGGTAAATATGATGACGACATTTTTAAATTATTAACTCTTTGATTGACTGTGGTTGGTGTATTTTGAGACTCTTAGATCACACGTGGGACTCTCAGTCCTGCGAGAATGGGGAAGGTTTCAGCCGCTGCTGTTCTGGGGGGGGAAGGGGAGAGGGTGAGAGACGGGAGATGTCCCACCGGCTGATCTGCAGTGTATGGTGTTTGGATTTGGAGGGTCAGTGGTGACTTGGAGGGGCAGGGAAGGAGGTTGAGGCTGCGGCTCCGGCAGCTGTAGGCAGGATCATCTCCCCGGCCCCCACCCAGAGCCACGGGAGTCAGCTGGGAGCAAGGTGGCAGCTGCAGGACTGCATTCATCACTCCTCTCCAGCCCTCTGAGCCATGCCGGTGGTTGGGGTGGTTTTGCTTTGTTTCTGGATCCCAGTAATGAAGTTACTTGAGCTCTGTAGTAGGGTGGAAGGCGGAGGGGTTGTTTCTGCCCTGCCTCCCCTGCTGCCCAGGGTGTGATGGCAAGGGCAGCCCGAGGCGCTGCGGGCTGGTGACAGCAATGGTGGGGCGATGGCAGTCCTTCCCCCGACCTGCCTGGGGATGGGCAGTGGAGAGACACTGCTGTCTCCATCACTGCAGAGTGTCCCCAGCACCCCAGGCTGGACGAGAGAGTCCAGGCCCTCTGCATAAGAAGGCACGTGTCGAGGAGATGTCAGTGGAGCTGCCTTCCCCCAACTCATCCCAGCTCGGCCTTTAGCCACAGGCTTCCTCTACGGCTGCCTTTGGAAGGGGATCATGGGCCAAGCCCAGGGCCTCGTACACTGTGAACCAGGCAGTTAGGGTAGACTTGGAACCAAAGTCAGAAAGGAAAAGAAATACAGGTTTCCTTCTTGGAATCGTCTCTAGCTCCTGCGGACACACAAGGGCCCACAATTCTGCACCATTTTGCCTTTAGTCTCCCAGCCCTCACAGAGACTGTGCCCAGAAATAGGTGTGTTTTGCCAGGTCCTGCAATGGCTCGGAGGATGACAGCAAGCAAGAGAGCCTGTGCTGTGAGGATGTTGTGGGCAGACCCCGCTCACCGCCTTTGCTGTCCTAGGAGAGAGACTGTTCCCCAGCAGCTGCGGTTCACCAGTTGCTTGCTAGTATGTCCCTGTGAAGTCTGTTCTCCTTCTGGCAGAGAGGTTTCTCCTGCAGGCGTGAAAGGCATGAGCACAGGCTGCTTGGGAAGCAGACAGAGCTGCTGGCTAGCAACAGTGCTGCCAGGTCATGAGGGTCTCCCCAGCTTCCATCCAAGCGCCTTCAGCTACCTTTAGAGACCAGACCCCTAACCAAAAAAGAGTTAAGGCAGTTGCAAAGAGGCTACTCTTCGCTCTTTTCTTTTTTCAATACATCCAAACCAGCTGTAATCAGCAGTGGCACTTTCAGAGAGGCGGGGTGGCGGAGGACTTGTGGTCTGCACACGGTGCTGGTGTTCATCAGCGTGTTTCATACTCAGAGGAGCCCACCTGGCTTGGACACCTTTACAACCCACCAGAGGCTACTGTGAAACTAGATACTTGCTTTTGACATTGTGTACGGTTATAAAATCGAAGGTTACTGTTAAAATTAGTGGCCTTACAGAGTTAGACTTGATGTGCGCTTGGACTGAAATGAGTTACGTTTGGAGTGAGCAGATCCAGTCCCTGGCTTCCGCAGCGTGTTTAATGGATGGCAGTGTTTAAAAACTTTAAAAAAAAAAAAGAAAAAAAGGAAAGAAAAAAGCTCAGTGCTTGTTCGCCTGGCGAGGTGTGGGTTTCTGCTGCTCAGCAACTGAGGCCCCCACGGGCTCAGCTCCCCCAGCCTACCCATCACCTTGCTCCATTTCAGATAGCCGATCACTGCTTGTTTTCTTCCAGGGGCCTTTCTGTTGAAAGGGGTGGGAGACACGAGTGCCTGTTTTTACCTGATCCCACAAATTCATTCCAAACCTGGCCTGCGATTGCATGAGTAATAACAACAGTAACAATAATATTTATTTTTATTTGAGAAGCACCTTACCAACCAACTGCAAAGCTCTGTTGTTCTTTCACTAACTCTCCTTTTCTCTTCCCTTGTTCTCCCTCTCCCCCCTTCGGTCATACTCCTTTTCAGTGCTCGGTGGTGTATGCGTGTGTGCTCACTGTTCTTGTATTCAATAAAAGTGAAATAAATGTGTTTGACGCTAAATCAGCTGGGGGCCTCAGTGGACTCTTTCCTACCAAGAGGATGGAGAAGTGAAGGGGGGACCTTGCAACCAGGGTCTCTGCACATGGAAATACTGGACTCTGCTCTGTCTAAAGCGAAGATGACGCCAGGTTGGGTATTGCGGCTGGTGGAGCTGGGAGCAGCTTCACGCAGCGACTGCCAACCCTCGTACACACGTGTGGGGCAGCAAAGGTGGTTGTGAGGATGCTCAAAACGCAGAGAGGAGGTGGCAGCTGTCCCTGAGGAGCCTGACTCTCTCTCTCATCCTGGGAGGGAGGACGTGGTGCTGTGAGAGCACCTGTCCTGCTGCGGGGTCTTGTGTACCTGTTTCGCTGCGAGGGTCTCCGTGTGTCTGTCCTGCTGTGGGGCTCTCGGTCCCCGGTCGGGAGGACTGGGGGCCCAGGGGAATGGCTGCCAGCTGGGGGGCCTGGGGGAGTGAGACCGTCTTTGGGGGCCGTTGGGTCACAGCAGAGCAGCCGCCAGCCACGGAGGGCCC
>NW_008795704.1:1198664-1248489 GCF_000699145.1 Aptenodytes forsteri | reverse complement strand
CCCCCGGCCGCGGGGGAGGCCGAGGCTTTCAGAGAGAACCTGCAGGAGATGGACCAGTTCCTCGGGCCCTATCCCTACGAGACCCTGAAGAAGTGGGTCTCCCTCACCAGCTTCATCAGCGAAGCGGCGATGAAGAAGCTGCAGCCGGAGAGCGGGCAGATCTGCGCCTTCTCGGAGGTGCTGCCGGTCGCGGCCGGGAGGCACACCAGAGACCGGGCGGAGCAGCGCTTGCCCCCCTTCGACGCCGAGTGCCGGAGCTACGCCGAAGGCATGGCGCGGCTGCCCCAGATGAAGCCGAAAGCCGGCACCGAGATCAGGTTCACGGAGCTGCCGAAGCAGATGTACCCCGATGGTGCTACTCCGGAGGAGATAACCAGGCACAGCATGGACCTCAGCTACGCTCTAGAGAAGGTGATTAACCAGCAATATGCCAGCCAGCCTCTGGATCTGCTTGGTGAGTACCGCATATCGCCCAGGGGAGTCCTCGGGTGCTTTGGGAGAATAAAGTAATTTCTCTGTAAAAGGGGAGCCCCGGGATGAAACCTGCGCCTGTTCTGTGGGCCCTGTTCCCTGGCACCCTGAGGCATCTCTCTTAATTGCAGGATAGAACTTTGTGGAGTTTTTAGCAGCTATAGGGCCTGTTCCAGTTGCACTGGTGTGAGGACGTGGTGATTGGTGTCCGGAGCTGCCAGCCTGCCACGTTTGCCTCTCTTGCTCCTGGGTGCTGCGCTTGGAGCCCAGATTGCCTCAAATTAAGTCAAAAGCAGCAATTGCAGGTGGCCGTGAGCTGCATCTCGTGCAAAGGGGGCCTGTCATCTGGCACCAGCCTGGCAATTTGCCTGTTAAGTGAACTTCTGAGGACGGAGCTTACAGGGTCCTGGGAGTATTGAATGGGGCTAAGCATCGTAATTTTCAGACTCTTGTTCCTGTTTCGCTGGTGAGGTGGTATCAGGTCTCCCAGCAGGCTCTTCCCAAGACAGTAGCTGGTCCCCTCCCTGGCTGGAGTGGTGGCAGCTCTGCCGTGTGCTGCTGGCGACTCTCTGTGGCAGCATTTGGGGTTTGCCAGCCCTGCTGCACAGTGAGGGCTGTGGCTCCCAGTCGCAGGGTCTTAATTACTTGCTAGCCTTTTTTGACAACTTGTGATATGAATAAATATCAAATCTGTGGGAGTCCTGAAGCGTGGTTTTGTTTCGTGGCAGGATGGAGGGAGGGCTTGGGAACCCAGCCAAGCTGGAGCCTCAAAGCTACTGAGGTTTGGAATAAGCCTTTGTTTTTCCCTTCATCTGTTTTTTCTATATTAATGTTACACAATTTATTCTTTATCAAAATTATCAAAGACAACTCTAGGATATACAAAGAACAAATTACCTTAGGAAATGGTGACGCCATCATTCTGGCAAAATAGCTGATGCTAAGTGTCCAGTGAGATGAACCCTGGCTCTTGATTCAATGAGGAAAAAACATCTGTTAATGTACTGCTCACCTCTCCCAGTGTTCCTACAGCCCTTGCGTTCAAGGGCAGTAGCATTTGCACTCCTGTGTGGCTCTGGAAACCCAGGCACAGGCGGAGTGAATGCTTGCAGAATAACAGCAATGCCTGACTTCTTATTTGAGTGTCATTTTGAGAACACAGATGACACTGGAAGTCCTTAGGTGGCTGTGTACTCTGATTGCCAGTAAAGTCACTCTCCAAAGATGATAATTACAGTTACCGGTGGACCTGCCTGATTATGCTTTGCTTTTTCTCCAGCTGAAGAGCAGAGCATTAGGAAATAGTCAATGTTTGGAGTATTGATTGCTATTAGCAGAATCGCTGGAAGGGCAGAATGCATGTGCAAAAAGTGAACCCAGAGTTTTATGCAATCATTTACAGAGTTTTTGAAAGGGCACGTATCTTGGATATGTTTTTAGTCTTATGTGTGCTTTGTTTTGTTTTCTGAATATGCGCAGCCGAGTTGCAATTTGCTTTCATCTGCTTCCTGATCGGGAATGTATATGATGCATTTGAGCACTGGAAAAGACTCTTAAACATCCTGTGCCGATCTGAAGATGCCATAGGGAAGTATCAAGACCTTTACATCAATCTCATTTCTGTGCTGTATCACCAGCTCAGTGAAATCCCAGCTGATTTTTTTGTGGACATTATCTCCCAGGACAACTTTTTAACCAGCACCTTACAGGTACGTTTGTGGCTACCTCTTGAAAAATGGGAGTGGGGGGAGACAGCATACAGGCCATCAGGGCAAATTTGGGGAGAAGCTGCAAAAGGAATTAAGCTACTGTTGAGCTGTGGGGGAGATAGTGAGCTTATCTAAGCACACGCATATTTTCTTTTACTTTTTCCCTGTGTTATTTACAAAGAAATGCCATTTGCTTGTTATCTCAGAGTTTGATCTACTCAAGCTATGCCTAGAAGAGTCTAACGCAGTATAAAATTGAGTTAGTCCGCATGCAGAGATGCCAGCAAAGTGAGGCAATGAGAGGAAAGGCTAATGAAGATGGTTGCAACAGAGAATGGGGACTGTGTCTTTTTTTATTATGTTTTCCTTGCAAATAGTGCTGAAAGTAGCCTGCTCCATTGGCATGGTTTTAGAGTTCTGGAGTGGTGCATCTAATCCGACTGGACTGTACCAGCATACTTTTTCTGAAAATTTTTAATGCCTTCAACTACATTAAGCTGAACAGCTATGAGAGAGGCTGAGCAAGTGCAAGATGATGTCTGTTTGTTTATTTTTTTCCCAAATGCCATTCATTCTTTAAAAAAACCAAACAAACCCCAAAACTTTGGCATAAAAGACTGACGATGCTGATTTTTGGTCAGCTTGAATGGTATGCTTAGTGTGCAGAGAAGTTGCAGTGAAATCTTACTGAGCTTAGGGCCTTGGTAGTATATAAGAAGGTTTTCCATTCCTGTTAGCCTTAAGCAAAACCAAAGATTTCCTATAATCAAGTTCTTATCCAGAGGGAATTTATGGTTAGTCCAAAATGCAGAAAACACTGCTTCTACTGAGACAGGCATGGGCAAATCTGTAATTCAGCACTAGTAAAACCGGTTACTCTCACTGGTTGTAACCATGCTAACAGCTCAGCAAACAGACTAATCAAAACTTGGTTTAAAAAAAAAAAAAGCCAAAACGAGATACACTGGTGAAGCTCAGCAATGGAAACTTAATCGCAGCAGAAACAGTAGTAAGCTATGTTGCAGGTGCTTGATGCAAATTGGTAATGCCTTCTCCTTTCTCAAGGAGTGGTTGCATTTCTCTACTTGTAACTCAAGTTCTTGCTGTAGATTTGGGGAGGGGGAAGGTGTTTGTCTTTAATTTGCTGGGTAAAATGTTATGGGAAGCATTGCTTTAATCAGTTGACTTTCTTCACTTTTTTGGAATTTGGATTCATAAAGGTCTTGGGTTTTTATTTTTATTGGTGGTTTTTTTCCATCCCATTACAGGACTGGAAAACCTATCTCTATTTGCAGCACACTCGCAGAGCAACGCTTTGCACTGTCAATTTACATCAGTACAAAGAATGTGTCAACCAGCCATTCTTTCCATCCGATGGGTATTTTGGAAGCACCCTGTCGTGCTGATTATCTTTCCTTTTTGGATACCTGAGTCTTGTACGCCCTTGGATTTCATCAGTCTGTGCTTTTTACTTAAGCAGTAGAAGCTGATGCCTTTAGGTGGCTGTGCTGGCTTCAGCGATCACTGTTAAGCCCTAGCAGGAATCACCACATTCCTAGAAACAAAGAAGAAATTTGCCTTATGGTTGAACTGAGGCTCTCCTTGCTAAAAGTTCTCTGTTTCTCTGCTCCTGTGGGATTTCCCTGATGCACTGAAATAGTGCCAGGGAACCTCTGGGACTTGCCTTGCTTAGTTACTTTCTGCACACAGCCGTCAGAGTTAACAGTCTTAAGTGGATGTGGGCAGGTGGATCAGAAGAAGTGCAAAATGGTGTGTGTGTGGGGAGCGTATTATCTGTGTTAGCTTTTGCTCAGCTTTGAATACAGCAACTTTATTTTTGGAGTTTGGTCTAAGGCAAGAAGAGTACAGAATAACCTCCACTGAATATGCAGCCCTAACAATGTTTAAAGAAAAAAAAAATCGATGAAATAACTAATTTAATTTAATCTCCTCATTGAGGAGAAGTGGGAAGTATAATCTTTTAATTTTTTTTTTTTAATAGCAGCCTTGCTGTGTAAAGGAGTTCTGTTATAAAGAGGCAGTTTCACGGTAGAATGAACAAGGAAAAGGCAAATGATCATAAACAAAGCAACGAACTTTGCTGCTCATTGTCAGTGTTTTATCCAGCTGTCAGTAGGTCTCTCCCACAGAAGAGCCTGCTTTTTCCTCAGAGGGCTTTCCCTTCGCTTCCATCGTGCAATGATTTTTTTCTTTGGCTTTGAAATATAAGTTTCTTCCTATGGAAATGAATTCTGGATCACGAGTTCAGAAGAGGAGCAGAAGGTGGCTGATAAGAGATGGGCTCTGAGGCTAAATGCCCTGTTTAATCATACACAGGTGCTTTAACTCTCAAAGAGCACAGCAACAGAAACTGTGAATTTGTGAAAAGTTAATAGGTTTGTGTGTGTTTGGATGATGGAGGGGAGCCACCCTTAGAGGTTAGTCCGGATTTCAGTGCCCTGTGCTCAAGGGAATGGCTGTGCTGGGGATAACTGGACTTTTTTCAGAGAGGTCATCTTATTAAGTTTTCTCTGTATCCTAAGGTGTTGGTGATAACGTATTACAAAAATACTTTGGGGGATCTCCTGGTCCAACCATGCAAAAGATGGGTATAATTGCCTGTTGGCCTTTTTGACACATGCTGTAAAATTGACTATGTGGCAAATGAAAACTGAAAGTCTTTTTTTTTTTTTTCCCCTTCTGCTCAGACATTTTTCTTTGCTCACACTTAAGAGTATTTTAGAATTCCATAGTACATATTTAATTTCATATATACTCCTGCTTGAAACAAAGTTATTACCTTAGTGCAAGTATTTCTAACGCTGACTCAGTGGAGTGAAGGCAGGATGTCTGTCTTGGCTGTGGGATGAGAGGAGAAGTGTAGGCTTTGTTTAGGTAGCCCCAAAGCTGGAGTGGTTTCCAGGGTGGTAGACCCCCTACCAGTGGCCTAACCTGAAACTTTTCGTGGTGCTCCCTGTTGATGACGTCTTTGTAGGAAAGAGATGCACAGTTTGTGCCATGGCTGAGTTCTTACTGACCTCTACTCTGTTCTTTTAGGTGTTTTTTTCCTGCACGTGCAGTGCTGCTGTTGATGGGACCCTAAGGAAAAAGGCTGAAAAATTCAAGGCTCACCTAACGAAGAAATTTAAATGGGACTTTGAGGCAGAGCCTGATGACTGCGCTCCTGTAGTAGTAGAACTTCCTGAGGGCGTGCAGGTGGACTAAGCAAAATGGTCACTTAGAAACAAACAGCTTTTTAAAATGACTCTTTCTCCACATCTTCTCCAACCTTGCCAGCTTCCTAAAGTCTGTTTCTGAAGCTGACTCCTCTTCCTGCTGTAGAAGCAGATGTGGAAAACGCAGGAGGATGCCTAACTTTGCGAGGAGACCAAAATTGGAGGAGTTTGAGTATTGTCATGTGGCTACTTTGGACACCTTGTTTTTTTCCCTAGCTCTTCTGCAGCATTTCCTCATTCTGTACTCAGCTGACCTCTAGATCCCTGGTCCCTTCCGTCCTCCTGGGCTGGAGGTGACACCCTATTTGGAGAGCATCTGTGGTTTATACTGGAAGCCTTTGCTGCTCCCATTTGATACCTCCTGAGCGAGGAGTGTAAGCCCACGACTGGTCATTGCAGCTTTTGACAGCCTGAACCCAGGCTGTGAACTGAGAAGTTCTGCTCTTCCTAGGCTAGGCTTGCATTACAGGGATGTAACCACAACTGTTTCAAAACTGTGTTGGGTGCTTACGCTGCTTACTGTGATTTATTGCAATGATCTATTGTGGAGGAGGACTCAAAGCCACAGCAAAATTCCTCCCATTTCATACCCCTAATACTGAGGTATCTTATTCCTCCCATTCTGTTAAAGCCTTTTGTATTTACTGCTGACACTCTGTTTAGCCTGATGTAAAAGAAAGCTAACAGTTTGGTAACAAGAAATAGAGTTATTGGACAGTAGTCACCCAGGTCTTGAATAAGATAGCCAGCATGAGATAAAAGGTCAGACTTCCACATGAACTGGATCCTCTGTTTTGTTATAATTAGAAATCTTATGTATTTTCACTGGTGACAGTCTCTTCTTTCTCCCCCTTTCCCACAGGTAGGCTGTAAGAAAACTTGCGGTGCTCATTCAGAGCTGCACGGAGACTTAGTACTTCCACTCGCTTGTTACTTTCTTGGCTGTTAGACCCTTCAGAAATTTGTATGCATGTCTAACAAGATAATGCTGTTTGTTAGTCTTTTATAGCTCAAATTAAATCTTGAGAGCCTTGCCTACAGAAAACATCTGTATGAATAGTTTTTTAGTTATTTAGCCAAAGCTTATGGTACAGTGACACTGCCCTCTCTTTCTCATCGGGATGTCCAGTGTCCCCAGAAGTAACATCACGATGGTATCTGTGACATCCAAGGACAACTCATGGTAAAATGGTACATGGCATGGCACAAAGTGCAGCGTGTTCTGGGAAGAAGGTATATGATGAGGTTTTATTTCCAGATAATCAGGAACTTACCACAGGAATCATCTGTCAGAAGCCCTTGTCTACTGCTCGGTGCTGTTTCCTCCCTTTCCTCAAGGGCTCTGCACTCCATTACTCTGGTGTCTTGGTTTGTCCATTTTAAATGCACTCCATATTGACTACAGGCCCTTAGGGGAGGTTACTCCGATTTGTCAAGTGTTTTGTTCTTAAATCTTTCTTTCCATGCTTTCTTGTCCTTAACACCCTTGAGATGTTTTGTACAGTACTTTGACTGTACTCTCCTCTTGTCTTCTTGCTCTTTGTTTGTATCCACAGGCAGTGCTGTCTTTGCAGTTGCCAATTGGACAAATAATTTGTAATGAATGGTCCCAGCTTTGATGAAAGATGCCTTTTTGGTTTGTTGGCTCTTTGCACCAACCTGATGACTGGTTCTGTTGCTTTGGAGCAGAACACGAATCACTGATGTAAGTAGTAAGTAGCGAAGGTAGCATGGAGCCTGGGGACCTGCCTGTCTGGAAGGGAGAGAGGAACAGCGCTCTGCGGCTGCAGACCAGGCTGGCCAGGCAGTCTCGGTGTTTGCAGGCTGTCCTGGCAGTGCTCCCACTTGTTTGATGGATAGGTTAATTTGAGTGTGTCTTTGTTAAATCTCAAAAACAGTAACTGAAAATGAACTTCCAAAGTGTGTAACAGGCAGGTTCCCATAATGAACTACACTTTTAGCAACTGAGAAAAGAGAATATAATTGTACTTCCATTGTGCTTTTTTTCTTTTTGCGAGGTTGTAATGGGGAGAGGTAATATCTCTTATTAGACCCACAAAATAGGTGGGGAAGAAACAGGCCTTTGGGGACACAGTCCCTTTGTTAGATGTGAAACAGAAGCAGCGAACTTTCAGCTAAATACAGGTTGAGGTGTTCAGAATTCAACTCCATTATATGAATCAATTGCACACTGAGGGAAAAGGGAAGCTGGCACGTATGAAGCAACATATGTTGCATGTTTGCAAGGTGGGGTTAGAAAATTTGGGAGGGAAAAGAGTGCCGTTATTCCCATTGAAGTCAGCGCAGGAAGGAGGGTATAAAAGGAAAATGGTAACATGTAATAGAAGGAATATTTTCTTGCCCTTATATAGCCTTAGGCCAGCTATGGCTATGATAACACTACCCCTTCTTCCAACTAAGCTGAATACAATGATCTGAAAGTAAAAGAGAAATTGTGTGTGTGTGTAAATATGCATTACTGCAAGCTAATGAAGTGTAATATGTGATATGTTTGCAACACTGGTTCAGCAGTGAATTAGGGTCAGGACAAGCGTGAAGTGGCACTGAAGCATGAGGTACATCGGCCTCCTGCTTATGCAGAGAGTTGTCCAGCTGCCAGAGTTGTGCAAGTAAGGCAAATTGGCATCATTCCTGTCCTGTGACATGCTTTCACTGCAAATTGTGTTGGAGCATGGGCCCTGCCTAGCCCTCGGTGAGGCTAATCGCTTGTGGATCAGCAGTGGCATGAGCTGACCACTGGATACCCCCAAAGACGCACAGCACACTGCATGTACAGTGCAAAGCCCAGTGTGAGTGTATTCAGCCCTGAGAGCTGCTATTCCTTTTTTTTTTTTCACTTTCCCCATAGGCTCAGTAATGTTAGCCAAACCAGAGTTTTGAGACTCAGTGATATTTATTCTGTATGGGGCCTCCATGTTGTCCTGCATCACACTGAAGAGAGTTGCTTCTTGTTTCATCAACCCTGCAAATTCAAAGATGTGGAATGTGCCACCTGAGGCTGTAGAAAGCTGCCTTCCTGCCCCAGTGTTGTAGTAAATCCTCTCTTTTTACTGGGAAGAGAAATGGCACATCTTGCTCTGCCAGTTCATGCGGCTTCCTTTGCAATTTCCACTGCCACCTCGTCCCCAGCTGCCACAAAAGCAGACAGATCACTTCTGTCTTTTTTCAGGTGGATTGCTGCCGATGACTTCATCACGTCACTGATGAGCATCCACAGTGTAGTTTTGCAGTTCAAATTGGTTTTTTGTGGCAGCTGTCTCAGCGATGCTTTAACTCCTGTGACAGCAATGCTTGCAGACCTTGAACAGCACCAAGTTCGTATAGTGTTACATGTCTGGGTAGCATCTAGAGATGTTATTCTTGTCCCACAGCTCTTGTCCTCTAAATGCAAACTAAAAAAGGGAGCAGGCAGGGAAGCTGTAAAAAGCCATCAGTGACTCTGTAGCTTGTTAGTGCTGTGGTTTTAAATCTGAAGTGAGCTCAGGGTTAATTATTATTTGAGCCAGCAGCTCTTCCTTGATGCTTTCACTTTTACTGCTTAACAGTAAGTTGAATTTTTGGTTATTTGCTCAATGTTTTCTTATGATAACCCTAGCATTTCTGTGTGCATCTTGTTTCAGTTCAAGTCTTTTTCTATTTTTATTAAGCTTTTCTAGTGTTTGTTAGTATTGTACCCTTATTTTTCTAATCCAGAAATAACAAATGATAGATATCCATTTGCCATCTGTGCCTCTAACAACTAACAGGAGTGAGAGATTTTTCAGGGTCTCTTAGACATACACCACCTTTGTTTGGAGCAATGTTTATTTCTGCTACTGCTTTGACAGTTGGACATAGACTATGCCAGCTGCTGCAGATGGAGCGGCTGGCACTGAGCTCCTGGAATATGGAAAAAGATGAGATGGAACATCTTGATCCCTTTCTCTGAAAAAGGAAATAATCTTCCCCTGATACTGCTGTTCATTGTCCAACGAAGCTACAACAGTGGCTTATTCTGCAGCCCTGTTACTATAAAAGGGATGTGCTGTGAATGGTCATTCCTTCCCAATGCGGTCAGCTATTTCACAGCTATTTCTGCTCCCCCTGTGCACAGAATGTGCACCTCCTGTCCCGCTGCAGGCGGTGGGGCTGCACTCTGCTGGGCAGACCAGGGCTGGGATTTGGGAGTGCAGGAGCCTGTCCCACGAAGGCAAGTGGTGTACAAACCACAGAGTGGAGCTAGAGCATGGGTGGGAGGATGCTCTGTAAAGCATGGGCTGTGCTGGAGACTGTAATTAATGCACAGGAGGCATCGACTCTGCAGGGGCCTCATTAAGAGAGAGTAAATGAGCTGCAAGGCAGCCTTACTAAAAATAGACAAACTCCAAATGGTTAATCAATAGGAGAAAAAATCCATATACACAGACTGTCAGAGCCGCTGCTTTGGGTCCAACTCGCTGCCCCGCCTGCCTCAATGGGTCTGTTTCAGCTTCCTCGGAGGGCTTTGTGTTTTCATGAGGAAGGAGCTGCTGTCAGGGTGCAGCAGAAATGGGTCGCTCAACTGCAGCCTGGCCAGTAGGGTGCCAGGTCTGCACCTTGCCTGCTTCCAGCAGAGCTGAGCTCGTGCTCCAGTGGCGCTTGTCTGCCTCAGCTTGAGGGGCTCCACAGATCTGAAACAAAAAGGCTATGCTCATGCTCGTCGTGGTGTGGTTGCAAGCTGAGGCAGCTCCTGCCACGTCTCAACTTTGGGCAGGCAAGAAGTGAGAGTGAGAAGGAAACGGGAGGGTTAACTTCTCATCTCGTGCAGCCATCATGAGATCTGTGTCAGTGGCCTGGCTGGCAGGTGGTAACTCCTGTGTCTTGCATGGGATCAAATGGGATGCTTAGCTGAAGTGCAGAGAAGTTTCCCAGACCTCAAATTCCTGAAGTCATAACACTTGAATGTTTTGTCCCTCTGCGAGGGATTTTGCAGCTCAGTTACTATCTTACAGATGCCATGCAAGGCTGACTCGGTAAGAGAAAGGTGCCAGCAACCAGGAGCACTCTTGCAGTGTCCCTTTGCAATTTACTTATTGTCTCTTTGCTTGTAAAAATTATGTCTCTTCCCACCATAGTCATTAAATAGTTCAGGAAATCAACTGGTATTTGTAAAGGAAGAGTGGTGAAACATGCAGGTGTTGAGCAGTGAGCGGGGAGATGATGGGCAGGGAGCAGAAGGGAGAGTGGCTCTTGGCTGCACTGGCCGCTGGAGCTGCTCAAAGCCCCTGGGTTGGGCTAGAGGTCGGGGGCCAGTGTTTGCCTGGGGCATGTGCAGGACTCGCCAGAAGTAGAGTTAGTTTTATCCTGTGCTGCAGGGCAGCACTTTTTCTTTGCTTGTAAAAATTATGTCTCTTCCCACCATAGTCATTAAATAGTTCAGGAAATCAACTGGTATTTGTAAAGGAAGAGTGGTGAAACATGCAGGTGTTGAGCAGTGAGCAGGGAGATGATGGGCAGGGAGCAGAAGGGAGAGTGGCTCTTGGCTGCACTGGCCGCTGGAGCTGCTCAAAGCCCCTGGGTTGGGCTAGAGGTCGGGGGCCAGTGTTTGCCTGGGGCATGTGCAGGACTCGCCAGAAGTAGAGTTAGTTTTATCCTGTGCTGCAGGTTTCAGCACTTTTTTTTTTTTCCCCCCCAAAGGCAGGTTTAGCCACATTTGATTTATTTCGGAAGAAGTTGATTTTTAAAAGCAAAAGTTGCTTCTCTTCTCCAGCTCTGATCACTGTGCCTGAATTCATTAGGATGAAAGGGCAGCATAAAGGTAATTACTATGATTTTTATACATTAGAGTAAATTTAAACCCTAATACAGATGGCAAGTTGAAAGGTATTTCTAAAATAAATAAATAAATAAATTAAAAGGAAATGGTCATTGTTTTATATTCAAAAATCCCTGACTTCTCCCTCAGCTGGCGAGCAGCTGAAAGTGTGAGGAAGAGCAGGTTGGCATCCAGGAAGGCTTAACCCAGGGTGCTGAGGTTTGGAAATGATGGACATCAAGGATGTTATTATTGAAAAAGCTAGGTTTGGAAAAGACATTCCCTCTCAGCATTGAAGTAGGCACAGTTTTGTCCTTGCTTTGAAGGTATCGGATGTTGCATGAAACAAGAGCTGTTTCTTTTGACCGGAGAGAATTTGGGATTCTTCTTACACTTGAGCAAGCGAAGAGGTGGCCATGTCTGTTGGGAAAGGATCTCCAAGGGACATGAATTTCGTTGAGAATCTGACCTGTTTCATCCTGTGGTTTTTGGTTTTGTTTTTTTTTTTTAATGACGCTATCTTTGTTTAAACAGTGCGAGTTCCTGTTAATTGTTTTTCAGGAGCCTATGTTGGGTACCCCAAGCTAGTTCTGTAGCTGGAAGGTTAGCAGTGGCACAAGTTACCTGTGGGACTCTTCCCTTACTGTGAAAGTTGCTCATAACTTTACTGAACTGGTAAGAAGCTTGTGAGTTAATGTTCCAGGAGCAGGAGAAGTGCTGCGTGGCCCCATGGGCTCAATTCTTCCCTTTGTGCTAAGCACAGCCTCTTGTCTGGTGGTATTTTTGTTTTGTTTTTCAAATGGCCACTTCAGGATTTAAAAAGCATCACTTGAGTCTGCTGATTGTTGCTGTGAGCTTTACAGAATTCTGAGAGACCTTCCGTGTGCAATCCAGCAGGGACCTGTTAAACACATCACCCAGCTGTGGTGTGTGGTCACTCAGGGCCTCTAATGGCTTTATTTCATTAGCAAGAGTTCACTGGGGAGGGCTGTGCATGTTCATTGTTGCTGGAAGTTCACACTGCCTAATTGTGTTCATTTAATGGACTTATTTTCTTAACAAGACCAATAACCAGTGTGATCTAATGTTTCTTCTGGGGCTCTCATTCACTTTATTCCTCAGCAGAAGCAGGCAGGTCAAGAGCTCTCCTGCATTAGCAAGAAGATGTTCCACCTTCCTTATTATCCACCGTTCCCTGCAAAGATTCTTTTAAACTTCCAAAGAAAATGTTACCTTTGATTTACATTTTTTTCTCCCTATTCCTTTGCTTCTTCAGTGACAAAACATTTATTGCTCCTTCAAAAGACGAGACAACTTCTCTTGTCGTGTCAGGGGTCCTAGTCCAATTCTAATGTGACTTAACTCCATCAGCCTTCCCATGCTTCAGTACTGAAAGGAAATGGCAGTTTTTGTCTTGTGCCAGCAGTAAACCAATTTTTTTATCATGTTCCTCTCAGGTCACCACTCAGTAAAAGTACCTTTTGGCTGGCTTTACCAGTGCCACCAGGTAGGGTCCCTTAGAGCTGGCTGACCACCTTGTGTATGCAAAGTTGTAGGGGTGTGGATGCACCCAGAGCTGAGCTACCAGTGTGTGCATCACGCAGCTGAAGTTACCAAGCAGCTGGGTGGGTTTGGGCCCTTGAGTAACAGCTCTGCTTCTTCCCCTGGTTACTGCCAATGCCTCTCAAAACCTTCTCTCTCCCTCTTGTCACATGGTGGGGGATGGGAGGGCTCAAGCCTGTGTTGTTTCTGCTCTTGCAGCGCAGAACAGGAGGTGCTGAAGAGAGGTGTGCCTAGGAAAGGGCTCTGAGTCTGCAGCCAGCCCTCCATCCTCTGAACGCCCACCAAACATGCTGAGTGTGCACTGGTGCAAAGCAGGTGTGAAGTGCTCCATGGAGTAAGGAGCAAGTGACACTGAGGCCTGGGATGTCCTGAGGATGTCTTGGTCACCAAAGCGCTGTTGCAAGGCAGTGAAATCGGTTTGTTTGGCATGTCAGCAGAGGGTTGCTGCATTCAACTTGGCTGCTGGAACAGGACCCGTACAGCCTTGACTGTGGTGCCCATGTCAAAGGCTTCCATCCATGAAATTAAGCCAGCAGCATCTGTGCTTGTTCTGCAGTTAGTGGAGGCGAGGGAAGAGCTGAGGAACAGGTTCTCCTGCTCAGCTTCTGCCTGGTGACTGCTATTCACCAATAGTCCTGGGTCTGTGCCCTGGGTTTCAAAGCTATTTCTCCTCCTCCCCACACCCCACTGATTTTCCCCTTTGCCACCTATCCTGGCTTCTCCTGATTCTACTATGAATCGATGGGAAAATGCAGTGCAGGAGAGCTCTGCACGCCTTTCCTGCCTCCCTGACCTGGTTGCTTCACGAAGGGAATGGGGATGAGTGAAGCCAGTGCCAAGGCACCAACCCTCGACCACTGGCTGCCTGCACCAGCAGTAGCGCAGCCCTTCCTCTGGCTGTGAGCTGGCCCCTGCTTGATGTGGTGGCTGTCCTGAGCTGTAATGCGAGATTCGACAGGAACTTTTCCTGTATGACTGGACATCAGATGTGTAAGCAAAGTGCCCAGGATGGTGGGGCTGGTCCTACAATGACACAGTGTACGGTGGAAGAGCTCTCTGCCCTGAAGAACCTGCAGGGTCAAAGGCAGGAATGGAGGCTGTGCTCAGGAATGAACCTGAGCTGGTTCGCTAGTGATTGTGCCTGAGCTGGTTCGCTAGTGATGAGGGCACCAAATAGACCTGGCAAGATGTGGCTCCTTGGAGCTGTGAAGAAGGTGTGGAGATGCTGAGCAGGCTGCTGGTCAGACGAGGTGCATAGGGCTGAGGACTGGAGGGGCCACAGGCTGGGCTGAGACAGTGCTGGAAGTATCCCGCTCCCTCCCAGCTTTGCAGTCCCTGTGTGGCACCAGCAGCCCTGCTGGATCTAAGAAAACACATGGTAGGATCTCCATGAGAGTACTGTGTTGGTTGAACCCCTGTTAGGGAGAAGAGCAGTGGTTTGCTCTGAAGACCTTCCCCTGTGTGGATGATGGCCTGTGTCATCAGGAGATGAGTCAGGAGTGGGTTTTAGGAGATGGAAATGCGAATGTTTGCTTGGATTTAGCAGGAAGACACTAGGACACAGTTTTGGGAGACATTTGAATAAGATGAGGGGTGCTGCAGGTAGAATGGATAGCTGACCATTTGGGGGAAGCAAGACAGGTTGTGTGTGGTATGATAAGGAAGGACAGCAAAATCTGACAGAGCTGGAGGGCTGGGGAGATGGGATGGAGGAAGAAGACCTCTGACACCTCCCCTTCCTCCCTGTGGTGTGCTGGGCCAGGGGTCCAAGCAGTGAAGAGCTCAACCCCAGGCCTGCGAGTGCTCCTTGGCCGCTCGGCCCGTGCATGGCTGTGCAGGCAGGCTGCTGGCCCACTCGCTGCGGAGAAGTGCAGGCAGATGGCAGCACACCCCTCTGATGGTCACCATCCCCGGGAGCTGGGGACTGCTGGCAGTGCTGGCACCTGTGCCTCTGTCAGGGCCCCGGCAGCAGGACTTCCCTGGGGGGGACCTCAGCGGGGAGCAGACCGAGGGAAGGGTCTCTGCAGCTCACAGCAGGGACGGAGACGCGTGGGTGCCCACTCTGCAGCGAGTAACCCAGCCAGCATCTGGCAGTCACTACTTGACATGGGTTGGAAATGTGCTGGTGGGAAGATGACTTCGAGTAGCAGGATTTCTCCTGAAGGACAGCAGGATGAGGGGGCTGGGAACCTGTGCTGCTGTGTGTGCAGCCCTGCCCAGAGTTAGGGCAGAGCTGCAGTGACATCCCTCTTCCAGCCCCTGCAGCTTGATGTGCTCCTGAGCTGCCTGGCTGGAGAGTAACACGTGTGTAAGAAGCGGCGTGCCCGAGGGGCAGCACCAGGCACCTTGGTATTCTCCTGAACTCCACTGTATACTGCGGAGGAGATGGATGCAAAAGCAAGAACACCCCATCTGTCCTGCAGGCTGATGGCTGTGCTGGGCCTGAGGCATGCAGTCTTCCATGGGGTGAGTGTCTCCTGTTAGCACATGGGGGGCACTGATGCTTCCCTATGCCCTTCTGTCAGTTGCATCACCCATTTGCTGGGTAGCAAAGTCCCCCGAGCAGTGCTCTGCCCGTCAGTTCCCCATGCAGCTGACATGTGCTATGAAGGCTTCAGGAAATAATCCTTCTCCCTGTGTCCTTCCAAGCAAGGAGAGCTAGTGTGGAGGACAACAGGAGGAGCTTTTTCTTGAGGTCACCTTTCCTGGCACGGTTCTGCTTTCCTTCTGATCCTGCCTGGGCAACATCTGTCAGATTTTCTGTTCTCTTGCAGCGGAGACAGGGCCTGAAGATGCTTACTGGAGGAGAGCTGCACTCTCTTGTCATGATGCTGATCGAAGCCAGCTCTAATATTACAGTGTGATGTAAGGCACAGCGTGAGTTGGGTGCTGTCCTCAGCCTGGTCCCATTCCCAAAGGACAGCACAGCTTGTGAACAGCGCCGCTTCTGACAGCCTTTTCAGCAAGTGCCTTCACATCATAGAATCATTAAGGTTGGAAAAGACCTCTAAGATCATCGAGTCCAACCGTCAACCCAACACCACCATGCCCACTAAACCATGTCCCTAAGCGCCTCATCTACACGTCTTTTAAATACTTCCAGGGATGGGGACTCCACCACTTCCCTGGGCAGCCTGTTCCAATGTTTAACCACTCTTTCAGTAAAGAAATTTTTCCTTATATCCAATCTAAACCTCCCCTGCCGCAACTTGAGGCCATTGTTCAATGTTCATTTGTTTATTTGTCCCTGAACCCTGGTAGCAGGCAAGGCAGCACCCAGCACACTGAAGCCTGGCAGAGCTGGAAGGAGATGGTGGCCACCTCTGCATGGGTAGGACTGGGGTCCTGCAGAGCCTGGTGAGGGCTGCTCCCCTTTACGGGCCATGGGTAGATCTAATGAGCTGGCACCAGCTGCAGTGGACTCTGTTAGGTGGATGGGTTCGCAGCTGTCCCTGGAAAGTGTTTTGAAGTGGCCCAAGCACTAAAAGTACTATTTGTCTGTAGCTGGCAAAGAGTTAGGCTTGCATTTCACCTGGGGAAACTGGGTGATGTGATCTCAGCTTGCACAGCGAGAGTGCGACAGAGCCGGGAGGAGACCCAAGGCTTCTTTAAACATCTCGGCTTCTCCGCCACCATATGCCCCAGCCAAGGTGGCATCTGACTACTGGGGCAACACTGGTACCCAGCTGTCTGACACAGCCAGTGCGGTGGTTGATAGTGCTGAGATACGCAGCACAAGCATGGTGAGCGCACCCACGTGCACTCAAGACTGTGGTGGCATTGGTGCAGATGGGAGCGGCTTGTGGCTGAGGGGTGAGGCTGGGTGGTCAAGCCCTGACCCCTCAGTGTCACATCGGTCCTGGGAGGAGCTCCCTGGCTGCATGTTGTGCTGCTGTCCGTGCCTACCTGCCTGGCACAGCTGGAGGAACGGTGAGTGTCCCCTTCCTATGTGTAGCAGCCCCAGGTGCGGAGGAGTTGAGGAGCAGCTAATTGCTGTGCTCCATAAGAAGAAATAAATAAAAAGGACTTCTGCAAAGAATGTAATCTCCTGGGGAAGAAATGGCTGTGCTGCTCCACCCACACCACGCATGAGTGACCTTCATGCACTGACTCATCCCTTCCTTTCCAGTGACCGTGGGCAGGGCTGTCTGAGCCTGCTGCTGGGGGTGCTCCACTGGCCTTTCCACCGTGGGGCAGGACCAGGGCTCTCTGCCCCTCTTATCCCTGTGCTGGGCTGCCAGGGCTGGGCAGCTGGGACAGCTATACTCCACGTGGCCTTCAAGAGACCTCAGTGCTTGGAGGATTTCAGCTCTGCGTGACAGTGGTCCTCCAGGAGCTCTTGTGACAGCACCTGGCCATCTAACCCACATGGCCCTGCCAGTGCTTCCCCCTCGCTCTGTGCTGTCAGTCTGTCTGTCTCCCGCTCAGCCAGCACGTCCTTGTGATCCCAGGGGACCCAATGGGTGTCAGTGTCTATGCACCCGCTCTGCAGTGACAGGGCTGTGGGTGGTGATGGGATGACGTCTGGGGATGGTGGGGGTGTGCCTGTGTCTCAGGTACAACAGCCACTGCTGAACTCTCTGAGAAACCAGAGGTGTGGAGGAGAGGTGGGACCTGGGACAGCTTCCATAGAGCTGCTGGGAAGTGTCTGATGACCTTGAAAGCATCCTTCCACCCAGCACCTGATTTGCTTGTGAAGTGGTTTCTCACAGGGTGTTGTAAAGACCAGAACTATGAAAAGGTATTTGAAAGAGAATTGGGCAAATATCTGCAACCTCTGGCTGAGGAAACACCCCAAATGTGGCTGGCCAGGGAGACTGTAACATCTGTCTCATTCCCATGCTCTGGGCCTTGGTGGAGACGAGTCTGTGGGGTTTGCAGGTGACAGTGATGAGTACCTCCGTACTAGGTGTGCTCACGGGAGCTGGTGGAACTGGAGGACTGTTTCTCAAAGGTGGCTTGTCCACTACGGACTAAGCAGGTTCTTTTAGATGCCTCAGTCCCACACAATATCTTGTCTTTCCTCTTTGCATTTTCTGCTTCTTAATCACTCTTGATATCCTTCACCACAGACACCTGCATGAAGCATCTGGAAACATGGCACTGAGGTTGGAGACTGACTCTTGGCTGAAGGGCTTGTGCTCAAAGTGTGGCACTTGGCGCTGACTTGGGGACTTGGGGTGAGTGGTGGAGGACAAGCTGTGGCTCTCGGCGCAGTCCCTCCCCGCTCAGCGCTGACACAGCTCATGAGAGGCTGCTCCTCCTCAACCGTGAAGTCCTTTCTGTCTATGCCTCCATCCTCGTTGCAGGTCAAGCAAGGAGGGAGCTCCAGGGCCCTGATGTGGCCTCCTGACCACAGGGGGCAGGGTGGCCCCATGTGGTCAGAGGGCCAATGGGGTGCCCCTGCAGTGTTTTGCTCTCCATATAGCACGTCCTGGTTGTGGTCCCTCACAGGTGCCCCTCAGGGACACAGTCACAGTGGTGGTGGGAAGGGGAAGGAGCGGAGTTCCCTTTGCTGCTCCCAGCTGCTCGGCAAGCTCAGCAGCGCAGCCCTGGTAGTTTGGGGTGAGGCTCTGTGGTGGTGTGTGGGACACGCAGCGGAGGAGCAGCCCCTGGCAGCTCATCCAGAGCTGCTAACCACAATAAATCTGTGTTTGTGGCTTGAGAGCGAAGGCTCCAAGTGGCCAGTCCAGACACCCGTCCGCACACGTGCGTGGTGCTGTGCAGGGTGTTGGAAAGCACGTGGCAGATGACAGATAAGAGTTAGTTTTGCTTTGCTCATTGCAACACAATTTGTCTGGCTTGTACTGAATGAAGCACTGAGCTGCAAGGAGCTGCCTCCTGATGACGACACAGTGTACCAGAAAATCACGTGCATGGCTTGATAATGATATGGTGATACAATTTGGGCTCATACAAGCAGTAACAAGAGACAGGAGCAGAATTCAAGGAGCCAAGCATCGCATAAGAAAAGAACTAGAGAGAGAGATGTGGAAAGGAGATAGGGAAGACCAGATCTAGGCTGCGATAAGATCGTTGCCTCTGGCTTAGGGCTACAGATCTATCCACCCTGGGGAGAGAGTGGGTGGGCAGAAGATGGCCCTTTCCTTCACGGTCCGCCTGGTAGAGGGATCCTACCTTTGGCTACTGTGTCACACGTGCAGGAAGGTGACAGTGTTGGTTTGCCCCTCTTGTCTGAAGTCTGCTCTCTGTAGGCAGGAAGGGGTCAGCTCCCCATGCCAGGCTGTTTTCATTTTTGCTTTGAGTTTTGTTTTCTTAATAGAATAAAACATTTCAACATGCAGCCATTGATTCTGTGAGCAGGCTGCTGGTGCTCGGGGGGAGGCTGGCTAACAGTGCAGGAAGCATCACTGGAGGATGCTTCATGCAAATGCATAATGTGCATAATTTACCAAGACATTAATATTAATGATCAACCTAGCCTAACCCCTTGTAAAAACAATCAGCAACAAAACTGCTCCTGCAGCTGTGTGGAGGTCTCATTTTTCCACCAGCAGCGGGGCTTTCTTCCTCCTTCCATCTCACTCGCTCGGGTTCCCAGCTTCTCCCTCAGTGCTGGGTGAGGCAATGAAAGGCACCTTTTAACAGCTCCTTGCTGCTCTCCAGGGCCATATAGGAGCTTGTCCTGTACCTCTGAAGCTCAGCGCAGCCTCAGGACTCCTTGCCCATCCTTTCCTTCCAGACAGAGGGTAGATTTTCACAGAAGTGGCTTTGTGACTAAGTTTCTTTTTTTTTTTTCACCTCCATCTTGGGCCCAGCTTATCCTGATGCCTCTTTTCCACCTTGCTGCTGTGTAGCAGCTGTATGTAAGTTTATATTCACTGTTTACATTGTTTCAGCTGGCACAATACGGTGTACGAGTCAATGCTGTGGCAGTAGGAGTAGGTTGATGTCTCCTGTAACGAGCCTCCATTCCCACGTTCAGCTCCATTCAGGCCTTCACGGGTTGCTGCCCTGAGTCCATCCCAAAGGAGCTGGTTCCAAGGAAGTGGAGCCCAGGTCTGACCCCAGAGCCAGTGGCTATGCCACCAAGGGGACAATACCCTTTTGGAAATTGCTTCAAATTGTGGCCACTTCTGGAGGCAAAAACATCTGAGAACTTCTCTGAGAGCAACTCTAGGGAGCCTGGTCCACTGAATAGCCACACTCTCGTGAGCTGACCTCCCTCCCTCTGCCTGTTGAGCTGCACTCTGGTGTTTTGGAAACATTCCCCCAGTTCTGGCTCCCTCATCCCCGGTGATGTGGGCTCCCAGCAGCCTGGGAGAAGATGCCTCAAGTTGTGGCACCATCAAAGTTTAGGAGAGGTTGGCAGTGTGGAAGGAGATGGATGGAAGGGAGGGATCGAGGGAAGGGTAATGCACCAGCATCTTTCCAGCCTGCCCTCACACCAAGAAGGCAGGAGGCCAGCCCAGACTGATGCTCAGATGCCTCTTCCAACTTATTTACGTACCTGCACATAAGCTGGTAGGAAGGCACGAGGAGGGCTCTGCAGTGTATAAGGTTGGGCGTTAGCAGGTCTCTCTGCGCAGAGCAGCATTTTGCCTCTGTCAGAGGGATTAAAGGTGAACCAGTCATGCCCCCTTGGCACTCCTGCTCTGACCTTCCCTGTCCTTTCCTCTCTGCAGACACCTTGGCCTTTTTTTCTAGAAACTCTTGAATTGTTTAAACCTGAGTAAGCCTTCCAGTTTTGGGGTTGGAATGCAGGAACTGCCACCTTCTTTAATGGCTGCACTTGAACAATCTTTCCTCCCAGAAAATGGGAGACTGAATGGAGAGCATCAACCCATAAGCAGCCTTCCTTTCTTCTTGCTAATGCTTGGTTGCTAGTGAGGAGGGAAGCTCTCAGCTCTTGCCAACCAAGTGATGCGCTATCATTAAAGCTCTGAAGCAGCAAAATGCTTAAGAATATCTTTGAAGTCCTTTCCAGAGCCTGGAGTGAAATCTCACAGCTGCAGCGCAAGGCTGAGCCCCAGCAGATGCTTGGAGGTGCTCTCCTTCCCCAGCTCTGCACCAACAGATGGGGCAGCTGGGACTCCTCCTCTCCAGACCCTGGACAGCCATGGCCAAAGTCCAGCCCCTTCCCTGGGGCTTGCGCTGCGCACAGGGACAGGAGGTGTGCCTGGAGGACCCTTGGGAAGTGAGTGGGGACGTGTCTGTGTGTTGCAGTCAGGTTTCTGTTTCCCTGGCAAAGCTGACCATGCACTTGGGTTTCTCCATTTATCTCCTGATGTTTTGAACCAGGGTGGGGGACACATTTGGACTGTGATGGTCCAACTTACCAATTCTTACCTTTCGTTGGGAAAATAAGGACTGCCACATGCAAGATGTTGTATGGGATGTGCTGAGGTCCTGGTTCACATTTCTGGTGGTGTTTGAAACTCCCTAGGTGTCAGAGACACAGCATGGGGCTGGGAGACTGGCACAGGACCTGTGGGGGCTGTGGCTGCTGGCAGTCTGGCAGGGTGTGCTGGGGTGCCAGGGGGGGCTGCACTGATCCCTGGCTGAAGCGACTCAGGGACCCTGACTCAGAGCCGTGGGTCTGCGCTCAAACACCCCTGCTGGGCCCAGCCCTGCTGCCCTTCTTCTCCCTGTACCCCACAGCTCCCATTCCCCACACATCCCTCGCTGTCACGGAGCAGGGCAGGACAGGAGGGGGAGCAGAGATGGGGTCAGCAGGGCACCCCCCTTCTAGCCACCCGCTGTGCCAGGGAGGGGGTGAGAGCGCTGCTGAGTGTGGAGGCCTCACGGCCGCATTGCATTGCTTATCTCTCCTCCTCCCTGCTGCTGCCCTCATTTGGCTGCTTTTTGTAGTTGAAAAGTGGCCTTTAAAATATAGGACAAGGTCACCCTTCCCTCTCCACACAGCAATCGCAGCCCCATGCGGCTGTGCCACGGTGCTTGGTGACAGCAGCTTTGCAGAGGCACTACCTGCATGTGCTGAGGGCTGCCCCACGGGGACGCAGCGCCAGCAATGACATGTGTGCCCCTCGGATGGGCTGGGCAGCAGCAAAGGTGCAAGTTGGTGCCCTGCCCCAGTGCCACCCCAGTGCCCAGGCAGGGCGGCACTGGGCTGGTGGCCAGAGGGCTGGAGCTGGCATCCAGCTGTGCCACCGCTGCTCTGGAGCAGGCTTCTTTGCAACGCGTGTCTCCTACACCCTCTCCTTCGGCCATACTGCTGGCTGTCCCTTCATGCCCTGCCGAAGTCCTGCTGCCCACCTTGGAGAAGAGATGCCCAGTTCTGCCTGGGTGTCTCCAGAGCAACGGGGACTTGAGTGGTTGGGTTTGCAGTCACTCCTGGCCAGTGAGCCACTGCAGTGGAAGTTTGTTTCCACACAAGCAGGAAATGTTCCTCTTGCTCACCACCGGGCTTGCTTGCTCCTCCTGGCACTTCCAGTGCTACTGACAGCTTTATTCCTCTGTGGTGTGAGTTGGTGGGGGAAATGGCATGCCAGCAGCCCAGCGAGTGTTTGTAGAGTTGATGCCTTGCAGACCAGTATCAGGTGGGCATGCTCGAGTGTTCTTGCAAGGTGCCAGAGTGGGACCCAAGGGTGCTGTCTGGAAGGGGTCATCTGCGTCAGGATGGCCTGAGTCCGTTTTATTGCACCTTTCTGCTCCTTTCATTGCCGCTAGATGTTGTCCTCTGAGTGCCTAAGCCCTCTGCGGTCCGGCCTGTCACTGCTCCAGCCTGACCGAGCCAAGGCAAAGTGTGCAAATGAACTTCCTTGGGAGCAGTCCAAGCCTGAAAGTCCTCTGCCCTCCTTCCAAGCATAAAGATATTGAATATAAACAGGCTTGTTATCTCAAGGGGAAACAGGGGTCTAAGGCAAAGCCTCCCAGAAGCAAATGCTGAGCAGAGGCAGCCCTTCTTGATAAGAAGTTTCCTCGTGCCTGTCCCTGATGGCTTTCCAGGTGGATGCCAGCACTCCCATAGTGCTTTTAGTTAATGGAGAAAGATAATCCTGATGTCCTGGCCAGCACCGTGTCTGTGCAGTGCCCAGGGCTGTCCAAGCTGCTGATGACTGTTCTGTTCCTTTGTGCTGCTGTGTACTGCCAGGATCTAGCTCTCTGGCTGGAGTTCCTGGTGCCCCCAGGAGAGGACAAGCTGCTGCCCCAGGCCTGGGGACCATGCTTTTCTCAGGGGTGCCGCAGCGTGCAGGTGGGGCTGAGCCAGAGGTGGAGGGACAGGAGGCCAAGGGCAGCACTGGCCTGGGCACCGAGCACACTTCTCCACTGAGGTGTTGGCTGGGTGCCTCCTACCTGCAGCCCTTCCATTGCAATCTCTTGGCAAAGAGATGTTATTACTGAAGAGAGGAGGCAGGTGGTCAACCCAAAATAACCAGATGGCGTTGTGCCTCTGAATGTAGGACAGGGTGGACCTGTAGCTCCCAGTGGTCTTGAACAGTGTCTGAAGGCCTCCTTTCAGACCTCTGAATAGAAGTGCAAGGCTCGGATTGATGCTGTCAGCTCCTGCTCTAGGAGAGGATCCAAAGGACCACAAGAGCCATGCGGGTCCGCAGTCACACCTGTGGGTGCCGTGCTGGAGGCATGCTGGTGCTGCCGCAGGGGTGAACTTGCCCCCCGGAGTCAAGGAGCTATTCCTGTCACAGCGGCACAGCAGACAATGGTTTTGCTGTCTGGGCTGAGATTATTTCTGACCTAATATCTGAGAGACAGAGTTGCCAGTGCAGCAGACCATAGTGTAGTGCCTGCACGTCCAAGAGCTCAGGGAGAACAGGGAGGTGGGCTCCAGCCCTGCTGCTGCTGGAGGAGCAGCAGCCTGTGTGTGCTGATGGCAGTGCACACCTGTGGGCAGGGTCCTTCCTGCACATGCAAGTCAGATTTGCTGTAACAAAAGCACTGGCTGTAACAAAAGCACTGGGTCTGCACACCCAGTGTGTCCCTATCATGGACCTAGGCCTCCGAGTGGTACCAGGTGAAGTATCTGAAAGGTTGATCATTCTTCAGCAGGGACCTCCTATGTCTGTCTCTGGCTGAGAATGGGTGATAGTCCTTTGAGAAGAGTCAAAGGGAGATAATGGAAAAGTCCTAGGGGTGACTGCCCTTGACAAAGAGGTGTCTAGCTGGTTCTTTGCCTTGTGCATTTCTCAAGGATACCTTTTGGTTCTGCGGCCCAGAGGCATTTGCTATTTGTATCTTTTAAAGCCAAGAACTCTGGATTCAAGATTTATAACTCCATTAAGATACTGTTTATTCATTTACTATATTATACTGAGGTGTGACAGACATCCTTCCACCTTTCCTCTAAGGAGATAAGCCCACTAGAAAATGTGCCCATGATTAACTGCTAGTCTGTTCGCTCCCTTGACAGTGCACAAAGCTGACTCCTGTTCATTTGCATCCTGATGGGTACTGACAAGCGAAGCAGTGGTCCTGGGTTTGTCCCCCAGCTTGGGCTGTGATTCCAGCTATGGAAGGAAAATGATTGCCTTGACCTTTCCCCACTGTCCTGCTATCTGGCTTGATCCATCTGAATTTGAAAATAATAAGCTTGGTGTCATACCAGAGCCCTGGGTGGTATTTGTTATCCCAGTGGCTTCCAATCTCCTGAACACGCAAGGTCTGAGATCCCATTTCACTCTCAGATCTCAGACTGATGGCTCTCGGATCTCAAACTTGTGGTGCCCAGAAAGGCTTGTCTCCTTAGATCCTATCAAACTGGGAGTCTTCCATGCATTAGTCAAAAGAGCAGTCCAGCCCTTCAGACTGGGTTTGGGGTAGTCTCCAAAAGCATTATGGATATGATAGGAACAACCTTCGGGTGCTTATGGAGCGTTACATATGGATAGTCTGGTACTTGACACAGAGTTGATGTGAACTGGCTCTCTTAAAGGCTTAAGCCCCTCTTAAAGACTTAAGCAGCTTGTTGATGCGTTTGGCTCCAGGCTGGGCTAGGTGGGCTTACAGCACAAAATGGCAGGCAAGGTTCAGACTGGGATCCGGCCATCACTGTGCTGGAAGCTCTACTCAGGCAGTCCCAAGGGTGCTGAACAAATCTGTAATGGAGGTGCAATTGTTTGGTCTTTCAGGCATGCACTGACAGAGGCTGTTGCGAGGTCACACTGGGTCTGTGTCCTGCCAGTTATATTGGCCTTACCCACATCTACTTGGACCAGCCACCTCCAGATGTCTTCTCTGAGTGATAGTAAGAGCATTTTGCTGGCTGAACTCTCTAACCCAGACTATCTTGGTTCAGAATAAAACCCAATGGTATTTGGTTTTAATACCTGGAAAGTATATTTTGACCATGCTGACTCATTTACACAAAATATTCACAACTGCGTGATGTTTTCTCTGCTGTCTCATAAGCATAAATGCCACATGGCTCACAATAGCTTGTTCTTCGGGCTGACAAGTCAAGTGAAGAAGACACGGTGGGGACGAACTCTTCCACACTCCCTCAACCAGAGGATCTGTGAAAGAACTCTGCTGTGAAGTTCAGGCACCATCAGCCTTTATTAAACATCATTAAACTTGTCCCAGCAGACTGGCAACATGAAAATTTCATGTGGCTTTTAGTAAGGCTGGGCGGAGCTTTTTAAACATCTACATCTTGAGAAAGATGCAGGAAGAAATCTGTGCCAGGCTAGGCAATCAGCAAGAAGTACATTGAAACTACACCAGTATGATTTCAGGATGGGAGGTGACCTGTAGTGGACCTCCAATGATGCTGTCAAAACCACACTCATTTTTTAAGCACATACCTGATTTGGGGGCAGGGATTATAGGAAGTAGCTGCTTGTTGCAGAAGATCTTAGAAACTCTGACCCAAGATGATCCTTTTATTCTTGTACCTGTGAGGGTAGGGAATGAATGAAAAGAGTTTAAAGGAGACTTGATGTTCTGGTCTCACTGCTGCTCACAGCAACAGTTGGAAATAGGGACAAGCCCGTGGCAAACATTGGCTGCAACCTGCTGCAATTCGGTTACTATGGGCAGCACTGAAGAAACTGGTCCCTCTGCATCAGTCTGTCAATAACTGTCAATTCAGTGGAACTGGAAAGACCAAAACTTGCCGCAGAACAGAGTTTTCGTTACACAGGCCAGCCATGGTTTGTAAGACTTGCTTCTGTAAGAGGTCAGGAGCTGAGTGGGTGCAGGATTTGTCCAAACTCCTGGTTTCACAGCTCCCACTGGCACTGCCAGCCCTATACCCTTTCTTGGAGAAAAAGCCAAAAGCTGCCATTCCTCAAAATCCATTAGCTTCGTGCAAAATACCTGAATACAGGGATTTTCTCAGTACTCCTTGGGTAGGAAGGGTTTACATCCAGAAAGTCTGGCCCACAGTCAGTGATGCAATGCTGTATGGCAAAAGGACCATCATGGTACAAGTGGGAACGCAGTGAACTAAACCCAGTGTAGTCATGGGGGAGCTGGATGGGCTTAACTACAGCCTGGGAGGAGGGCAGACCGGCACAGTGTGGGCTGGTAGGGAAACCTGGCACAGACTGTGTCCAGGACCACCTTGGTCCTGGCAGCCTGGATGAAGGCGATTCTGCAGCTGCTCCATCTCACTATCACCTCCTGCTCTCCAAGGCCTCCCTAATTTTGTGAGGGCATGCTGGGTTGGCATTTGCCATGGTCGTGCTGGTCCCGAGCCCCTTGGTAGGTCTGTGGGGTTAGTTCCCCCACACC
Source organism: Aptenodytes forsteri (assembly GCF_000699145.1). Taxonomy (NCBI): domain Eukaryota; kingdom Metazoa; phylum Chordata; class Aves; order Sphenisciformes; family Spheniscidae; genus Aptenodytes; species Aptenodytes forsteri. The sequence continues at coordinate 1,222,042 of NW_008795704.1, read as the reverse complement.
GTTTGCACCATGCTTTTTGGCCTTGTTTCCTATCAGAGCTGTGATGTACTGGGCTCTCTCCCAGGACTTGGCAGGCGTGGGACAGAGGCACCTGGAGATGAGAAGTTGTCTGTCCTCCAGTGGCCTATGGCAAATGGCCCAAGTGGCAGGTACCCCCAGGCAGGCGGTCTGCTTGTAGTCCTCCTCCAGAGGCTGCCTTGCACTCGCACTGCCAGAGCCCAGCAAGGAGGAACAAGCGCAGCTGGGGACAGTGCCCATGGTGCCTGCACGTTCCCAATTGAATGCGAGGGCTTTGGGAAGTTCCCAGAAGTGGGAGCCAACTCAAGTGTGAGTTTTGCCAAGTGACAGACCTGGAGGTTGAACTGAAACCCAGCAATAATTAATCTAGCACTTATTTTAATGACTGCCACTAATTGCAAAAGCAGACAACTCGGCACCTGTGTGTCACTGCAACCCTGCAGGTGATCCATGACTCCTCATTTCAAGAAGTGAGGAGGGGGAGCAGGACGCCTGCTTTTTCCTGCTCCCAAGGTGACACTGGGTCATGCTCCCCTGTAACAGTGAGGGATTATACAAAGGATCGCCCCTGCAGATGCACTCCCCCTGCAATGGAGGGGCAGCAGGACTTCTCTGTAGTCCAGATCTTCAGATGCCACAGGAAGGTTATTCCACATTGTAGGGCAGTTGCATTTGTGGAGGGCAGCCCAGTGGCAATCTCTCCAATCTGACCTCTGGACCCTGTGAGCTTGCACTGTCCCTTACCCATAGCCAGTCTCTGGCCCTGACACCGTTCTAAGTCTCCCACCTCACCAGGCTGCTCCCCTGCTTGGGGCACTGGGCCAGAATCCCGGGCTGTGAAACAAATGCTTTCACGTGGGGGGACTCTGAGAGAGATTTAGCATCTCAAGTGCAGAGATAAGCTCTCCTTTAGGGCATATGAAACAAGGGGTGAGATCTGCTGAGCACAGTGTGATCACCAAGGCCTGAGGTAGGAGCCTTGAAGCTGGAGAAACAGGGAAGAGCCTGGGAAGCGGGGAGGAAGGTCTCTTGCAGCTGGTCCTTCCTTTCACTCCCTCTGACCTCTGTCTCTCTCCTTGCTGGTGGAAAGCTCCCCAGAAGGCAAAATCACCATTATTTTGTTTTCCCAACCTGAGCTTTAAGTAAAAAATAGCTAAATAAATATTCCTGATGCAGCAGTGGTTTTCAGCAAAGGCAGCAAGATGACTCTCTAGGTCTTGCCATGGGGTGGGATGGGGATGCGTGGAGGGCAAGAAGCCATCCTGGAGCCCTTCCAGGATGTTTGTGTGCAGGATTCATGTCCAATCAGCCCAGGCTGCCAGCCTTGCCAACCGAAGTGGGCATGCAAACCCAAGCATGCTTAGGTCATCAGCTTGTGTGTGCTGAGCTGCAGGTCCCTGTGTGTTTGGAAACCTGGTTAGCTCTGTTGTTGCTGGGGAGAGGAACAGGGCTTGTATTTGTTGGTGATCTTGGCTGTTGCTTTGTGTAAAACCAACCAATACTTGCTGAGGCTCATGGGCTTGGATGGGATGCTAGTGCAGCAAGTGTGATACAGCTCTGCACTCCTACCAGGCCCTGCTGCTGTCTCTTGCTCTCGGGGACTGAACCCAGCCTCTTATGACAGAACAAGGCAGGCTTGCTTGTGTGAGCTGGCTGCAGTCCTGGGAGTTCAAATCACTGTTTCTTCTAGGGCTAAAACTGGACATTGCTGTAAACTGTTGTTTGCCTAACCAAGACCTTGCTCTGCTTTGTATGACCCATCCTGCAGCGATCCTTCAGCAACCCTGTTCCTCTCTCACTGGCACTGATGTGATGGGCAGCGTTGTCTCAGGGAGGCTGGTGGACGTCCCCTGGGGTAACTTGGTGTTGAGCACAGTAGCTCTGACTGAATCGCAGGCTGGCAATTTGGTTTGTTGGGTGAGAGGGAAAGCAGGGATGCTGCAAGCAGGGCTGCACTCCCCCACCTCTCTGTGGTAGCACCCCTTGCTGTGGGGGTCAGGTTGACAGGAGAGGCTGCGCATTCCTTCCTGCCCGTGTTGAAGCAGCACCTGCCTGTCCACATGCCTTTCTGAGGGGCTGCACCCCACAGCCCTTACTCCAGTTGGCATGCAAGTGGCCATCTCCTTTTGCAAGTCCCTTTCTCCAAATCCTGGCTTGATTTGGGCCTTTGCCTGCGCCCACTGCTGCCTGCCTCTCCCCTGGGGTCACTCTGGTGTGGCTCACGCTGGCTCCAGCACTGGTGGCTTTTTCATATTATAGGGCAGAGATGTTGCAATGAACACCCTCTGGGGTATATGCAGAAAGAGGACAGAGAGGGAATTGCGTTGCCCCTAGTTATCAAGCTCCTCAGCCAAGGACAGAAAGGGTGGGAGAGGAAAGCCATTCCCGCAGTCCTTCTGCTGTGGCTGGTCCCGGTCTGAGCCCCAATGCCGCGGATGGGGATCCTGTTCTCTTCCGCAGCCGGGATCGCCTCCTCCTCTGCTGCTGGTGCTGTGGTGGTGGATGCGGGTTGCTCCTCAGCAAGCCGGCACTCTGCTCCCTGTCTGCCTGCTGCCCCATGTGGGAGCCCACTGCCCTCCCCAGCCCCAGGGATGAGCACCGGGTTTCTGAGCCCGTTAGAGACTTTGCAGAAGTACGGCTGGGGGTGTGTGCGGGGGATTTATTTATAACCTCCCCGGCTTCACCTGTCTGCTCAGTCGTAACAGTCCCAGACACACTGCCTTTCCTCCCCCGTTTTCCATATGCTAATGCTTTCCACTCACCTGCTAGGGGCTGCTAATCGACTTCTTCGTGTCAGCCTGATAGCAGCCCTTTAGGATTTATTTATAACCTCCCCGGCTTCACCTGTCTGCTCAGTCGTAACAGTCCCAGACACACTGCCTTTCCTCCCCCGTTTTCCATATGCTAATGCTTTCCACTCACCTGCTAGGGGCTGCTAATCGACTTCTTCGTGTCAGCCTGATAGACAGCCCTTTAATTTTCTCCTCCTGCAAACTGTGTGGCTGCAGGAGAAAGAGGCCACCTGCCAGCGGAGGCATGGTGGTCCAGCAGGTTTCCGAACTGCTGGGGTCCCTGGGAGGTGGGTGTCTGGATCTGAGCTCTGGGTGGTTTGGGACAAGTGGCCTCTGCCTCGTGCTGCTGTGCCCAGTCTGGCCGCAGTGAGAGGCTGGAGCCTCTCACCAACTGGTGGCAGGGAAGGCCAGGTACAGATCACAGCAAGCTCGACAAGGTCTTTCACTTCCCCAGCACGCTGCTCCCTGCAGGACCTTTTCCCCTCCTGTTCCCAGCCTGACAGAGGGGCTGAACCCATCCCCAAAGGGATGCTGCTCACCCAGGAGCAGAGAGCTGCCTGTCTGTCCTGCTTGCCCAGCAAACACATGGCGAGATGTGAGGACAGAGGGAACAGGTCCCTCAGGACAGGGATGCTGCAGGGACCCTCGGAGGTGACAGCAGTGCCTGGCTTACCACCAGTGAAAGGTGGTGGAAACCCTGCCCATGCCTGAGAGCTGGGTGCCCAGCTTGGGCTGCCAGTGTCTGCTCTCTGGCAGCCTTTGGGCAGGTTGCTCTGCCAGCTCCCTACCTCAGTTTCCCCAGTGTAGGGCCACAGCCCTGTTTTGCCTCAGTGCCTTTGTTTCCACTTATGTCTAAGCCAAGGCAGTTGTGCTGTCCCTGGCTTTGCTTTAGGGGCCCACAATAATCTGGATCTTTCCAAACCAGGAGCAGATGTGGCACAAACCGCCATTCCTCACCTCAGTCTCCTGCAAGCTCTCCAGTTCTGTGATCCCGTGGCAAACCCAAATGCTTCCCCCTCCTCACCCTTCTCCCAGCTGCCGAAAGAGTCCAGTGCCCTGACCCAGGAGCTGCAGCAAGCTGGAGGTGTGCTGGGCATCAGCAGCCCACAGCGCTGGGGCCGGTGCTGTGCCGGCCGTGCAACTCCCCCGGGCAGGTGTTGGGGCTGAAGGCTCAGCAGCCTCCCCTGCCTGCCTGCCTGCCCTCCCTGGGCCTCCCCTGATGTGAGGTTATTTTTCTCACTAGATATTACTCGTGTTCAGCAACTCCCTCTATTCTTGGACCTTTTAAGCATCGTTCATTTCCCAGGCTCCCCCCCCCTTTTATTTTTAAATTAAAAAGAAAAAAAGAGATGTTTCCATAGGAACTTGGTGAGAGGCTGATCCTGACCTCATTATTTGCTCAGTGAAAGGAACTTTATTTTCGTCTGTTTGTGTACATTGTCAGATTTTGGCTAAACCTACTTTCCTGACTTTGTACAGTGCGTTCTTTTAATCTTCATTTCAAATGCATTCATCCCATGGCTTAATTTATCCTGTATTGTGATCAAATTTAGCTGAAAGCGATCTGCTTTGCCAATTCTGAATATTCATCAGCTGCCTCATTCATTCACTGGAGCAAACCCTGCTCAGAGCAGGCGGCTGCGGCTGCAGCAGCCTCCGCCGGGTGTTGCCGACTGGGTTGCTTGCTCCGGGCGCTGCCGTTCTGCTTGCCCTTACCTGCTGCAGAGGTGCCACCCGGAGCCTGCGCCCGCCGCCTGTGCCTGCTGCGAGGGAGCACCTCATGCTCAGCCAGCTGGCAGTGCCAGCAGCCTTGCACTGCACTGGCTGACTCACCGGCCGCAGCCAGCCCCGGCAGCCGGTGGGTATGGGCTCCCCGGCACCATCGTCTTTGGACCTGTCTGAAAAGAGAGGGAAGAAGGCTGCCCTGTCCAGGGAGAATCACAACGGATGAAGAGGAGGAGGGATGGATGTCTTTGCCAGGTTCACCTGGGGGATCTGCAGGTGGTCGAGGACATCTCCACCTCCCTGCCTTCCTTAACTGTTTGGGACTCGTGCACAGACAGGACCTTTCTGATCCCTCCTTGTGACCCAGTTGGCCCCTTCTTTATCCAGAACTGGCTTGTTTCAGCCTCCATCCTCCTGGGAGTGTATGAACGTAATGAGGGGAACAGGAGAAGAAACATTCGAGAGGCTCCCAAAGAAACCGGGAGCCCAGAGGAAAATTCACAAGACCTTTGGGGAAACACGGCCAGCGCAGGGTATAGTCTGTTTCCCAATAGTCCCCAGCTGGCACTGGAGCACAAGCTGGGAAGGTCCTGTCACTATTACCCCTATTCTAGGCCTGTCTTGCCTGTGACTCGATGTCTGCACAAAGTGCAGATCTCTGCCATGTATGAACAGTAGCAAAGGTGATCGGTGGTGGTGTGAGAAGTTACACATCCTCTTTCCCAAAAACGTTGTTCTTTTTAGGGAGACATTGGACCCATCTTGGCAAGTCCCGTGCAGTGAGCACAGCTGCAAGAGGCAGTGCTGGGGTGAGTGAGCCCCCTCTGCGGCTCCGGGACTCAAGCCCCATGCTGCTCTGCACAGACACAGTGTGCAGGAGGGAGTTGCTGTTCTGTGGGAAGGATTTTGTTTTCACCTTTATCTTCAGGCTACAAGTAAATGTGACAAAGTGGAAAGAAAATGACTTGACTTCAGTGCTGATGTTGAGGTTTTCAAAGGAGTTTTGGTACAGATTGAATTGAAAAGATTGCCCCATTCCCTGCTTTACCTTTGTCTCTATAGATCAGCAGTGTCTTAAAGAGGTGAAAAAGTTTGTTTGAAAACTGGGGTTAAACAGCACTGTTCACTAAATTTTGTGGGAATTGGACCCATCTTGGCAAGTCCCGTGCAGTGAGCACAGCTGCAAGAGGCAGTGCTGGGGTGAGTGAGCCCCCTCTGCGGCTCCGGGACTCAAGCCCCATGCTGCTCTGCACAGACACAGTGTGCAGGAGGGAGCTGCTGTTCTGTGGGAAGGATTTTGTTTTCACCTTTATCTTCAGGCTACAAGTAAATGTGACAAAGTGGAAAGAAAATGACTTGACTTCAGTGCCGATGTTGAGGTTTTCAAAGGAGTTTTGGTACAGATTGAATTGAAAAGATTGCCCCATTCCCTGCTTTACCTTTGTCTCTATAGATCAGCAGTGTCTTAAAGAGGTGAAAAAGTTTGTTTGAAAACTGGGGTTAAACAGCACTGTTCACTAAATATTTGTGGGAAAAAAAAAAGAAATTTGAGAGGTGGATTGTTTTGATGAGCCTCTTCCCTCTCCCCCAGCTCAACCTCACAGGTCCCAAGGGCTGAGGAGCAGCCAGCAAGGCAGGACTGCCTGCACCTCACAAAGCCACATTCCCACAGCTGTACCAAGTGGGCACTGCCCTGTCCCCAGTGCGATGACCCTATTGCTGGTTTGCAGATCAAGGGGTGAACGTGTGTGGGGAAGTGATGCACCCACAGCCCTCCAGCAAAGCAGTGTTAGATTCAGGGTCTGATGGCTGTTACATGATGCTGTTCCACCAGACCATGGCATGTCCTGGATAAAATAGGCCTTCAGCCTCCATTTCTTCATCCATAAGAGGCAAAGTCTAACAAGATTTGGATAATGGATCAAACTGGTCCTCTTGGTATATTCAGCTGGAAAATGGGGGTACCTGAGGTGCCCATGAGGTCTTCATAGGTCAGGGACCGGTCTGAGAGCTGGATGATGATGATGATGATGATGATGATGATGATGATGATGATGAGATGAAAGCTTCTCTAAGGCAGTGCTCAGTGTCTTCAGTCAGACACTGCAGTGCTTGCTATGTCCTGTTCTCTTCCTGGGAGAAATGAAATTAGTTAATTCATAGATAAATGAGGTTTGAGAAGTGCTTCATGAGAGAGATCGGAAGCTGTGGGAGTCCTGTGGCTGAAGAGCCAGCTGGGTGAGGGACTTAGCAGTTGAGCTTGCTTTTCAGTGTGACAAAATTTGGGCTGAGTTTGCTCTATAGGCTTGGGGGGAGAGAGAGAGGATATGTTTGCAAGGTCTCAGGAATCTACCACAGGGCTCTCACTGATTTCCCTTATCCCCTTGTTGTACAGAGCAAGAACCCCTCAGCTGCAGAGCTGCATCCGGGTGTGAGAGTTGGGGATGTGAACAGCCCCGGGCAAACATCATGGCCAAAGGGACTCAGCAAAGTCAGAGGCAGCATTTGTAAAAGGGATTGAGCACTTTGTGCATCACCTTTCTCTGCAGAAAGGCTAGTGTGAGATGCCCGGAGTGAGACAAAGCAGAAATTCATGCATAATGCTACCTCCAAATCTCCCCTTTAATCCATTCCACTGTATTAATGTCACTTTACAGCTCTTGCACTAGCGTTGCGCTGCCCCTGGAGACTAGAGAGATTACTGGGAAGGAAGCACGCCAGTGCTTTGTCATGGGCTCCCACAGCACTGTGCCACCTTACACCAGCTGAGCATCTGCCCCTAATCTGGTTTAGCCGCATACAGCTCAACAAAACCACTAAGTGGATTGTCTTATCTCTCCTCCACTAACCCAATCTGCAAATTAGATCTGGCTGGTTTTTGCATGGTGTACAAGTCTGTCCCCGAATCATTCAGGAAATCTGTACAGACGGGCTGCCTGGAAGGCTCAGCATCATCCCCAAGCTGGCTGGCTCCAGCCACCTGATGCTGGCCACTGCCAAGCTATTGGGAGCATGCCATGGTGTGCCACGGCCCCGCCAGCCCTGGGCTGCTGGGCATGATAAACGCACCTTACCCCATCTCCTCTGTGTCCTTTGCAGACTCACATCACCTCCCATCTCCCTTTGGTTGTTGCAGCAAGGAGAGCAGCAGGATGAGTCCCTGGACTGCTTCATTCCCTTCTCTGCAGCCTTGTCCAGACTGACAAGACTTCAAAGGCAGGAGCTGGGAGTGCTGCAGGGGCAACTATTCCTGTGCTCTGGCACACTCAGTGGGACAGGGGAAGAGGAAGGGATGAGCAGGGTCACGGCCATTGGAAGGTGGCTGGAGACACTGGTATGTGTAATGCAGCTCATGTATCTGTCCTTCCTTTGACTTCAGTGGGACTGCTCCGGCCTCTCAAATCCTTCAGGCCACTGGGCTGGCAGCGTAGCACAACCACTAATGCTCACAGCCCATGTGCAACGCTCTGCCCGCTTGCACCAGAGCCAGCAGCCCCCAGCCCTGGAGCACAAACATCCAGCCCCGCTGGGACGTCACATTGCTTGCCTGCCTCTCCCAGGTCAAGAAAGGTGGGATGAAGGGCTGGTGGGCAAGGGCTCAATTTGTGCCAGAGGTCTCAGGCTGAGCCCCCTCCAGAAGCATCAACTGAGCATAGCATGGTGCAATGTCCCCTGCAAGCCATCAGCTCACATCTGCAGGGCCCTGGCAAAGAGTGGCAGTGTGACCACAGAGCAACCCTGCCGCCACAGCTCCAGGAACAGGGCAGGAGCAACACTGTCCCAAAGCCAAGACTGAGACAAAATATCCTGGACAGAAACCCCCTATTTATGTAAAAAGGTAAGTGCAACTCAAAGCATCTCCTTCCCAAGGAAAATGGGGATGGAGGGCAGTCTAGCCCCTGAAGTCCCATCTTACCCCGTCATTGTTTGGTCAGGGAGCAAGAGGGTGCCTTAGTAGAAATGAGGAGATTAATTTTCTGCCTGCTGCTTGCCAAGGACAGGCTGTGTCTGTGACCAGCAGCACTTCAAGATGGGCAGTCCCTGCTGGAGCCATGTTACACCAGACACACACTTGGCCTCCTGCAACCAGCTTTGTGGCTCCCCGGCCTTTCTGATTACTGGGCTTGTTCCTATCAATTCTTGTCTGTGGCTGGTGCTGGCTTTTTAATTTCCCAAGCTGCTTGCTAGGCAAGCAGTGTAGCACCTCATGCTCAGCTGCTCCTCAGCATCAGCTGCAAAAAGGGATGCAGCAGAGGTGAGTGTTAGACTTGCTTTTGTTTCCAGGCTTTGTGACACTAAAACACATTGAGAGAGTGGCTGCTCTGAGGGTTTATACTTTGAGCTGGGCATTCAAGTCTAACACTGCTCCCCCTCTGGAGACCACCACTCCCCTCTATTCCACCTGCAAAATGGTCATGATCCTTCTGCCAGTGGTGCTCCCATCTCTCTCCAGTGAAGCTGGAAAACGGGGCTGACAGAACTGGGACCCGTGATTCTCTTCTTTAGCAAACAAGGTATGGAAAAGCAGCACGGCTCCAAAACCCCAGGCCACCTGGGACCTTTACACCTTTTACAGGGTGCTGTGCTTTCCCTCATCTCTTGCTTCCTTTGTGTGGACGCACATGCAGTGCCCTGTGCAGCAAGCTCTGCTCTCGCACACCATCCCAGCGTGCCAGGATTTAGTGCTAATCACTGGGCTGACTTGATTTTTAATGTCAGAATGAGGCAAGTGCTGTGCCTTCCTCAGCAATTGAGAGGAGGGCTGGAAAACGGGGCTGACAGAACTGGGACCCGTGATTCTCTTCTTTAGCAAACAAGGTATGGAAAAGCAGCATGGCTCCAAAACCCCAGGCCACCTGGGACCTTTACACCTTTTACAGGGTGCTGTGCTTTCCCTCATCTCTTGCTTCCTTTGTGTGGACGCACATGCAGTGCCCTGTGCAGCAAGCTCTGCTCTCGCACACCATCCCAGCGTGCCAGGATTTAGTGCTAATCACTGGGCTGACTTGATTTTTAATGTCAGAATGAGGCAAGTGCTGTGTCTTCCTCAGCAATGCTGAGAGGAGGAGGAGGAGGCAGAGACGGAGGAGAAGGAGGTGTGCTCCAGGCTGTGCATCATCCCTTGCTCTTCTGGGGGCAAGGAAGAGTAGAAGGGAGCTTGTGGCATGCTGGTGGTAACACTTGGGCATTTGATGCATCGTGGGACAAACCAATTACAACAATTCACACTATTTAGTGAATCTTAGTGATTTTTATGACCTTGCATAAGCAAAAGGTGGGGCATGCCTCTTGCTACAAATTGTGAGGGTTTGGGATCCTCCATGAACAACCCATGGGCAGAGGAGAGTTGCCAGGTTCAGCCTCACCTGTGGTAGCTTGGAGTTGGTGTCAGCTCTTGTGCCGTGATGCCCTCGCTATGGGTAGGACTGGGGGAGCCAGTGCTAGGCAAGGCTGTAGGTCTGCAATGGCTGCAGCAAGGGTGGCTCTGAGTGCTCCTTCACACGTCCATAGTTAGTCACAGCACAATGACTGCTGTGCGCCCTGCCCACCCTGGCATCAGCCTGCTTTGGCCGCCTCTCACCAGGGCACCAGGTGAGGATGTGAGACGGTGACACATCTCCTCAGAGCACATCTCAGATCACCTCCTCCAGTCACATGTCGTGCAATGTCTCTGAGGGGACTAGCATCTCTAAGTCTCCCAGCTCTGGGCTGCTGGAGGATATGAAGGCTTTGGGACAGACTCCATCAATCCCAAGAGCAAGGTGATCACCTCAGCACATCAGTCCTGTGTTATGGGGCATTTGTGTCATTATCCTGTCCACAGTATGGGTATCCTGGTCCTCAGAGCCCCTCATGGCCACACAAGCTGAGGTGATTGGCTGTTTTGAGGGAGATGGATGATGGAGGAGGTTAGATGTGGTGCTCAGAGGAGCCCCTGACTAAGGCTGTAGGTGATGATCCCAGCCATGCTGCCATTTATGCCTGGTGACAAAGGCTTTGCTGGTCTGTGCCCCCCATCCTGTGGGGCCAGAGCCTGGCTGGCAAGAAGGGATTCAGGTATATGGAGAGGGTCTTCAGAGGCTCTGGAAAGGCATCTTTCTGGTGCACCATGCCACAGGTTGCCTTCCCTCAGCCCATCCTAAACCCTCCTGCACGTGGTACCTGCTGGTTGTATGGCACTGCCACTCCTGCAGTGGGGAGACCTCCAGAGCACCCAGGGCACAGGGCCCCTAACCATGAGGCTGTCCCATATGACCAAAACAGAGGGGGATGACACCATCTCTAGGCAAAGGATGAAGCATCCCTTCCCCTCTGCTGAGGAGAATGAAGACTTCAGGGGTCCTCACAGGAGACAGGCTGCTCTGTGGTGACCAAGCATGGTGTTAGGAGTTTGATCTCAGGTAACCACAGTCGATATGCAGATTGGAGAGAGACCCTGAAGGCAAGCACGGAGCTGCTAAAAGCCCTGCGCAAGGCACAGCTTCTTGGGAAGGTGGGAGGGATGGCTTAAATGGTGCTTTCCCGTTTCTCTGCAAGTAGTGGATGAACTAGAGAGGGAAGACTGTGAGAAGGCAGCTTCACTTCTTACAATAGTCTGCTCTAAAGCACATGATGTTTTTAATACTTTCAATTAAGTCAGGCAGAGGAAGCTAACTATCACAGGGTATTACAGAAAATTGAGGAGTTCTGCACTCTGCACAAAACCTGAGCAGCTGGGCGGTGCCTTTGAATGAAGTGCAGAAATCAACGGTGGGCACAGAAGAGTTTGTGGCTCTTGGAAATCTAAAGAGGCAATATTGCCAGGGCGAATGGATCCCTTGTACGAGATGAGATCTTTTAGCAATTCAGAAATGGGGAAAAAAGCTCAGAAAGCCACCAGAAAGACACAGAATTAAACCCAAACCAATTGGGACTTGCTCACACAAGGAAGACATGCAAGCTGGCTCGTGGAGCATGAGTTGCCCTGACACTCTTGACCTGATAGAGGATCTGGTCGTTACAGGAGAGGACACTAGCACAGGTCTGCAGGTGCTTGAGTCAAAGTGATGGATGGGAAATGGCTGTGAAGGGTGACAGGTGACCTCCCTCTGCAAGGAGTTGCCCAGGGGAGGAAGGAGCTGGTTCAGCCTTCACTTGCAGGAGGAGTGCTCTGGAGAGGCAATGTGCACCGCAGCAGCAGCAAGGAAGTGTGAGAAACATTTTTGCAAACAGAGGGATGAGGTAAAGCCAGTCTCCCTTCCCTAGTCATTGCTGAGGTCAAGGAGAGCTGAAGGAATACCGTAACTTTGTCTGCAAGAAAACATGTTCTGCTGCCTCTGCCAACTCTGGCCCCCCAAATAAATTCCTGCCCTGGTTATATCTGCAGCATCTAGGAGATGCCCTTAGGGAAAGCAAGCACGTGTTTTTGAGGATTCAGAATCTCCAACAAGAGGTGGTTTCTTTGGTGTCCACTGACATTGTCTTCAGCTCTGAGGTGCTTCACAGAAAACAGTCCATTCAGGAGAGTATGGCAGGGCCCAGGTTCTCCATTGATGACCTTTTGATCTAAGAGAAACCACCAAAGACCACGACCAGCCTGTAAGAAGTTTTGGGAAGAGTCAGGACTGATGAGCTAAAGTAATGAAAAAGATGTCCTCAGTAAATAACATGTCTGGGACAGTGATGGACACAGTGAGGTGCCAGACTTGGCTCTAAGTGATCACTGGAAAACACCAGTTCTACCGGTGGGAGGGAGATCTGGCCCAGTTAGCAGCTGTGGGAAGTTGCCTAATGTCATCTAGACCATCAGGGAGCCCAAATCATACTGAGCAGCAGGGGCTGTGCTCTCTGCTGCTGCTGAAGGGTTTCCTGTGGCTCTGGGGCCACCAGCAGAGCGGGGCAGGCTCACCTCGGGGCTGTGTGGCTGGGGGACCTGGCGGAGGAAGCTGCGTTTCCTGGACCTCTCCTGGCTGGTGCTCGACTAAAGGCTGAATTAAGCGGCGGTGAAGGAGTCAGAGAGGCCAGGATGGAGCTGGGGCCGCCAATCCTGGGCTCTGTGCATTACCAGTATGTGCCACCTGCTGCCTGAGGTGCTGGTCTGCACCACGAGGCATCCTTACAAACACCCTTTCGGGGTACCAGAGCTGAGATTAGTCCCTGCGGTTACCAAGGGGCTGTCGGTTTGCTGAGGCATTTTCAGATGAAGTATCTGTCAGCTTCTAAGGCCTCCTGGCAACAGGGTGGCCATGTGCTCTGCCAGAAGCTTCTGCTATCAAAAAGGGGAGAATGGGAAATGTAACTACCTCAAAAACGCAGTGGGCAAGAGAGGGGGGACGGCAAGGCTTGGGGCTACGTGGGCAGTGGCACATTTCTGTAGTTGTCTTTGCAATGCCCATCTCCCCCATCTGCATGGTTGCTGCTGGGGCTCAGTGCTGGAGGACCCCCTGTCGTCCCCTCCCCAGTTTCTGCTCACCCCCTCCAGCTCATCCCCTGCTGCCCAGCGCAGGCCTGGACCCAGCACTGCTCCTGATGTCCTTGTGCAGGATCCTACTGCCCCGTATGTGCCTTCTCCATCACTTCAGTGCTGGCACCCTCAGATGTCTCAGGTGAGGACTGTGGTCTCCAGTTCATTTCATTTGGGTCTCTCTGTCCTTTATATCCAAACTTTGGTCTCCCAGGGGCACAAATACTACCAGCACAGCTTGACATTAAGTTTCCTGAAAACTCCAAAGGAAGACAAACCCACCAATTTTGCTGCTTCTTTGCTCTGAGGAAGACCAGGGTCCCATCCTGGAAGAGTCAGAGAGTCCTCAGACTCATGCATGGCGTACTTGTAACGCAGAGGTGAGAATCAGTACATGGTGGGGGGTGAAGTAATGGCAAGGGCACCCTACCCCAAGGGACGGTGTTGGGTGGACTTTGAGGACTCTGGTTCCTACCCCAAGCTCAACCCAGCCCTGGCATTTGGGAGACGAGCTGCAACTTGCACTGCAGCCAACCTGGCCCAGCTGCCTCCCACTCTGCTGCGAGTGCTCCTTCCACGTGTGTTCCTCTGGTATTGCTTTTATCACCAACACACTTCCCAGGCAACGGTTATTTGGAAGCAAAATGGCTATTAGCTAACAAACATTGGGGCAATATTTGTCTTCCGTAGGAGTTAAACAAGCCCATGCGCCTCATCCTTAGGTTGCTGCTGGTGGCTAAGCCTGAGTGGGCTGCAGAGTCCCATCCCTGCCTGGTAAGAGTCCAAAAGAGCCTTGAACTGTCAGGATGGCAGTGAGAAGGGGGTGTCCCCCCTGCCATTAGCAGTACCCCGGCTCCCCTGACAGATCCTTGTTACATGTCAGCCATGGGGAGTTACCTGGGTGGACCAGAGTGACATTTCTTGGTCTCTCACACAAGGACAGCCAGGCTCTTTGGAGGAGTATTTCTTGATTTGTGTACCTGTGTTGATACACGGGGGGTGGGCAGCTTCACCCTGTCACACCAAGGCTGCCAAAAGCAGTTGTCTGGCCCCTAAGCAGAGGGACATCATTGCTTTCTGGGTGCTTGTCAGGCACAGCTGCCAGGCTTGTGAGTCGTGTTTTGCCATCCTAGCATCCACACTGGTGGGTCCTGAGACCATGCCCCCCCCGCCCCCGCAAGGAGGCTTGGCTGGCAAGACTCAAGGCCAGCTGAGGGTGGCCCCTGTCTTTCGGGGCCCTTGGACGGTGCGGTCCCAGAGAGCGCTGCAGGGAGGCTTGGCGAGGGCTGAGCCCCTGCCCCATCGCAGCCATGCCTGCACCCAGCAGGGTCCCGGTCCCCTGGACCCTGACCCGAGGACTGACTTTCTGGCTCAAGCCCTGACCTGCTTCACTGCTGTGGGTTTGCTGGGTGGTCACTGGGCTGTGTCTGACCCCAGTTACCGTCACCACTCCTGATCCTGACCCTGGCTCGCGGACTCGCCTTCCCAACTTGGCCTTGGACCTGTCTCATCACCAGCAACTTGCCTGATGATCATGACTCTTGGCTGAAGCTGGCTGCCATGCCTCCACTTTGAAGAGTGGAGGTAGGAATACCTGTGTTAGAGATATTGAGGAAAGGGACATAAAAGCTCAAAGTTTTGCTGCCAGAAGAGTCTGTGGCCAGTGGAGGATGCTCAGGGAGAAGTGTAAGAAACATGACAAGCCCCAAACACCTTCTTCAGCTACCTCACTGAGGTGTCGCTGCTTTCAGAGACTTCTGAGATTGTGTTCAGACCATCATCTCAGATGTTGGGCTTCGCCCATCTTGAATCCCTTTATTCTCTTTGCCAACACGATGCCCCGTGGCGAGGAGGTCCACAATTTCCTCTCACATTTGTATGGACAGATCCTTCCTTTTGCATGTTTTAAACCTTCTGTGTGACAGCTTCTTTGCTGGCTTAGCTCCTGCATTGAGAGACAGAGTGAATAACCATTGCTAACTTGTGTTCCTGTCCTCCTTGTCTCCCCATCTGTGCCCCAAGAACCCTGCAGGAGCAGGTCCCAGCCGCCAGACAGCGTTTGACTTTTCTGATGGGACAGTTCCCTTCAAGTATTCTTTTTTCCCCAGAACAAAGCTTTTTGTATTCCTGAATCTGTGAAGATAAACAAGAGCACAGGACGGTCTATGGTCTGGTTAATGCCAGCAGGCAAGCAGCACGATGGCTTTCCATGGAAGGTGCCAGGGGCCGTGCCAGAGCCAATGCCAGGAGGTGCCCTGCCCTTCTCCGCCCACCTCCCTGTGCTGGCCGACCCCTTCTTTCCTGCTCTGCTCCCACTTTGGCTCCGGGAAGTCCAGCCCTGCATCGTACGGCACCTGGCCAGACAAAACCTTCCTGAATTGGCTGAAATTAAGCAAGCTGTATGTGAGACAAGGAGCCTGGACTGAGCGCGAAATGGCTCTGTCCCTCCCCAGCACCTAATTTCTAGATTGTCAGAGCCATTTACAGATGTCTTCCTGCTGCAGTCTTCTTGTCCTGCAATATGATAGTAGCCAAAAAAAATGACGAATAATAAAATTGTTTTTATCCATTAACTCTGTCTCTCAGGCACATGCTCATATACAGAGTACAACAATCTCATGTTACTTGATAGGCAAGAGGCTGCAACACTGGCAAATCTCCGGGTATGTTGACAAGAAGGTGAATCACTAGCTAGACGGATTCAGGCAGATAACTGCCAGGCAAGCACATGGCTGGATAAACAGAGGTACAGGAGCTGGTCAGTAGGTGGAAAAGCATTAAAGATCCTTTCACGGTTCATCTGTAGTGCAATAAATAAGACTCTCACCAAGAGCGGAAAGCACATCTCTGCAGTCTGCAGGAGTGTGAGTGATGTACCTTTGGCATAATCTATATGGAGGGACGATATGGTCCCTGATTAATAAAGCCAAAGACTTTTGTCTCCTATGCTTCCAAAGCAGGTCATACTGAACTGTGAGCTGAGATGTGCAGAAAAAGGGAGGATCTCAGCTCTGCAGAGCCAAAATTTCTGGTACACTGGTACACTGTTTTTCCACTTCTGAGATTTTTGTTCTTAAAATTGAGCCTTTTCTCTGAGATTCACAAAATGGATATTTCCATGCTAAGAACAATCCAAATCACACTTAAAATGTTTAATTTTTTTTTTTATGCTTTCCCCAGTGATTAGAGAAACAGGGCATTTTTAATGAAAATATTTGCAACATTTTGCAAATCTGTTGTGAAAACAGGATGATTCTTGCATTCATAATGAAGAGTGAGGAGACTGGCAGAGCACATTTCCCTGTTTCATTGCATGTGTTAGTCACTCTTTGAGTGGAAAAAAGAGACATATACAGATGTAAAGGCAAGCAGAGAAATAAATCTATAGGAAAAGAGCACTTTGTGAATGGACAGATGTGGGACAGAAAAGGAGAGAAATAGGGTGGAATTTCGGCAAAGTGTATGCAAAAGCAGTGGTGAACATGGGTAGAAAAATACATGGAGGGGTGGCAAACTGAGCACAGAAGGGAGTCCTATTCATTGAACATCTTCCTTGCACTGAGGACTTCATCTTGTCCCTTCCAGGGCAGATCATGGTCTACCTGCAGTGCCTGACTGCCCCAGCATCGGACATCTCTAAGAGAAGCAGTGGGTTATATATTGCAGGATTTACTCCAAAGAGAGCAAGGAGCCCATGCTGTCCTGCACGGGGCATCAGCTGTCCCAGCAGAGCCGACCAAGATCTCCAAACACAGCAGCAGCTGATCTAGAGTTGATACAACAGTCTTGGATATGGTGCAGGGCTGAAGGACTTGCAGGCCACCATGTCATTTGGCTGAAGGTTCTTGCAGAATGCAAGGAGAGCTCAGCCTCTTGTCCCAGTGCACTGGGGCTGTACAAGCACCTTGCCCAAAGTGCTCTTAATCCAAGTTCAGCGGTGGATAGGAGACAGGAAGCGTTCAAACCCACCCACTACCCAATCCTGCCGAGTCCTGACTTTTTTTCTTTTTTCAAAATTTCACCTGGAAAACAACAATTACACTCAAAATTAATTTTAATTTTGAGCCTCTAATTTTCAGGTTTGCAGCACTATTATTATTATTTTGATATAGTGGTCCAGTGTACACATCATTCAAAAGACAGACAGATGTGGGACAGAAAAGGAGAGAAATAGGGTGGAATTTCGGCAAAGTGTATGCAAAAGCAGTGGTGAACATGGGTAGAAAAATACATGGAGGGGTGGCAAACTGAGCACAGAAGGGAGTCCTATTCATTGAACATCTTCCTTGCACTGAGGACTTCATCTTGTCCCTTCCAGGGCAGATCATGGTCTACCTGCAGTGCCTGACTGCCCCAGCATCGGACATCTCTAAGAGAAGCAGTGGGTTATATATTGCAGGATTTACTCCAAAGAGAGCAAGGAGCCCATGCTGTCCTGCACGGGGCATCAGCTGTCCCAGCAGAGCCGACCAAGATCTCCAAACACAGCAGCAGCTGATCTAGAGTTGATACAACAGTCTTGGATATGGTGCAGGGCTGAAGGACTTGCAGGCCACCATGTCATTTGGCTGAAGGTTCTTGCAGAATGCAAGGAGAGCTCAGCCTCTTGTCCCAGTGCACTGGGGCTGTACAAGCACCTTGCCCAAAGTGCTCTTAATCCAAGTTCAGCGGTGGATAGGAGACAGGAAGCGTTCAAACCCACCCACTACCCAATCCTGCCGAGTCCTGACTTTTTTTCTTTTTTCAAAATTTCACCTGGAAAACAACAATTACACTCAAAATTAATTTTAATTTTGAGCCTCTAATTTTCAGGTTTGCAGCACTATTATTATTATTTTGATATAGTGGTCCAGTGTACACATCATATCAAAAGACACATCACGGTGTGTACAACCACTGCTGATATATCCTAATAGAATTGTTTCATAGTGAAATGTTTTGACACTTTGAACAAGATAGGAAGAAAAGCACACAGCGTACTAATTAGAGGACCAGCAGTTTTCAATATATTAAATAATGATTTTAAGCTAACACAAAGCTATTATGTCAAAGTATTTCATTAAAACACAAAGAAACACTTTGATCTAGAAAATAAGATGTTTCAATCAATGCTAAGTAAAAGCTGTTCAGAATGATGTAAAACAAATACAGTAATGTGAATAAAATAATGGAAGAGCTGGAATCCTCTGCCCCAGTGTGTGCCTGATGCATGTTACACAGTACTGCTGCTGACACATCTTGAGTGATAGAAATGTAAAGGAATACAATTTGTATCCCTGGGAAAATGGTGAAATTAATAATTTATTTTAAATTTTATTTGTGTATTTTATTTTAAAACACAATTTGCAGTTTTGTTTTCCAAACCATACTTGTTCCGGAATTGCTCATTTTATCGGACAGATTTTTCCCTGAGCTAGAATTAATGGGGGTTTCAAGATGTGACAGTTTCTTACTAAATGCAGTTTCCAAGTTTCAACCACTGGTAGGTATGGCTCGCTGCCGCCTGTCTTGCTGTCCCTTGCCTGCCCATGGCTGGATGAGGCAGGGAGATGGGCTCCCGGCGCAGCACTTCCCCTTTGCAATCACAAAGCCCAGTGACTGTGCCTGGGCTGTGACCACCTCGCCCTCAACTGTTGCAGAGGGGCCGAAAATTGGTGCTTCCTCCTCTCCCTTGAGGCTGATGCTCTTTGCAAGGGAGGCGGGCACATGGGGCTGGAGCAGGTGCTGCTGGCATCCCTCCCCAGGCTTCTGTCCCAGTGCGGGAGCAGGTTCCCACAGCCGGAGTCTGTTGGGAGTGCTGGGATCCTCCACAGACTGATGGTGTCGTTAGAGAAAACAGCATCTAAGGGAGTCACGATCAGCCTCTGGCTTTCCCTTCGGGCCCTAATTCTGTTCCTCATTCACTGGTGCCAAGCCCAGCTCCATTGGGAAGCTGCGGTGTTATCCTGAGTGCACCCTGAGCTCCCCAGGAGCAGAGCTGAACCATGTGGTCCATCACTCCTCACACCATTGGATAGAGGACCCGTTTCCCACTTCACACACTGTGGAGGAGCAGCAGGCAGCCTGGGGTGAGCTGCGTGGCATTAATTCAGTCCTGGCTGCTCTGGTGGTTCATGAAGATCCAGAGAGACTCGTTCCCGGGCTACAACATCACAGCATCACCATGCACTTGTTTCCTCCCAACCCCAAGCAGCAGCTCCGTTACTCTTCTCATCCTGAGCAATGCTGGGGCCACTGGCTCCCATCCAAAAATCTGTAGGACCATCAGGACAGAAGTCTCGCTGGTGGGCTTTGCACCAAGCTGTCCCCGGTGAGCTCCCTGTGGCAGCTGGGGTGTCCTGCTGCCCAGCCTCCCTGGCCAGGAGGCAAGCCAGGCATTTTCTGTTCCACTGGGTTTTTCATATATATGCTAAGCAGGTAATCCTGGCTGGTAGACATAACCCATTCATCTTATCTCGGCTGGGGATCCATCTATTTCTTTCTCCTGTTTTGCAGGGTTGTGCCAGAACTTGCTGGTGGTACCTGGAGCTGGGAGAGTGCCGAGGTGCTACAAATCTGTCAGGGGGACAGCACCAACGTCCTGATTATGCACACAAGAAGGCAGCACTGCATTTCTTGGACTGGCTGCCCAGCCAGCCCCTTTTACCTCTCAGGCACTCTGGCCTCAGTAGGGTGGATGGACAGGCTGACTGCACTACCTCTGCCCCCTCCTCTCTCCCACAGACACCTGCCGGGCAGTTGCACCCAGCAGACTGACCCCACAGAGATGTCAGACCGGAGCACCCAGCCTCCACAACCCACCTCCACCTGGCATGAGACAGGGAGCTCCCGAAGAGGCAGATGAGTGCAGCGGTACAAAGCCTCAGCAGGGCTCACAGGGCTGCTGGGCAGCGGGGATGCTCTGCACAGACACTTCTGATCGTTGCATTTGAAATGATGCTGATATAATGAAGCAACCATTTTCCATCCTGGCGAGAGTTTCTGCGGGATCCACTGTCACGGTGTGCAGACGCTTGCCCCGTGAAGGGCAGGAGCAATTTCTGTGCCCATGAAACAACGCCTGCAGGATCATTTCTGACTCCATCTGCAGCAGTGCAGAAGCGCTGAAGCAGACAAGCTCCAGCTACACCATCCAGCTAGAGCGACTGCATCCCAGCTCAGTGGCCTCAGCTCCAGGGAAGTCTTGCGTAGTCACCTTGGTGCCCTCGGAGGACCGAGAAGACTGCGGGCTGTGCCTGAAGCACCAAGGATGGTGCCTGCTTGGGTGCCTCAGTGCAAAGTGCTATTTGGCTCAGCCTGGCCCCAAGTCACTCCTGCCTTGCTGCTCACCTAGGGGCTCCCCACACCGCAATGGCACCTCTGCAAGCTTGCATGGACTTTGGACCAGGCACTGCTTCTCCATAAGAGGCTCAGGGAGGGATGCTGGGCTCTGCTGGAGCTGCTACCTTTAATGCACCCAATCCCACACAGGTAGTAGCAGCCATCAGGAAATGTACAGATTGTCAGTGAAGGAGAAAAAATGGCTGTCAGTGAAAAAAAATTTATATGTCACTAAAAATGGCAAGATAATTTAGAAAAATTTGCTTTTCTTCCTTTGGCTTTAGTCTCTCGTTGACATCAATGCCTTGAACGCAGAATGTGAATTTAAGCGTTTCTGTGTGTTTTGAAGATTAAAAATGATGGATTTGGTATAAAGGGGAGCACAACTCTCATAGTGCATGCCTGGACTGGTCTGTCCCTGCTGTGAGTCAGTTCCACATGTCCCTGGACACAGGCAGGGCTGTCCCTCTGCATTTCAGAACAAGGCAATGTCCCTGGACTATCCTGGTGGTGGCCCAGTCAGGACTGGGAGCTGCCTAAGCTGCTCCCATGCAACTGCTCGCTGCTGACCGTGCGGGTTACCACCCGCCTCAGGTACCCACCAGGTGTGCTGGAGACTCGCTAACTTCTCCTCCCCAAACTGCTCCAGGGAGTCAGCCATCAGACTCATCGTTCATGGTTCAGTGTTTTCAGTTCAGGGACTTCACAAGCCAGATCTGGTTTCTGGATATTTAATAACCTGCCTGTGGATTTCATTTATTTCCATTTACTTATTTTTCACACTTGTTATTGTTGAACCCTCATGAATTTCTCTTTCAAGCAGTTTTCTGGTCTCTATCTATTCCTGTACACTCTTGGCATCTATAGCATCCTGTGGCAAGGAGTACCACAGCTCTGCCTCCACTCCATCACAGCACTTTGGGTTGGTTTGAACCTCGTTGCTGTCGGCTTCATTTGGAGTAAGACACTGTGAGCTTTTTCCAGGTCTAATTCCTGTGTACACTGAGGGGAACAGAACTGCAGTCAGTGTTCAGGAGGTGGTTTTCAACTTGCATGGTGGCTCTGCCATCTCCTTTCTTCTGCTTGTGTTGCTGGAAAGGGCACAGCTTCCCCAGCCGCATGGCCACCTCGAGCTTCACACTGCACTAGGGGTGAGACCGAGCTGCACCACGGCTGTTGGGAGCAGTTACAGCTAAACCCAGCTCCAAGCCCTTGAACTGCAGGAGCTCCAGGGCATGAACACCCAAAGCTGCTTCACTGCCCGGGATGCTGAAGTCAGAAAGGCAACAGTGAGCTACGCACCCAGGCCATGTGAGGGAGCTGGGAGGCCTTCAGCTCCCGAGACATCACAGCCTTCCCTGCATTTTACAATGGCTTTTCTATTTCATCTCTGAAATGTGCCTTGTGTGCTTTCTGTGTCTGAAAAATAAAATTTTAAAAAAACATGGTATCTCCACACTGCAGGGAGATAATTAAGACTAATAATGATCCGTGTTGTAAGTGATTTTAAAAACAAAGCACAGCTATTTCTATTTCTATTAGGCTTTTATAAAGCTTTTATAGGCTTTTATGAAGCTTATAGTTGGCTTTTTTAGATAATTAACTGTAGGCCCTAGCCTACAGGATGGTGATGTTGCACCTTCAAACCAGCCATACTCTCCCACCCTGCACCAAGTACCTCTAGTCAGGGGACACCTCTCCATCCATTTAACAAAATACCTCATAACGTTTCCAGATTTTCCTCCACACTGGTGTTAAGCTAATTGCTCTGTGATAGCTCAGTGATCCCACATGTTGTGTTTGCTGCTTCTCAGTCCCTGGAAATCCTACTTTTCTTGAGGGAACTCAAACCTGATGCTTACCTGGAAGCTGCATTTCTTTTGCCTCCAGCTAAAATCTCGTTCTTTCCGCAGCTGCATTTTCCCAAAGAAGTACCCTGCAAAAGGGGAAGGAAACCTGATTTTTTTTTTTTGTCTTTGCTTTGGCCAGGAATGGGATCTGGAGATGGGATCTGGAGATGGGATCTGATGGGATCTGGAGATTTTAGAAAGACCAAGAGATGCTGAAGGATGAGAGCGGAGCAAACCTAGGATGTGGCCACATGAGCGTGCTGGAGGCATGAAGCAGCAACACCTCCCAGGGTCTGAGCTCTGCCCACCAGCCATGGCACTGCCCGCCCAGCACGGCGTGATGCAGGTGGTGACAGCATGTCTCGCCAGCTTCGGGGCTGCGCCGTGTCGGTGCTGCTGACAGCGGGCATTTGCGTTAGCAGCTTAGCTTCGATAGGAGCACACATCTCCTGGTCACCACCACCTGCCATACCTTCACCTCTTGGGCCACCACTTGCTAATGAGACGGAGCCAGTGAAGGAGATTTCTGCTGATATGCATCTGATACATTATTTATAAAGCAGGTGTGTATTTGAACCAGGAAAAGGGGATTTTAATTATTCTGTAGTAACTCATTAGGTTTGACCATTATGCACATGAGAGAAAAAAGGGTCCCACTGTTAACCATTGAGCATTTTTGCCTCTCTAGTTAGGGGATGATTTTACAGCATACGTGATGTAAGACCTTTAATCCCCTCAGGAAAACAAAAGGAGTGTTATTCTCGGTGTAGCTATGAGAAGAAACATCTCACACTGACCCCTATCTCAGGGTTGCTTACTCCATCTGAGGAAAATAAGGTATCAAAGTCCTTTTTGTAAGAATGTCTTTTACAAGGTAACTGGAAAAGTTAAAAGAAAATGTGTTAGGTATGACCTGCCAATCAAACGTCTTCTGAGATCAGCTGAATATAGCATGAAGGGAGGCAGGCAACTTGATGGAAAAGATTAGCCTAGTACCGAGGCCTATTTGCGTGGTAAAACATCCCCAAAAGAGTAAGAGCCCCTGCCCCAGGGCGTGCACTGTCTGGTGTCCAGAGCAAGTCTCCTCTGGGCAGCCCCTGCCTGGGCAGGCTGAGAGGGGTGGGCTGCGGCTGGGCTGCCTGGCGGCCAGCGGCCAGGTTAGGAAAGGTTTCTCCAGTCTGAAATGGGCAAATAAAACTCCACAGCCATAAATGTGGCTGGGGGGGGCAG
>NW_008795704.1:1190347-1198648 GCF_000699145.1 Aptenodytes forsteri | reverse complement strand
GGATCAAAAAACCCCCCCCAGCCATAAATGTGGCTGTAGATGCCTGCCCACCTCTGCTTTGCTCCGTGGATGAGAGTTTCATCATTTCTAAGCATTTTGGTCTGAATTCAGTCAGGTTGTAAAAATATTCATTTTATCCCTAGCTCAGATGTTGAAATTGAATGTCAGTTAGAAGCAGAAACCCAGAATTATTCTGTGAGAAAATGCTAAAAAGAGGTTCTTCAAACTTTTGTCCAAAAATAAAATAAATTTTCCAGTGAGGCAGTTTGCTCCTGCAAGCACCCGTGCTCTCCACAGCCCAACGGCAGGGCCGCCTCTGCCCATGGCAGGGTCTGGTGCCATTGCCCACCCTGCAGCATGTCAGCTCAGGACTTCACTGGGCATTTCACGGTAGCTGCAAATATTTGTAACCTCCCACAACCCGACTGCCCGGCGCCGCACTGCCGGGGCAGTGTCAGTGCCTTTCCCCTCCTTTCCTCTCTCCATGCCCTTGGCTTTATTCTCATGTAGTAAAAGCTTAGAAATACAAACTCTAAAGGTTTATATACCAGAAAGCAAATACAACTGCCAACAATTATTCTTTTTAACCTCTCCAAATCTGTAATCCAATTACATGGATTTAAAAAATAGTAATTTATCTTATTTTACTTTTCAGTGAGGCTGATTTTTTTCATGCTTAGACTTCACCATGGAGTTACCTCCTGCTTCTGCCAGGGGACTGGTGCCACAGGGGTCTGGGTTTACTGTGTCTCCTGCCCGAGCAGAACCAGGAACCGGGCTGGGTGAGAGCCGCGCTACCTTGGACATATCAGCTCGCCCTTAGACTCAGCTTCCTGGTGTTGCAAACACTAGTTGCTATAAGGAAACCCCATTTTCAGCAAGCACTGACCAGTCACCGTGCAGGATCCTGGCCCTGGGAGAAGACACGGGTACCCAGGGGAGAGGGATGCTGCCTGGCTGGCCCTGGCTGCAGACACTGCCATGGCAAAGTCAGGCTGTCAGCTCCTCCGTGCAGCCTGTCCCCAGGTCCAGGCCCCGGCATTTACATCTCACGTGGGAAAGTGACATTACGCTGCCGTCATTTTTATGATTAGCACGCTGGCTTTGCCGCGCCTGTTGTGTGCACCAGTGAAGCCTTCCTCATTTCTATTTCTGGGTCACATCCTCAACCTCCCTTCTTATCAGGTTGCATCTTTTTTTCTTATTGAATGCACTTCTGCTCAGCTGGTGCATATATCTCACCTGCATCCTCCCTGGCAGAAACGTGGCTTGTTCCTGGATGTTCGCATGCTGAGAGCTATATCATGCCCACTGCAGCTGAGAGCAGTGTATAAAAATACTGGGTTTTGAGGAGGGTGTGTAGATTTTGGGTGCATGGTTTTAATTAGAAATTGACATTTCTAAGCCTTTGGCTGCCAAGCAACAAGCATCTAGAGAACGATCTCGGTTGTGATATGTAGGTACCCAGCGTCCATCCTCACTGCTGTATTTAAAGCCTCAGAAAGGGCCACCTCACCATTCATTGCACAGACACTCATCGGTGGTTAATTTAGCAGTTAAGCTAGACGGAAACCAAGGCAGAGTGGCTGACCCAGGACCCCATCACCCCCCAGCACTGCCGGAGTAGTGGAGACTGAACGTAAAATGATGCGGGAATGAAATTTGTTATCAGAGCTGGTAAGATGCTCTGAAACTGCAGTCCGATCCCTGGCTGAATGGAGCCCTGGCTACTCACTGTGGGTCAAGCCCAGGACTTCCCACAGCCTGAGGACTTGGCCCCTTGTTCAGTGGGCAAATGGGAGCATGCAGCCACAGCCCGGAGCCCATACGAACAAAATGCAGCAGGAGGCAGGGAGCAGAGACGCTTGCACAGCTCTGCAGGCGCTGCCATCCAGCCTCCCTGGCCTCATCCTTACAGAAAAAACAGCTTCCTCCTTATTTTTCCTTTCTGGAAGAGATTCTTGCCGAGGACTTGGCCCCTTGTTCAGTGGGCAAATGGGAGCATGCAGCCACAGCCCGGAGCCCATACGAACAAAATGCAGCAGGAGGCAGGGAGCAGAGACGCTTGCACAGCTCTGCAGGCGCTGCCATCCAGCCTCCCTGGCCTCATCCTTACAGAAAAAACAGCTTCCTCCTTATTTTTCCTTTCTGGAAGAGATTCTTGCCTCAAATTAGCTGACTGACTCACTGCACTCGTCGCAAAACAGTGTTTTGTCCTTTCTTGCTTGCAGCACCTCCCCTAGAGCTCTTCAGCCAGGCTGGCAGCAGAGGAGAGCAGCAAGAGACAGTCTCTAGGAGCAAAGCCCTGCAAAGCTTTGGCATCTCTGGGCCATCCTGCAGGTCAGAGGTGCTGATGGATACAGCACGCTCCCCCCTGCACAGCCCTTGTACCTCTGGCCTCCCCTGCCCTGGTCTAGCAGGAGAAGGGGCTGTAGCCGCAGCTGCTCAGCAGCTGCTGGGTGAAGCTGCTCCCCTGCTCAGCAGATGCAGAACTGCCCGTTGGCTGTGGTCAGTGTGGCAGCAAGATGAGCTCCTGAGTAATGGAAGGAAGGTTGAAGCTGCCTCATTCATTTCCTTCTTCCTTTCCTGGTCCAGACTCATTTCTCATAGAATATTACCCAGAGCTTTGCAGGTACTAAATATACTGGTATCTCTCGAGGAACAGCTGGAGTGTATCGTAAACTGTTTCCTAGTGCCCAAGCCATGGTTTCCTGCAGTAAAAATGTGCAAACAGTCACACTGGAGCAGGCTGATGGCCTGTCTGGTCCGACACTGTGTGTCCAGCAGTGGCTCGTGGCAAACGCTCCCAAGGAAGTCATTATACACTTTTAATGTGCTTAACTGTGCAGTCCTGTCCTGTGGGGGACGGATCCCAGCTGGCCAGCAGTTCTTGGTCTGTAGCAGGAGGTCTGCTGTCCCTTGTTTGCTTCCCTCTCTGGCCTAATGTGACTGCAGATGCTCCTCCGTAAGTGCCTAAGCTTTTTTCTGAATCTTACTAAGCTCTTTCCTTCAGTTTTATCCCATTACTCCTCAGCCTTCCTCCCTGGCATCTCTTCAGATAACTAGATATGGCCTTATACTCTCAGTCCTACTATGTTCATTGCGTGGCTCATCATGTATTGAATTGAATTTGGTGCATTGCAAATGTGAGAGTGAGAGTCTGACTGAGTTTAGTCCACTTATTTCACCCTTCTGGGTACTCAGTTCTTGGTGTGCCCTCTTTTGCACACTCTGTGAGGCAGGGCACAGGATATTTTTTATTCCAAGATATCAACAACTATAGGTGATGCATCTTGTCTGCGTGGAACACGTCTCTCCTCAGATGTGCTGATGGTCTCCAGCTTGTTCAGGTGGGGTAAGAGACCCATACTCTGCCTGTAGGTGCCCATGAAATAACAACCCTATCTGTCCTCAGAGACAATGTGGACTTCAAGCCTCCAGCGAAGCCACATTGCCTGGAATGCACCATTACCTGGTTAGGAGGAATTTTATGACAAAGGGTAGCAGATGCTGGTCTGATGGACCATTCCTCCTTGGTGAAACAGACTTTGCAAGAGCTGCCACCCAAGACCAAGGCAGGGGCAGAGGGAGACATTTTCTGTGAGCAGAACAGAGAGAGCACAGGAAGACTGGGGCTGAGGTTTTGAGCATGTGGCTAAGTTAACAGGCTGTTACGCACCAGTGTTTGATTTCAGCAAGGAGCAGAGAGGAGAAGAGTTGACTTCTGAGTGATTTGTTGACAGAAGATCAAAGCAAAGCAGGCCTGCCCTCTGCCTAGCTGGGAGGTGCAGGAGGTCTGCACCATGCTGTGCACGCACCTCTGATCTTTTACAGCCCACTGCAGATTTTCTGGCCTTTCACCCCTCAGTGGTCTCCAGAGGTATCTGCAGCACCCTGAATGTGCAGGGGGTTGTAGGATCTGACTGGAAAAGCCACATAGCTCAGAGCTTCATGAGCTTGGAGAATGCCAATCCATCCTGTGTTCAGTGCATCTCCCCTTTTCTGTCCCTCCATGTGTCTGACAGCACTGGGGTCTGGACCCCACACATGAATGGCTGCTTCCCTGCAATGCCCTCATCTGTGTTCACTGTGTCTCTTCCTTATTCCCCCAGGTCCTAAGTCAGTCATGGTTGTTTGTCTCAGGGTTCTATAGACTCAACAGCCCTAATATTGCTTTGTGCATGCTCAGCACTGCATCCATCACTCTACACTGCCACCTCACTTACTCCTTCTCCTCTGACCTCCCTCTCCATATGTTGTCCTCTCCTCCCTCCCCAGCTTTGCTTGCTTCCCATGCAGAGCCAAGGTGGGTCATTTCTCCTGTTGGCAGTGAACATTTGGTCCGGTATGATGGAAATGTTCAGTGGCATCTTTGACAAATTATGTCACCCTTGGAGACTGAAGCAATCCAGTGCCAGAGGAACTGTTTCTGCTTAACAGCAGAAAGTTGCAAGCTACATTCAAAGACTGTCCTGTAGGCTGCAAAGCCATTCACCGGCTAAACTTCCAGGAGAATAAAACTTGAAATAGAAGGGCCTTTGTGGGACCAAGGTGGCTTTTGTTCTCACACACTCCAAGTGCCCATTGCTCATACAGTGCCATAGTGCAAGTCCCAAACTCAAGCCAACTCCTCAACTCAAAACAGTTCCTTTTGGATTTGGTTCTGCCTTCTCCTCCCTAAATGACTCTGTTCCTCTCAGTGAATTGACCTCCCACACAGCATCCTGCCGCTGTTCTTCATAAGAGATGTAAGAGTTCCTGACTTGCCAACCCTTGTCCTCTTCTGCTGCTCTGTGGAAGACAAATGTCCCCTGCCATTTTGCTGGGACTCTCCTGGATCTCTCTGCTTCTCCTGGCAACCCCATCCCCTCCCTCCCACGGGGACAGCCCCCTCACACCCTCCCTCTTCTCTGCTCTGCTCTCTCCCTAACCTGTGCTAGGGCCCCTCAGGCTTACAGCACAAACATCTCTAAGCCTGCAGAAATCCCCTCAGATTGCTGCCCCATCTCCCCCAGGCCTTCTCCTCCTCCACCTCTACACTCACACTGTCTCTGCCTTCTGTCCCACTTGCTCAGCACAGAGCCCTGTGTCCAGGTTTCTCATGATGGTTTCAAAGCTGTGCTCAGCCTTCATCTTTGGTCTTTCTCTTGGTCTCCACACATTAGCCACACTTGCTTAGAAAGCTGGTCCTTCTGAGCTTCTCTGATGTCCTTCCCTGGTTTTCTGCCTGCCTTTCTCATCTCTGCTTCTCTGCCTCTTCCTTACGCCCGTCTCCCTCTTCTGCTGGATGCCCACAGCATCCTGTCCTTCAGCCCTTTCTGTTCTCCTTTCACACATTATCTCTGGGTAATCTCCACCACCCACTAACTCCAACCGCTATCTCTATGGTGATTCTCAGATCTACCGTGCTGTGCCAGACTTTTCTTTCTTTCCAAAAAAATCAGCCAGCCAGGCTGACTTTTCCTGTTGGAGGTCTAGCCCGTCAGCCCAATTTCAGCACAGTGAGAGCAGAGTTCATCACCTCTCACCAAGCCTTAACCCATCTCTCCTGAGCAGACAAGACCTCTGTGCTGCACTGCTCTGCTCCACCTTGAGCTTAGCTCCCTTATCCCAGCTATGCCCAAGTCCCACACGTTCTCTTTATACACTGCTTCCAGATAAAGCCTTTCATACCAATTCCTCCAGCTAAAATACTTGTCCGGGCTCAAGTACATTGCCATTTGATTACTGCTACACTCTTTTCTCTGGCCTGACAACAGCAGCCATGTTAACAAATACTCATCACACTGTTTGCTGGAAAGATTATTTCCCCTTTGCCTTGAATGTGTCACCTCTTCCTATGCCCCCTTGATGTTCCCTCCTTTATCATCAGGAATGGGAGCCATTTGTCTTCACTTGGAAAAGCCTCTATGGCTCCCTGCAACTTTCCTGCTAGTGTCCAGGTCTCCTCTGGACTCCTGTACACCTGAGAAGTGAGGTTTTGGGCTGTTTTGCAGTTGCCCTTCATGCCCGATATCCCTCCTTATTCCACCATCTTATTCCTCCACATGGGCTTTGCTGGGTTGCTAACTAAAAACACAACAGGGGAGCATGCCAGCCTGCCAGGGCTGCTCTCCATCACCCTGGGCACTGCACCTGGCTGTAGACTTCTTAGAACACTGAGTGGCCTTTTACTCATGGTAAAATCAGCAATAAATAGCATTATTCATGCCTTCATCTGCATTTCCTCTCAGACTTTTGGGGCTGACATAAGGCTCGAGAGGGCTGTAGAATAGGCAGGATGATGGAAAAGGCATTGCCCCTCAAAACCAAAAGATTCAAGACTGACTGGTCCCACCACTGGGATCTGGAAGCCCGCTTGCCTTTGACAGAGATGAAATGCGCTTTGCCTCTGCAACAGCTTGGTGCCTTTCAAAGTAAGCCATTCACTCAGCTTCTGCTCTCTTTTGTCCCCATGCCTCCAGGCCCCAGGCTCCATCATTGACAAATAACCTGCCAAATTTCAGTTTAAGAAGAAAAACTATTTTGAAGCTGATAGGCATTTAGAGAGGGGTTTTGAAAGCATGTGGGTAGCCTTCATTGCCCTGCAAAGGGAGCCAGACACCCCTGAAACTTGGGAGAGGAAAATGCCTGGGTTAAGAAAGCCTTTAGAGGGTGCAGAGGGCACTGTGGGGCTCGTTGTTCCTCTCTACTTGGTCATTTCCCCTTAGGGATGAACTGAATGGTCAATTCTGTATTCAAGGCTGTGAAGGCAGCTGCACTTTTGCTGAATCTGCTACAGGAAGGAAAAAAAAAATCTGTATATTTCCATTTTCCTTAGAGAATGAAGCCTTTTCCCCAGAAAGCCAAGCTCTCCATTTGCAAAAGCACTAGGGCAAAGTGATGAGAAAATAACCATGATAGCTGCTCATAGCATCTTGTACTTATCCCTCAGGCCTGACCCTGAAGCCTCTAGGTAGGGAAACGGAAGTGCACAGCGGCTGCGGCATTAGTTTTTAGAAATGACCACTGCTTAGCTCTCCAAACACCTCACTTTCTCATGGGGCAGCCCTTGTCAGGCCTCCCAAAGCAGCAAGGTCCGTGAATTAGCAATCACCTCTGAAACCACAGATACCTGAACTGCCCGAGGCCAGGCTGTGAATCCACCACAGGGGGAAGTGATCCAAAAACTCTTGCTCAACATCGTACATGGACCCATCTGCTCAGTGTATTTAGAAGCTCGTTGCTCGTCCTGCACACACCTCAAAGGGGCATCTGAATAGAGGGGCTTTTCCTCCAGATAAGTTCCTCAGCTCTCTGCAGGAGAGGACTATGGAGGTCAGGCAGGCTGGCCGGGGGGAATGCCTTCCACCCAGTAAGGAGCAGAGCATCCTAAGAAGATCAGAGAAAGTGTGAGGAGCAAGCACACTTGCCTGCAGCCCAGTGCTAGCTGCCAGGCCTGGCAAGGTCACCCCCAGCCCATGGCAAGTTGGTGCCTAGGAAGACACACATGCAATGGAGTGACCAAAAGCCATGAGCAAAAGAGGAGAAGTAAGTGAACAGTTGAGCCTAATTTGTGCAATGTGCAATTGTGCAATGAAGAATCACTGTGGCAGATGGTCAGTGGATTATTTTCCAGAGGGTTAAGCAAGACCCAGATTAGGAAAAGCTGAGCAACTTTGATGTGGTGTGCAGGACGTTATTCTGGGCCTCAGAACACATGGACCCCAGTACCTTTTGAGCGGGTCCTGGCTGTGCAGGGGGGTGGAGGAGCCCCGTCTGAGGATGGCAAAGCTGGGAGGCTGCAAGGGCAGATGTGGGGCCAAGCACGCAGGCTCTGTGCACTGGGTTGGCAACACGGGCAAAAGGTGCCCCTGAGCTCCATATGTCTTTAAAGCCAAGCTCCTGGCTGGGGTGG
The DNA here is from genome assembly GCF_000699145.1 of Aptenodytes forsteri. Lineage (NCBI taxonomy): Eukaryota > Metazoa > Chordata > Aves > Sphenisciformes > Spheniscidae > Aptenodytes > Aptenodytes forsteri. The sequence goes on along the minus strand of NW_008795704.1, from coordinate 1,190,751 downwards.
CTGGTGACCCCCTGGCTGGTGTCAGCCCTGACTTAGAGGAGGAGGGCATTTCGGTTTCGCAGGGAAGCCCTGACACCGCTCTGGCCCTGCTCGGGGCCGTGCCCACCGTCTGCATTCCCCGGGCGTTTGCTTGCCCTTGCCACCCTCACAGCATCCCTGGGTGCCGTGCCGGGGTGCTGTGCCGTGCTGGATGGAGGGTGCCGTGCCGGACCCGCTCCGCTCCCTGCCCTGATTTCCTTGTGGAAATCCCAGAGTCTTCTCCAGATCCAGCTCTGGTTTTGGGGGCAGCCATCTCCCTCTCCCTCTCTCTCTCTTTCCTCTTCCCTCCTTCTGCTCTCCTTCCTCCTCCTCTCCCTCCCTCCTCTCCGCACTGTACTCTCCGGGGGCTCTGGGTACCGCTGCAG